>NW_016107416.1:668561-688146 GCF_001604975.1 Cebus imitator
GCTCAGGCAATCAGCTCACCTCGGCCTCCCGAAGTGCTGGGATTACAGGCATGAGCCACTTCGCCTGGCCTATTTTCTTTTATATTGTGCATGCACTTAGATGAAAACTGGCTTTCTCTCAGTTTTCTCCACCCCACAAAAGGCTTCTTTAAGTGTTTCCCTGGCACTGTAACCTTTTTAAGTCAAGACTGGTATAAGTGGTATTGAGGCCCCTCTGAATATTTCCAGACCAGTTCCTCAGATGGGCTTAGAAATAGGGAAATGAGACCGGATCGCATTGTCAGGGTTGCTATTCATGAAGCAATTCCTTCATTGTTGCCATATTTTACCTTAGTCAATACAAGGAGGAAAGCTCAATGGTTAGGGCTAAATAAGCCTTTACGGCTTTTGTCCTTGCTGAATGTATAGTACAGTCACCAACCAGCTTTGCTGTTTCTCAATGTCTACTTCTGGTCTGGGTAAGGCAGAGGCAGACATTGTTGTGATTAGCAGTCACTTTTCATCACTGAATTATTTGTGGATCTTTATCTGATCAGAGGCACAGTGTAATCTGCCTCAGCAGATGTAAAACTATATGAATACCTTAGTGCTAAGACAGCAGCTTAATAGTTTTCTTTAACTGAGAGGGCTTTCTTTTTTCTTTCTTTTTTATTTTTTATTTTTTTGTGATGGAGTCCCACTCTGTCACCTAGGTTGGAGTGCAATGGTGTGGTCTCAGCTCACTGCAACCTCTGCCTCCCAGGTTCAGGTGATTCTCTGCCGCAGCCTCCCGAGTAGCTGGGACTACAGGTGCATGCCACCACACCTGGCTAATTTTTGTATTTTTAGTAGAGATGAGGTTTCACTATGTTGGCCAGGCTGGTCTCAAACTCCTGACCTCATGATCCACCCGCCTCAGCCTCCCATAGTGCTGGGATTACAGGCATGAGCCACCGTGCCTGGCTATTTGTTTCTTCTTAACATCTTGTGTAAGTTGTTATTGGTAGAATGGCTTTTTCCAGAGCTAAGGAGCCTGATTGCCCAACATTGTACTTTGAAAGCAAATGGTTGATCCCATTTAGAAAAGCCAAGAAGAGACCATTGAGTGTCTAGCTCAGGGCTCCTGTGACCGCTGTACAGGGAAGAGCAGCAACAGCAGCCTCGATGAATGTACCATGTTCCTTTTCCAACTTCTAAGGATGCGAGGGGTGGCAACTCCCATTTGCCCAGGCACACCTTTTCTTGCCCTGAGCCACTTGTTCTTGATTCTGTTTAAACTTCCTTCTGGGTACTTAAAAATCCTAAATCTTAAAAAGGCATTTCCTTTTCCTAAACTGTAGGGCTTCTAGAAAATGTGAGTGGGGAAGGCTTGGTTTTTTACTTAAATCCCACCTAGTCTTCAAATTGCCAGTGGGTTTAAAGTTCTCCATAGAAAATGAGGTTGTTTTAGAAGCTCCAAAGCTCCTGGGCCCTCTGACTTGGAGGTTTCTAGGAACAACCCACAAATACAATCTGACATTTGGGATGCAGAGCCAGCACCGTCTCGGGTAAGAGAAACCTTCCATGTTTGAGGTAGTTGGCAAATGCTAAGCTACCTATGTGGCAATAGTTGTCTGGAGCTTTTCCCCATCTGATTAAGGGGCAATGCTGATTTGGTCCTTGAGGGGCTTCTCCTAGCCAGCATCACTGCCATCTTGGAAGGTGTGGCTACCTGTCACGTGTTGCAGAAAGAGTAGAGGGGAGCTGGCCTTGTTTCAGAGGGCACCTGAGGCTTTCAGTCACCTGCTACAGAGTGACAGAAGGAACAAGGGAAACCAAGGCTTTCCCAGACTTGCCAGAGAAGTTGAGCTTTTAGGAAGTATGGTTCCAGGTGACCTCAACTTAGTCCTCCTCTGGAGGAAACAAGGCAAGTTGGGGAGGCTCTAGTGCATAACAAGTTATATGGCAAGTACTGTTTCCATGAAGATGGATTCACCCTCCAAGCTGCATAAAAAGGCACTTCCAGCCGGGTGCAGTGGCTCACACCTCTAATCTCAGCACTCTGGGAGGCCGAGGCAGGCAGATCACCTGAAGTCAGGAGTTCGAGACCAGCCTGACCAACATGAAGAAACCCTGTCTCTACTAAAAATATAAAATTAGGCATGCTTGGTGGCACATGCCTATAATCCCAGCTACTCGGGAGGGTGAGGCAGGTGAATCACTTGAACCCGGGAGGTGGTGGTTGCAGTGAGCCGAGATGGAGCCCTTGCACTCCAGCCTGGGCAACAAGAATGAAACTCTGTCTCCAAAAAAAGGGTGGTGGGGGACACTTCCTTTTGAAGTTTCAGATGTATATTGAGGCAGCAGAATTCCTTTGTGATTTGTCCCTTGATACATTGTGTCCCTGAGGTGGTCCCTGTTTATCCTGTCTCCTGTCAGCCCCCCCGGCTCAGATGACAGCTGAACGGAGTTGCATTTCAGTGCCCACAGATGGAGGAGATGACTGGTGTGTTTGCATATGTGGGGAGTGAGATGATGGCTTTGGTGTCTGAGTGGATGCTAGTGTCTGAGTAGCCAGCAGAGGGCAGTGGTGACCCATAGCTGTGACAACTGTGAGGCCTGTGGTCAGTGGATCTGGATGGACAGAACCTAAGAGGGGCTTTGTTGGAGTGAGGAGATTCTTTTGGATTTAGCTTTGTTCTTAGTGTATCCAGAACCAGATGGGCTAGTGTCTAGTTCAGTCAGGTTCTCAGCCTTAAAGTGAAGGAAAAGTTTAGTGACTTGTATTTCAGCCCAAAGCCTATCAGAAGTGTCAAGCTTCCAGCTTCCCTCTGCCCTCCCTGTTGCTATGGCAGCCATATCTCTCTGTGTGAACAGGTGAACCAAGGTCCAGGCTAGGACCTCTGCCCATCTGGCTGCAAGTTACCTGGGGGCAAAGACCTGTCCATTGTTTCATGTGAACAAGGAGATCCCATATTTCTAGCAGCTCTCTGGTGCCCACCTGTTACCATTTCACAGAGGCAGCAGTCCTTGTCCTCCCATTCAGCTAGTCCAGTATCACTTGCCTGCCCACCTTACTCTGGGCAACCAGCACATGGCTCCTTAGACCTTGAAGATGGAGGCCTGGGGACAGAAGGAGCAGAGTTGGGGGCTGGTGATAGGGCCTGGGAAATGTTCTTCTCTTGTCTGTTTCAATCTGTCTTGTATTTTGTGGCCCCGGTCTCTCCAGTCTTCTAGCCCAACAGCTGTGAGCCTCCAGGGCCACCACCCGGAAACCAACTGCTCTTCATGGGGGAAATCTTTGAAATTCAAGGCTTGGCCATCTGGGTATGCAAATTTCTCCAGATTTGCTGAGTCCTTCAAGTGGCTGCACCCCAGGCAGGGCGGTGAGAATTAACTGCCACTACCCCCAGATGGGGAAAGCTGCCTAGGTGCTGTTGGTACCTAGAACCCAGGCTTTTGCCTACTGATAAGACCCTAAAGAGAAGGATGTATTGAGAGCCCCACGAGTCCTGCTCCAGTGCCTAATCATGTGAGGGATTTTGCTAGACCCAAAGAAATCTCAACTAAGAAAGTTCCTGGAGTAAGGAGGGAAGGCTTGGGTCTAGCCTCACTAGAGGGTGGGAGCTACCTGCAGGGAAAGCTGCTGCCTTCCTATTATGTCAAAGCCAGGCAACAGAACTGGAGCAGAGGCAGTCTGGCCCCCAGAATTGCTTATTCTCCCCCAGGCCTCCCTCTGGGGCTGGTTATCTGGCTGTAGCAGGAGGAATGTATTCTCTGAGTGGGAAAGAAGGGGGGTCAGGGTCAGGGCGGAAACTTGGGAATTTAGATTCCCTGCCTGCCCCTGTCCCTATTAGAAGGAGGGAGCCATGGAGAATGTGGCTGACAGGCCCCAGGCGTGGGAGAGCTTAGGCCAGTCTGTTTGTGTCTGTGCAGAAGGGGACTGCACATGTGTTCAGGAGCCTGAGAGTGAGAATTGTGAGCATGTACATTCCTTAGTGTTTGTGCATCAGGGTATGATGCATAAACACGAAGCCTCTGTGGCCTTTGGAGAACAGGATCAGATCTGGGTTTGAATCACAAGCCCATGGCTTTTCAGTTGTATAATCTTGGGCAAAAAATTTATCTGTCTGTCTTTTGCTTTGATTTAAACAGGCACTTGGTCCCCAGACTGACCCATAGGCAATACTTGGTGGAAAATGGCCTTATCAAATGAGAGGGTTGTAGGTGTGGGTGCTTATGGTTCAGGGAGGTAGGCCTGGACAGTGAGAAATCTTTCTTGGATTCCTGTACAAGCTAGAGGTTTGCCCTTCTTTGAGCTGGGGTACCTCCTAGAACAACCAGGGACCTTGGACAGACTCTCTGGGCACCTTTACAGCTTA
Source organism: Cebus imitator (assembly GCF_001604975.1). Classification (NCBI taxonomy): domain Eukaryota; kingdom Metazoa; phylum Chordata; class Mammalia; order Primates; family Cebidae; genus Cebus; species Cebus imitator. The sequence continues at coordinate 672,902 of NW_016107416.1, forward strand.
TGGCTCACATGCCCACTTGTTAAGGCTTGTGAGAGTGTGCCAACAAACAGGGTGAGCAGGCGGCTGGACATGCCTAGCCAGCCTGTGTGTCCTTGCCCAGTGTCTGTCTGTCCTTCTCCTTACCTTGGGGGGCAAAAGGGAATCCAGCTGTCCCACCTAGTGAATAAAGGCCTGGGATTGGGGGAGGATTTGCCTCCAGCCACCGAGAAGTGAGTATGCTGTAGAAGAAGGCCAGACCGCCCCCCTCCTCCCCCCTACCAGCTGTTTCCCAGCCCTGTCTGAAGGGGAAGGGAGAGGGATAAATGACTGGGTGATTGTGGCACCTCCTACAGCCAGCATCTTTGCTCTCCCCATTCTAGGTCACAGGCCCACACCTCTCTCCCTAGTAAAAGCCTCTTTGAGGGGGTTGAAGGGTGTCTTGGATCTGTGGGCAGGACTTGGGATCTGGGCACAGAGAGATTGGGAATTAACAAAGGTCACACAGCCAGGCAAAACTAGGGAATGGGGGAGTCATTCTAGACAGGACCTTTAGGGGGAGCTCCCTGGCTACAAGAGATTTCCTGGAAGCCCCTGGGTGGGCCTAGGCCTGAACTGAGGAAGTGAGGGCTACAGCCCAGCTGGCCTTGCACTGGAACCACAGGAGTGGCCTTTAAGGGTGTGCTGAAGGACTGATGAATCTTGGCCCTGCTTCCACACACATGCACCACTGGGAATGGGAGTGGGGAGATTGCTGAGCTGTGGGGCCAGCCCTGTTTCCTGCTTTGGATTTGGAATGGGGAGAGCCTTTCTGGGGACTGTGAAACGGATGCTTTAGCTTCTCTAGGAGGAAATGGAGGAATGGAGAGGGAACTGACAAGGGATAGTCCTTAAGGAGCTTATTTGGGAGGCTCTGGGACCCTTTGTAAATAAGTGGGTGACCTTTGGGAGAGAGGTGCTGGGTGTTCTACAACTTTGAGAGTGGCAGAAAATGGGGCCAGTAGCTGTGCACACTAGTTGGGTTGCACCTGGTGAGAGATTAGGGGCGGTTTCCCCAACAAGGTCCCTGAGCCAGAGCTTTCAGCTGCATGAGCACAGCCTACTGCCCTGTGGAGGGGACTCTGGGATGGGTGTGGTTGTGTAATGGGGGAAGTGAGAATGTGAGTGAGTGCAGCTCTGTGAATTGTGTTTTAACACTTGAGTTGTGTTTCCCAGGTATATGTGATGGCAGAACTAGTTTTGCTGCTGGAGTGAATCAGGTTCCTGAAAGGGAATGGACCAACATGGAGAGAATGATGCTAAGTAGTTACTGTCATCCTTATATAGATGTGACTTAGTAGTATAGAACCATTAGCAATGACCAAGACCGCCTGTGTGTTGAGTGCTTACCATGTGCCTGGTGCTGTGCTAAGCACCTCACCTGCAGTGGTTCATTTAGTCCTGTCAGAACCCTGCAAGTTCATGCTGGTTTGCCTGGTGTTTGTTTATTGTGCCATGTTGGGTGGGGTATAATTATATTCATGTTGGGGAATGCGAAACAGCTTTATCCTTCTCTTAGTTACTGGGGTGCAACTTAATGGCAGCATTTGCTACAGTCGTACACTATATATACTTGGGCTCCTGGTCCCATCCTGTTGCCAATATGGGCACCATTGTGGTGTTGTACAGTGTAGAGACCCAATTTGACAATGTTCTTTGAGCTGGTGGTGATGGATGATATGACTATATGACTTTTTTGCTTTTTTTTTTTTTTTTTTTGGAGACGGAGTTTCGCTCTTGTTACCCAGGCTGGAGTGCAATGGCGCGATCTCGGCTCACCGCAACCTCCGCCTCCTGGGTTCAGGCAATTCTCCTGCCTCAGCCTCCTGAGTAGCTGGGATTACAGGCACGCACCACCATGCCCAGCTAATGTTTTGTATTTTTAGTAGAGACGGGGTTTCACCATGTTGACCAGGATGGTCTTGATCTCTTGACCTCGTGATCCACCCGCCTCGGCCTCCCAAAGTGCTGGGATTACAGGCTTGAGCCACCGTGCCCAGCCTTGACTTTTTTGCTTTGTTGTGTGACTGTTGTGTACCCAAAGTGTGTAACTCCCTACTGTTGTGTGATTGAGACCAGCTACTCATTTTGCGTCCCGGTGATGTTGTGAGTGTCTAGTGTAGGGTCATCTGTGGTGATGTGGTGAACTGGTTGTGAATAGTGTGACTGTAGGTCATATCACTATGTGGGTCTGACCCTGTTGTGTCCTGTTCTGACTTGTGTCAGAGACTGTTGTGGTGTAACTCTGTGTGGTGAGCGTGCCTCCTTTGTGGTGTGGGTGGCCTATGGTGGTGGTTCCTTGTACAAATTGTGTGTCCGTGTGACCCCCCCCAGCCGCTGTGCCCCTTTGAGGGTCTGCGTGTTGTTTGACCTCGGCCGCGGGTGCCCCCACCCCCGCCGGCCCCACCGCCCCTCCCCCGCGCCGTCCTCCCGCGCCGCGCGGCGATCGATCGCCATTGATTGTCCCTGACGAGCTGCTCCACTTTCCAGCCAATGTCAGGAGGGGGGATCTCCGCCGCCCTGGCGGTGTCATTTCCACACACTCCCTGGGCTGCCGCCAGCGCGGGTGCCTCGAAGAGCCGGCCTGGATCGCCCGGAGCTCGGACCGGACGGCCCACACCGCGCTAGGAAGCCCCCGACGGCGCGGCCCGACCCCCGTCTGCCAGCCTGCCGGCCTGCGCCTCTGCACCCAGGCCCCCTTCCCAGCGCGGGTGGATGTTGTCGCCACAGGAGTTTAAGCTGAGCCGGGGATAGGGAGGGACGTTGTGTCGGGTGCGCCCTACGCCTGCCCTGGAGGGGGCGCGGGGCTGCTTCCGGCGGGCGGAGGCGCCGGCGGGCCAACTTTGCTGCGGCCCAAACAGATGCTAATGATTTTCCGGGAGGCGCCGGTTATCTCTGGCCCCAGCCGGCCGGTGTGCTGGGACTGGGCCCCCGGCACAGACACCTCCTCGTCCCCCACCCCCACCCCCGTGAGCCCCACCTAATAACCACGTGGTCCCGAGTGGACGGGGTGGAGCGGGGGTTCGGGGCGGGGGGAGTCCGCAGGCTGCCCCGGGTGTCCTAGAACTGTTGCTGTGTGGGATTATTTGCGCCTCCTCCACCCACGATGCTACTGTCTTCTCTTCTGAGCACTTCCCAAAGCCACACACAAACCCGAGCGGGGGAAACTGAGGTTCCTAAGAAGCTTGGCCCAAGGTCACGGCGACCCCATCAGCGGAGTGGATCACCCTCTCTGAGAGCCATCCCGTCGGAGGACCCGTAGCCCCCCTCATCCCCTCCTCGATCGGGGCCTGAGCCAGTTTCCAGACTCCCCGGTGGAAGTGCTGACGTGGCTCTGGGCAGCTGTCTGGGGCCGGGAAGCGGGGCAGATGTCACGCAGCCCAGGGGAGGAGGCGGCTCCGCGGGGAGGACAGGCTGGGCCTCAGGCCTGTCAAGACTGCCTCCTCCCCCTAGGGCCTGGCTCTGCCCGCCCGGGGCACAACCATGGGCCAGGCTGACCTGCTTCCAAGTCTAGCTTCAGCTCCTCCGTGTGGCTACTGGCAAGTGCTAGAGCCTTTCCGAGCCCCTTTCTCTCCTGCTAGAGAATAACAGCACCTGCTTTGAGTGGGTGTGATCCTCTAGTGAAAGCAGAGGTGTGCAAAGCCCCAGCCCAGTGCCGGGCACACTGTTCCTGCTCAATAAATGTCAGCTGCTATTACTGTTGTCTCTGCAAGTGGGAACTTGGTGCGTCAAACTAAATGCAAAATTGAATCCTGAGGGTGCACGCCAGCTTCAGAGGTCATTCCAGCCAGCCTCCTGCCTCCCTGCCCCTGGCCTTCTACATTTCTCATGCCTGTCTAGCTTTGTGCCTTCTTGCTGCACTGTCAGCCTCTCTTGGCTTTGTCTACTGCCAAGCTGACCCCCCTCCGTCTCTTATCCATGTGGTTCCCTCCTATCTGGCGGCCACATTGGGTCCCTCGAGCAGCACAGCCCCCTGGGAACAGCAATCGATGGGGCGGAACAGCCTCCCTGACAGATGGACCCACAGAGGCTGGGCTGCTTCAGCAGAGCTCCCTAGGAAACCGGAGACAGGAGCTGAGCCACCATGGCTGCCTCCTAAATAGAAATGAAAGGGGGTAGGGAGATGAGGAGGAGGAGGACCAAGAGGAAGCCAGAGCTTCCAACCAGCCCCCTGGAGGGGCTGGACAGCCCCTTCCCTTTTCCATGGTCCTAGAATCCTCGTGTGGGGAGGGCTCTGTAGAGTTTGCCTGGAGGTGGGACTTGTGAGTCCCGCTCCATGCGCAGGTGAAGAGCTTTGCCAGGCCCTCCATCATGGACACCTTTTCTAATAAGCCCAGAGGCTGGTGTGTGGGTAGGGGGGCAGGCAGGCAGCTTACCACATTCCTAGGGCCACAAAGGGCCTTGGAAGCCAGAATGGCAGAAGAGCCTTCTCTGCCTGCAGGGGTGGGAGGTGATGAGCCCTGGCCCCTGCATGTGTGGTGGGGGATAGAGAATGCCTCCTGCTGCCCTCCATACTCCCAGATCAGTCAGGGAATTCCTTCCAGGGTTTAACCTGGGATTTCTCAACCTCGCACTATTGACATTTTGGGCCATTTACTTCTTTGTTTTTTGCATTGTAGGATGTCAGTAATAGTAGTGACAACCAAAAATGTCTCCAGACATTGCCAAATGTCCCCTGGGAGGTTCTGTAGTTTAAAACCACTGGTTTAACCTCAGGACCAGTCCCCTGGAGGGAGTAGCCAGAACCCCATGGGGATGCCAAAGATCTGCCATAGTGGGGGAGTGAGGTCTTCCAAACAGCCCTGTCCCTGCTGTTGCAGGCCCAGAAGGGTGGGACATGCCCCCCCCAACCATGGTCCCAACTGCCAGGTTGGAGCAAACCATGCTTGCCTGAGATGGCAGGGCTGTTGGCGTCACTGCTCAGCTGCGCCAGGCTTGGTGCCAGCACCTCACTGCTGAGGCTACGAGTCATGGGGGAGGGGAAGCAGGCATGTCAGGGGGTACTCGGCTGCCTAGGTGTCCTTCTGTCCAGTCAGCTTGAGATGGGGGTTGCCAGCATGGATAATCAGCCTTCTTCCTTCCCCTGGCACCCTGGCAGTGTCTCTGCTGCCTCCCTCTAGGTCAGTGTTAGGCTGGTGTTGGGGCTGGCAGAGCTAGTGGGGGCTACTGCCGAGTAAGAGAAAGAATTGTGGACACAGGTCCAGCCGGCCCAGCCAGCTGACAGCTGGGCCACCTGAGCACTGAGCAACTGCCCCCTCCAGGAAGATGGGAGGGAGGAAGGCACTATGGTTTGGCTAAATGATACAGAGTCCCCTAACTCACAGCCCTTAAGCCAGGAGGCTAGGGAGGGGCTCCCTCTGGAGCCATTTTCTTCCTCTTCCTGCCCAGGCATACAGAAGAGAAAGCACTCCAGTGCACAGCCTCACTGCTGGGAAGTTCCTACATCTGTCTCCCCTACTTCCTTTCTTCCTATAGCATCAGCCCAACAGTGGCCTGCATGTTCAGACCCCAGGAGAAACTGGGCTCAGCATTGCAGGCTTTCTGGCCAGGGTGTGCCCTCACTCCTGGGGGAGATAACTCATCCATGGGAGAAATCTCAGTTAGAATGTAGCTCGATGGATCCCTGTGTGTGGGGAGGGATGAGGTGCCTCAGTGGACAGGGCTGGGGGATGGAGAGGACCATTGGTGCCAGTTGACAGACTGCCCCAAGACACACTGAACCCAGCACCAGCCTAGGGGGTCCCAAGGCAGGGAGGAAGAAGTGACTGGGAGGTGGGCAGTGGCTTTGTAATCAGAGATGGCCTGGGGGCTAAGGCGGCAGCTTGGGGCTGGGGTTTAAAATAGCGCCTTGGCCTGGCTGAGACCTGGCCAGGATCGGGTTCGGGTCACCCGCAAGGCAGCGTGGCCACCACCATCCAGCTCGGGTTTCTTGCCTTCCCGGATGATTTGGCGGAGGAGGAGGGGGCTCGCCCAGGCAGATGGATCTAAGGAAAGGAGTCCAGGTGTGGCCACTAGAGCCCCCATAGCAGGCCCTGGTCCATCTCTCTTTTTTCTGTGCCCTACCCCTGACATGGGACAGACTTGGTCCAGCCACATCCCGATGCCTTCCCTAAACATTTATTTAGCACCAGCTGGGACCAGGCCCTGGACAGCATGGAGATGGATCAGGCCTTATCCCTCTCCTGACCCTCAGGAGAGCACAGAGAAGGAGAGAGATCAGTATGCAGCTGTGACCCTGTCGCTCCCATGTTTTACTGATGTCCCAGACTCAGCCTGAAAATCCCTAGGCCTGAGGAAAAAGACCCCCCACACACACACACTGCAGCAAGAGCAGAAGGTGGGGCCTCAGGTAAGCCTTCCACCTGAGTAAATGGCTGCAGTGGGGAGCGGGAGATGTCCTCAAAAGCTAATGATCATCCTAGAACATTCCCTAGGGTGGTTCACTCCCCTAGTGTCCCCTGGAGGGAGTGACCAGAGTGATCTCCCCCACCCCTCACCCCTCCAGCAAAGACTTCAGGCATAGGTCTGAAAGTGCATTCTGGTCATTCTGTCACCAAGTAAGGTGCCCACTTCCTCAGGCCAACTCAAGAAACAGAGAAAGGGATCAGAGGATATGAAGCAGGGGTTCCCCTCTTTAGTGTTTCAAGGGAAGTCGGTACTTACAGCCCTACCATTCCTCATGCCATTTGAAAGAAAAAAAGTTACTTCCAACAATAAGCAGTTCCGTCTAACCACAGCCCCACGGCCCCACTCTCCCTTGCTCCAGTCTCTGGGCAGTGTCCTCTGGGGCCTGGCAGGTCGGGATTCTCTTCACTTTCTCCTCCTTCCCCTGGGTTGATGTGGGTGACACAGGAGGCCAGGCCAGCTCAGGGCCAGATCCCCTCTCTCTGCTGGAGCAATAGCTCGCCCTCCTGACGAAGCTCACATGTATCTAAAACATCGTCTTGTATATCTTAATGATTTCTCAACAGCCCCTGATTGAAGCATGCCCAATTTAGCAATGCCGTAAGTAACTTTTTATATTTCCTTAGGGAATCATTTCACTTATGAATCTTTTCTGAATCTGCAGTCTCGATTAAAAGTTGATGTTGTTTTTTCTAGTCTCCTCAGCTCTGAGATGCCTCCCCAGCGAAAAGGGTGGTAGCACCATCAATCCTTCTCGTTAGTCTGTCTGGAGAATTTTTCTTGAGGGTGGAGTGGGGGACAGCAGCCAAGTCTCCTCTGTGATGGCACCCAGAGGGGCTGTGATCTGGGAGAGGGGGTCAGACAGGTGGGGGGGCATTGATGGTCTCCCACCCACATACACTCCCCCATCTCAGGGGCCCCTGGCAGTTACAGTGGGGAGAGGGGTTGTCCAGCCCGTCCTGCCTTCAGGGTATGTCACACCTGTAGCTTAAGAATTTGAAGAGCGGCCGGGCGCGGTGGCTCAAGCCTGTAATCCCAGCACTTTGGGAGGCCGAGGCGGGTGGATCATGAGGTCAAGAGATCGAGACCATCCTGGTCAACACGGTGAAACCCCGTCTCTACTAAAAATACAAAAAATTAGCTGGGCATGGTGACGCGTGCCTGTAATCCCAGCTACTCAGGAGGCTGAGGCAGGAGAATTGCCTGAACCCAGGAGGCGGAGGTTGCGGTGAGCCGAGATCGCGCCATTGCACTCCAGCCTGGGTAACAAGAGCGAAACTCCGTCCCAAAAAAAAAAAAAAAGAATTTGAAAAGGGGGCTGAACCCCACTCAAGGCTCAGACTAATAGCGCAAAACTGGACCAAATCCTAGCCCTTTCCTGTAGAGCCGCCATAGCCTGGGTGAGTCAGTCACCTCCCCTTTCAGAGCCTCAGTTTCCTTATTTGCAAAATGGAAATGAGATTGCTAAACAGATGATCTAGCACGCTGGTGAAGGGTTCACTTAACACAGTGCCTCCACAAAGGGTCCTGTCCCAATTCTGAGCACTATCTAGTTCTTTTCCTCATCCCATTCGCATTCTAGTCCTGGTGACACTTTTGAGGTGGAGGAAGTGGGACTGGCATAATCATCTCTAGGAGGAGAAGGGACTGGGGGAATTGGGACTTGCCCAGGGGTTGCCCCGGAGGCCCACGCAGAAGCCTGACTCCCCTGAGAGGCAAAGGTCAGGGATGCAGGAAGCCTGGAGGGCAGATGAGGGTGAAAAGCTCCGGGATTTAAAGGAAGCAGCATCCCCACAGAAAGCCCTCCTGCTCCCCTCCCTGTTGCTGGCCGGGGGAAGGACTTGCCCAGGTGCTGGGACCTCTGGCTCTGACCTCTAACCTTTGACTTCTGGGCTGGGATGGGCATTCTCAGGACGAGAGTCACGACTGGGGGTGGGGCCAGGGCACCCAGCAGCGGCTGGGCTCTGGGAGTTAACGATTTACAAGGGGCCCCTTCCTGAGGCCTCCCTCCTCCCAGGCCTGGCGGGCAACCCGTGACTGCCCAGGTGGCTAGACACAGAACCAGTCTCACCAGTTCAAAGAGCAGTTCATCCCGGGCCCACCCCCAAGCACTGTCTGAGCACCCCATTCCTTGGAGTCTGAAGGGAAAGGCAGAGTAGGGGGTGGTGGCTGGGGTCTTCGGTCCCCGGTCTGAAGAGAGAGAGGCTGGGCCGTTTTCAGAAGTCTTAGGGTGGGAGTTTTCTGACCCTACTCTGCCCTCCCGGACCAGATTTGTATAGAGGAGGCTGAGCCCCACCCCGCCTCCTCCAGCAGGCCTCCCCCACACCACCACACCCTAGCCTGCAGGCTTTGCGGCGGGCAGGGCACTTTCAGGGCAGGCTGGCTTCTCCTGCCCAGGGCACCCGTGCTCCAGGTGAAGCGCTTCCACATTGGGACACTCTGCCCTAGGCCTCCCCTAAGGCCGCATTCAGTTACCTCCCTGCCTCTCAGCAATGCTCTCCCCTCCCTCTTCCTGAAGTGGGGTGGGGAAGCTGTAGCCACAGCTTTGGCATCTGGGAGCACTCACTCCCACTCCCATAGGACCGAGAGTTGAACTGTGATTGTGTCTAGAGAAGCTAAGGATTATTCTCCAGGACATGACAGCCCCCAAACTGTCCCTCTCCCCATCAACATCCCATATACAGGCTGAGTTCCCTGTGCTCAGCTGAGAATGGAGCTGTAGCTGATTGTCTGTGGCATGCATGTAGCTGTGCCTGGGCAAAGGGAAATATGTGTGGTTTGCTTCCTGCTCCCTCTTTGCCTCTGTCCCCAGAGTCATTTTATTCTGGGGCTGGAGTCTCCCTTCTGTCCTCATCCCTTCCCCTTTGTTTACGCAAGTCAAGGCCAGGCATCGGCCACCAAACTGACTTCTCAGAAAAGGGCAAGCCTGGGTTCCCTGAGAGACCTAGCTTTTTGAATTATCTTTCTTTCTTTCCCTTTTTTTTTTTTTTTTTTTTTGAGATGTAGTTTTGCTCTTATTGCCCAGGCTAGAGTGCACTGGCCTGATCTTGGTTCACTGCAAACTCCACCTCCCGGGTTCAAGTGATTCTCCTGTCTCAGCCTCCTGAATAGCTGTAATTACAGGCATGCACCACCATGCCAGGTTAATTTTGTATTGTTAGTAGAGATGGAGTTTCTCCATGTTGGTCTGGTTGGTCTCGAACTCTGCCCATCTCAGCCTCCCAAAGCTCTGGGATTATAGGCATGAGCCACCGAGCCCAGCTTGAATTTTCATTTCACAGCTCTTGGCCCCTTCAGAGGTCATGGGAGTGGGGTGGGGAGACCTAAAGTCCAGTGATCAGGGTATGAGGGCCCAGACTCAAAGGCCTGGGTCCACAGTCTGGTGCAGATAGGCTCCTCCCTTCCTCTGCCCATGTTTGCACCTCCAGACCCACCCCTGGGATTTTGGCTAAGGTCACAGTCCAGCATGACCCCATGGAACACTATCCTGTGCCCTGCCCCAGCAGGCAGGGTTTTAAACACGCTTGCTCCCATCCTTTGTGACACAGGTGAGAGAACTGGGGCTTAAAGAAGGGTAAACTGGCTGGTAATCCCAGCACCTTGGGAGGCCAAGGTGGGCAGATCACAAGGGCAGGAGTTCGAGACCAGCCTGACCAACTTGGTGAGACCCAGTCTCTACTAAAAATATAAAAAATTAGGCGGGTGTGGTGGCACATGCCTATAATTCCAGATACTCTGGAGGCTGAGGCAGGATAATCACTTGAACCTGGGAGGCGGAGGTTGTAGTGAGCAGAGATCACGCCATTGCACTCCAGCCTGGGCAACAGAGGGAGACTCCATCTCAAAAAAATAAACAAATAAAATTAAATTAAAAAAAAGAAGAGTAAACCTTAGACTGAGCTCCAGATTGGCCATCTTTATTGGAGACCCTAATGCCTATGCTCCTCTCCACGTGGCCATTTCCAGCCACTGGATGTCTAATCAGTGATGGATATTGGCAAATAAATGGCAGTCATGGAAAATGCCTCAGAAAAGGCATGGATTGAAATCCTGGTTTTGCTACTTTGTAACCTTGCAGAGGTATCCAAGCCTGTGGATTAAATAAGGCTATGTACAGAAAGCAATTAGCATGAACCCTGACACATAGCAGGAGCTCAGAAAGATTCTGGCTACAATTGTTACTTTTTTTTTTTTTTTTTTTTTTGAGACAGAGTCGCTCTTGTTACCCAGGCTGGAGTGCAATTCTCCTGCCTCAGCCTCCCGAGTAGCTGGGATTACAGGCACGCGTCACCATGCCCAGCTAATGTTTTGTATTTTCAGTAGAGACAGAGTTTCACCATGTTGACCAGGATGGTCTCGATCTCTTGACCTTGTGATCCACTCGCCTCGGCCTCCCAAAGTGCTGGGATTACAGGCGTGAGCCACTGCGCCCGGCCCTACAGTTGTTACTTTAAAAATTTTTTTGAGATGGAGGTTAGCTTTTGTTGCCCAGGCTGGAGTGCAATGGCTCTGTCTAATCTCACCGCATCCTCCGCCTCCTGGATTCAAGCGATTCTCCTGCCTCTTAAGTAGCTGGGATTACAGGCATGTGCCACCATGCCAGGCTAATTTTGTGTTTTTAGTAGAGACGAGGTTTCTCCATGTTGGTCAGTCTGGTCTCAAACTCCCGACCTCAAGTGATCTGCCCGCCTCGGTCTCCCAAAGTGCTGAGATTATAGGCGTGAGCCACCACGTCCGGCACAACTGTTATCATTGGTACCTCTTTGGAGGCCAAGCTTCAGGCACAAGGCAGGTAGGAAACTCCTCCTTATCCTCAAATAATTTTCATGGCAGGAGGTGGTAGTGAGGGGATGAGTAGTGAGATAAGCAAATAAAAGCTATTTCTGTGCACTGTGGTCACTGTGGCCATAGGAGGGGACCCAAAGCCAGATGAGGGACCCAAAGCCAGGCCAGAGTACAGCTGTGTAGTGCATGCATTGGAAAAAGTCACCTAGCAAAGGGAGCTAAGATGAAAGGCAGTCTGTGACCTCCTTCATGGTTTCCTGTATCTGCCAAAAGTGGGCACCTTTTTCTAATTTGCACAAAGGCTAGTGGTGGCCCTGTAGGTATGGCCCAAACTCAGGCTGGAAGTGGCAGTCTCAGATGGTTCCCAGGTGATATGTGCTCCTGGTCTTCCATGAAGTGAGCTTGATGAGGCCTATCTTGGCAGAGGGAATGCTACATGCAAAGACCTGGAAACCTGGAGAGGAGTCTTGGGGTGTCGGAGGGAGCTGCCAATGTTAGATGGTGTTGGCCAGCAGGGCCGGGGGAGGACAAGAGGGCCAGTTAGGGAAGCCGGGCTGAGTAGGGTAAGGGGTGTAGGCTGAGTCCTGCAGTCTGTGAGGAGCCACTGCAGGATGAGAAGCAGAGGAGCCCCAGGTCAGCCTCACGAGAGGCTGTGGAAAGCCTCACTAGAACAGGATATGGCCTCAGGATTTGAGAACAGCTCTGAGGCCAATCTAATTTCAGTGTCCTCATCTGAATAATGGGGATGACATTATTGCAAGAGGCTGTTATAAGGACGAAATGAGACAATATACCTTAACTGTTTAGCATTATGCCCTGCTCAGGATAAGGGCTGCACAAATACCAGCCACGGGTGTTATCAGCAGGATCCAGGAGAGTAAAATCCAGGGTCCCCGGCTGATGCAACCCTCCCTGGAAGACAAGGCAGGCGATGCAGGCACTGATGCCCCCAGCAATGCTGGAGACTGAAGGAGCTTCTTCCTGACTTGAAGGCTAACTGATTGGCTCAAAGAACTCGGCAAAAAGTTTAAGAAAGAGGAAGGTGAGACTTCCATACTCCTTTTTCAGGTAGGGAGAGGTGGGAGAATAGTGAAACATGATTCCCTTCTTCTTGGAGAAGGGGGCTGGGGTGAAGACAGTCTTATCCAAGGGCAGAGACCTTCACCCCATCTTTCCTGGATGTCCCCCACTTGTCTCATTGGCATCTGTGGTGGAGAGTTCTTTGTGGATGGCTTGCACATGATATTTTCTGTTTGTGTAACACTTTCTCTGTGAACAATTTCACCCTTCTCTTCTGTGGCTCCCACATGGGTTGGATAAGTGACAGTCTAGGTCTCCCTCCTTAGACTGTTAATTTCCAGCAAGGAAAAATGCACAGATCCACCCTCTAAACTGGTCCAGATATGTCAACACCCCTCCCTTGAGGAAGCCATCACCATTGGGACCACCTGGCCTTCCTCCATTGTAGCCTGTGGAAGAATTGGGGGTGGGGGCATAAGTCTAAAAAAAAAAAATGGATAATAGCAATTCCTTAAAGTGGAATTATTACCCACCCTCCCCCATGGACCCCTGCATAAAGCTTTTTTTGGGGGTGTGCATGACCTGACTGTGCTGACCTTAGGCTTCAGGAGATCTGTGGAATAGAGTTTCATTTCGTGGATCCTAACCCTCTGAGACCTGCTGCTGACTCCCAGGAAACAGGTCATCCTGCACAGTCTGTGCCTCAGCTTCCCCAGAGAAGGCAGATAGAGGTGAGTTAAACGCTTAGAGATCCTACACCTGGGAATTTTACTTCCTTTTTCCTTGCATGGTCAGTGCCCAGCACAGTGACTGACATTCACAGTGAGGCCCAGAATACCTTTTTTATTTCTTCTTGAGACTGAGTTTCACTCTGTCGTTCAGGCTGGAGTGCAGTGGCACAATCTCGGCTCACTGCAACCTCCGCCTCCTGGGTTCAAGCAATTCTCCCACCTCAGCCTCTCGAGTAACTGGGATTACAGGTGCGTGCCACCATGCCCAGCTTATTTTTGTTTTGTTTTGTTTTGTTTTTTTGTTTTTTGCGAGACAGAGTCTTACTCTGTCGTTCAGGCTGGAGTGCAGTGGCACAATCTCGGCTCACTGCAACCTCCGCCTCCTGGGTTCAAGCAATTCTCCCACCTCAGCCTCTCGAGTAACTGGGATTACAGGTGCGTGCCACCATGCCCAGCTTATTTTTGTTTTGTAGTAGAGACAGGGTTTCACCATGTTGGTCAGGCTGGTCTCGAACTCCTGACGTCATGATCTGCTCACCTGGCCTCCCCAAGTGCTGGGATTACAGGTGTGAGCCACCACGCCCGGCTTTTTTTTTTTTTTTTTGAGACAGTCTCGCTCTGTCTCCAAGCACCAGGCTGGAGTGCAGTGGCATGATCTCGGCTCACTGCAACCTCTGCCTCCCGGGTTCAAGCAATTCTCCTGCCTCAGTCTCCCAAGTAGGGTTTCACCATGTTGGTCAGGCTCATCTGGATCTCTTGACCTCGGGATCCGCCCACCTAGGCATCCCAAAGTGCTGGGATTACAGGCAGAATACCTATGTTTAAGCAGTTTAGGAGTGATCTTCTGGGGGTGATGGGCATCTTAAAACTGTTTCCATAGCAAGGACCTTACTTTTACTCACATGGCATGTTTCTTTGGAGGGGGGCATTAAAAGGACTGCTGGCAAGGAGAAGAGAGACTAAACACCTCCCCAGGGGAGCCATTTCTTGGCATAATAATTAAGGGAGAACAGTTCTCAGCATTAGGAAAGAACTGACTGGGAGCAGGTGTCCACGATGTCTGGGGAGGGGTCACTCCGTGTGGCCTTGGATGTCAGAAGTGGGAGAGATGACATTCCAGATGAGCTCTGTCCTTTGACACCTCCCCCCACTTCACCCAGGCTGGATCAAGGCCCCAAGACCACATATAGACGGTGTGGAAGGTGGGCGCCAGCTGCTGCTGCTGCCAGGAGATCCATGCCCCATGGCCCTCGCGCCAGCCTCGGCGACAGCCAGGCTGCGCAGAGCAAAGGAGAGGAAGCAGCGAGGTGGGAGACAGTTTCGCTTCTCCCACCGAGGCCGCGCCAGTGGCCGGAGGCGCCCGGATCGCCGCAGTTAACTCCCTGTTATCTGGGCCCCAATCGATCTCAAGCTGTAACGTTTAACCCTAGGCTGACTTCCCCAACCGCCCTCCCCCTCCCCCTCCCCCTCCCCTGCTTGGGCCTGGGGACCGCGTTTTCTTCGCCACGCAGAGGAAGGTTTGCCTTGCTGCACAAACCCGCCCCCACGAATCCCAAAGAATTGAAGAAAACTTTTACTTTGGGATTACAGGCAGTTGGGATTATATGAGACCGGGGCTTGCACTGTGGGTCCGTGAGGTGAAGACATCTGCAGCCACAGGCTTAGCCCAAGATGGGCAGATGAAAGGGGCACTGATGGAGTGAAAACGGGATATGCGGGCCCTAATCTGTCCTGTCCCCACTGGGCGCCTACTCTGGCCAGGCTGACTTTTCCTTCTGTCTTTCAACCTATTGAGGGCTGCTGTTCCAGGTACCAGTTGAGCGCTGCTGTTCCAGGCATTGTTTCGGGTTTTGAAGGCGTAGGCCAAGGTCTCAGGGCACCAAATGTAGGTAGTTGTCTCAGCCCTGGAACTCAAGAGTTGAGGCTGGCGCCTGCGTAAGAGAAAAAAATATCCTTTTTCGGATCGGTTTCCTCATCTGAGAAATGGGAACGGGAACCTCCGCCCCTTTTGTCCCGGAGCCCTTAGTGCCCACGGAATCCCTGAAAATGCTCTTGGAAGGGTGGGGTCTTTGAACACGCGTCTATCTCTAAGGAGCCCTCGGCTAGGAGTCTCTGGCCCGCCGCACACCTGAGCTGGGAGAGGCGGCCAAACTGTCCTTCCCAGTCCTCGAAGCTTCAGGCCCAGTTGAAGAGCGGAGAGAGAGAAGGATACGAGATTTCCCCGGAGGTGCGTCTCTAAACCCAAGCCAAAGCGGGGAGGTCGTCTTCCTTTTTTTTTTTTTTTTTTTT
>NW_016107416.1:688316-732834 GCF_001604975.1 Cebus imitator
GCGGTGAGTCCGGTCCGGGTTTTGCCGGCAGCCCCCGGGCAGCGTTCATAGCTCCTGCCCGGGCGGGCGCGCGGCGGCGGCGGCAGAGGCGGCTGAGCCTGAGCGGGGATGTAGAGGCGGCGGCAGCAGAGGCGGCACTGGCGGCAAGAGCAGGCGCCCGAGCCGAGCGAGAAGAGCGGCAGAGCCTCACCCCATAAAGCCGGGCCCCGCGTCCCAGCCCGCGCCCAGCCATGCGCGCCGCCTGCTGAGTCCGGGCGCCGCACGCTGAACCCTCCGCCCGCCGCGCCGCGCTCCGCTCGGGGGTGATTAGTTGCTTTTTGTTGTTTTTTAATTTGGGCCGCGGGGAGGGGGAGGAGGGGCAGGTGCTGCAGGCTCCCCCCCCTCCCCGCCTCGGGCCAGCCGCGGCGGCGCGACTCAGGCTCCGGACCCGGGCACTGCTGGCGGCTGGAGCGGAGCGCACCGCGGCGGCGGTGCCCAGAGCGGAGCGCAGCTCCCCGCCCCGCCCCTCCCCCTCGGCCTCGCGGCGGCGGCGGCGGTGGCGGCTTGGACGACTCGGAGAGTCGGTAGGTGTCGGGCCACGGCCCTCCCTCGACCCCCCCCCCCCCAGAGGCCGGCCCCCTCCCCTTCCCCGCCTACCTCCCTCTCCTCCCCCGGGGTTCGGTGCGCGGCCGGGGCCGGAGTTCGCTGCAAGTCGGCGGAAAGTTTGGCGGCGCGGGTTCCCCGAAGTTCAGGTGCGGAGACCCGGGGACGGGGAAGGAGGGGTCCGTGTTTGGGAGGGGCGGAGGGCGCCCGCAGGATGAGCCGCGAAGCCCCAAAGCCTACGAAACCTAGCGCCGGTGATTGCTCGGTGGCCGCTGCTATACCCAAGGCTCCTCAAGCCGCAGTATGCTCGGTCGCAGATCACTGAGTTCAGACAAAAAGAGGGGTTTTAGGGTCTGGGACCGCGGCTTGGGCGCGGTGGAGTGGGGCTGGGACGCTCCCTGCGGGTGCCGCCCCCCCACTACTCCTGCTCGCAGGCGCTGGGGCGGCGGGCGCCCGGGGTCCTCGCCTGTTGGCGTTGGGCTGGCGCTCAGCCTGCGGGGGCGGCTGCTTGTAGATCTCTGGCGCGCACTTCCCCCATCAGACCCCACTCGCAGCCCTGTGTTGAGGGGCGACGTTAACTGCTCTGGGCGTCCTCGACCACGCGTGGCTGAGCCTCCCCCACCACTTGGAAGAGGCGGCGGCCACTTCTGCATTTCTCCTCCGGCTCCTCGCCCCCGCTGCCCGCGGGGTGCCCGCTGGGCTGATGAAGTTTGACCTTTTTTTTTCCATCAAAGTATCTCCCCTGGTGCCCCGCGGCCTCTCCCTCCCTCCCTCCCTCCCCAGCCTTGGGGAGTCCTTTGGGCTCTCTCCAGAGCCCCGCGTGGGCCAAGCAGCGTGCAGAGCCTGGGAGGGAGAACGGGGGTGTTTCTCTAGCTGCGGAACTGTGGGGGGCGGACGTCCCAGGCGCCTGCCACGCTGTTCTGGCCCCAAATTTGCCCCTGAAGTTCAGCCCAAGCCCCCTCCCCTTCGCTTCCCCGGAGCGGAGTGAGGGGTTGAACCGCCTCGAGAGGAATGTGTTAATTTTCTGGCTGGGGGAAGTTGTCCTCGCCCGGGATGGGCTGCTTTCCGGCGGGGAGCGCGGCGTGCGCCTGGCTTTGTTTATTTGTAGGATCGACGGAAAGTGAGTGACCCCGGTTTTTAAATGGGGGGCCACCTCCGGGACCTGTCAGAAGAACTGAAGCAAGTAATGTGGGAGCAAGATCTTTTTTTGTTCTTTTTTGCCCCCTAGAAATCAGAAGGGGTGCTTGGAGTTGGGCTGGTGCCACGGGCTGCAAGGAAGCACCAGTAAATGCGGGGGGTTCTGTAGTGACTCATTCGGAAAGACCCACTCCCTCTAGTCTCCCGAGACGGAGGTCTGAAGGTTTGGCAACTGCGCCCTACTTTGCCCCCTGGACCCTGGGTGGTCTGAGAGTCGTGTCTTCGGAGGGGGGAGCTAAGGGGGTGTCCGGCGTACCAGATTCCTGACCCCTGCCTTTCCTCGCACCGCAGGCGCTGTTTGGAGCCCTTGGATTTGTGGTGGGCCCTGCCTCCCCCCCCCGCCGCATTTTCTCTGGAAGCGCTGGGGAGGGGGCGTGAGTGCGATTTCTTGCCCCTGCCGGAGCCGCCCCAGGGCCGCCGGCAAACAGAGTCCCTTTCAAGTTTTCCGCTGGGGCCGCCTGGCGGGGGCTGCGAGCGCGGTCGCTGCGGACTTGTTTGGAGCGCGATTTGAACACCCGGCGCCACCTCAGCTGCCCCAGACCGCGGGGTGGGGGGCGTCTGTCCTTTGCAGTTGGTAGTATTTAAATTAGACGTCTTGTGGGGGGTCCTACTGGCCTAAGCTTCACCTGGTCGAAAGACGCTAGTGCCTTGGTTTCCAACCGCCTATAGAAAACCAGGAACTGAGACCAAAGCCCCCATCTAAACCGCTTTCTGAGAGCCGTGCCGGGAGACTCAGGCCGGCGCGCTACCTACCCGCAACTGCGTATTGTTGATTTAGCATTTTCCCTAAACGAGAGTCAGGCTGGAGCTTGGGGGGTGGGGGGGGGTGGGGAGTGGCCCGCTCTGCAGCTGTCACCCCCCTCCCAGAACGGAAATTGTCCTCTCCTTGGGGAGGAGGGAGAGGGGGTGACGGTTTGATTTTTGCCCTGGAAAGAGATGGGAACAGCTGACGGAGGTTGGTCTCAGAGTTCCCAGCCAACCCCCGCAACTTGGGTAGCGTCCCCCTACCCCTCACCCTCCCAGGAGCTGGGTCTCTCCCAGCGACGCCCCTTGTCAGCCTTGGCCTCCCTCTCTATGCCACCTCCCTTTCCAAGGTGAGCCTCTGCAGAAGACAGACCCCTTGGCTAGCTGGCTGTCGGGTTGGTGTCTTATTTATGTGTGTATCTGGTCCTGGCTGTTTTCCCCGCTCAGCAGGTGACCCTGGCTGGGGCCTCCTATCTCTCCCACGACAGAGCCTGTTGACTTACCCGAGGGCCAGTGGCCTCGTCTTTATCACGTGAGACCTGGAATGTCCACCCGGCTGGGCTGGGCTGGGCTGGGGTGGGGGAAGGGGAAGGGAGGATTCTGCATCCAGGGCCCCAGCCAGCACAGGCCCTTGTTCCGTGGGTTCCCACTGTGACCCTCAACTCTTGCTGCCCCTTTCCAGCTCTACCTGCCTCCTACCCATTTGGCACATGTGAAACTGAGACCCATAGGAGTGTGGGGGCAGGCGTGGATCTGGATAAAGAAACAAGTCTAGGGGAATGAAAAACCCCGCCTTCTTTAGGACTGCACCTTGCTGTTTATGGGAGGCTGGAATGGAGGGGGTCTCTCTCAGAGGAGAGAGAGATGTGGGCTGGGCTGACTTTCCAGGTTGCAGGATAGGGTGGAGGAATGAGGGAATACGGGTGAGCCAGAACCAGTCCTGGGTTCCTAGAGCCCCTGTCTGGTGGCTTGACCATTTAGTCCCAACCAACTCCCCCAAGCATGATGCTCTGGGGCATGCCCTAATTGAACAAGGATGGGGGGTTCACACATTGTTATTACTGTTATTATTGCCCGCTCTTGATATGTTATTCATTTGTTGTCCCAGTATATTTGTATTGAGCACCTACTGTGTATCAAACCCCACCCTTCTGGTGGTGCACAAATGAATCACTGCCCCAGCTCTGGAGGCCGGCCCAGGATAGAAGCTCCGCCCCCTTTCCCCGCCCCCTGGGGCCCTGATTGGGGCTTTCCTTCTTTTCTTTTTTCTGGGGCTCTCCCTCTCTTACCCCCACCACCTGGTCCCATCCTAGCCCTGTGTGTGCGTGCGCGGCTCTGTGTGTGTGTGTGTGTGCGCGCGTGTGTGTGTGTGTGTGTGTGTGTGTGTAGTGTCCTTGATTAAGTGTATTAATAGTTAAACTCTCACTCATAGCTGGAACTCACCAGACCACAAAAAGCCTCCCCCGTTACTCACGCGCTACTGCCCAACAAGAATATCCCACTAAAGTTTTTTTCTGCTTTCTCTTACTTCCCGCTCACCTCCCCCCAACGCTGAGCCCACCCTTCCTGGATTTGAGCAATGAGAAAGGACTGCGCCCTCAAAGACCCAGGAATCTCCAACCCTCCACCTGCCCCCTAAAGCCAGAGGCAGTGTCAGCTGACAGAGATGAGGCTGTGTGGGCACTAGTCTGTTGCTCTGGGATGTGGGAATCTGGGTAATGTGTGCTTATGACTCAGGACATGTGTGTCTCTAAGTTGTGTATCTATATCTGTGAATCTCTGTGTTGAATGTCTCAGGGTGTGGGAATCTGAACATACATGGATTTATGAATTAGGGCATGTATATCTGTGGATCTAGAAGTGTGCGGATCTATGGTGCACGTGTACATGTGTGTTTGTGAATCTGAGATTGTATTTCTTTTTGTTTTTTGTTTTTTTTTTGAGATGGAGTTTCACTCATGTTACCCAGGCTGGAGTGCAATGGCCTCCTGGGTTCAGACAATTCTCCTGCCTCAGCCTCCTGAGTAGCTGGGATTACAGGCACGCACCACCATGCCCAGCTAATTTTTTTTGTATTTTTAGTAGAGACGGGGTTTCACCATGTTGACCAGGATGGTCTTGATCTCTTGACCTCGTGATTCACCCGCCTCGGCCTCCCGAAGTGCTGGGATTACAGGCTTGAGCCACCGCGCCCGGCTGAGATTGTATTTCTGAAGATTGGCTATGTCCCTGTGAATCTAGGAATGATATATCCTGTAAGTTATGTGTGCTTGGAATTTTGGAGAGTTTGTATTAGTGATTTGTGTGTATCTGTGTGCTTTGTATATGCTTATAAATCTGGGGGGTCTGAATAGAGTGTGTCTGAATTGTGAATGTGGGAGTGGGCGTGTCTGTGCTATATGGACAGTGGTCTCTGTCTGTGGTGGCTGCTGGCTATCTTTCTTTGTTTCTTTCTTTCTTTTTTTTTTTTTTTCTTTTGAGACGGAGTTTCGCTCTTGTTACCCAGGCTGGAGTGCAATGGCGCGATCTCGGCTCACCACAACCTCGGCCTCCTGGGTTCAGGCAATTCTCCTGCCTCAGCCTCCTGAGTAGCTGGGATTACAGGCACGTGCCACCATGCCCAGCTGATTTTTTGTATTTTTAGTGGAGACAGGGTTTCACCATGTTGACCAGGATGGTCTCGATCTCTTGACCTCGTGATCCACCTGCCTCGGCCTCCCAAAGTGCTGGGATTACAGGCTTGAGCCACCGCGCCTGGCTCCTTTTTCTTTCTGTATCTCTGTCTTACTGAATCTCTCCCTCTGGTTGTTTGAGGCCCTGAATATATGTAGCATGGAGTGTGTATGTGTAGAATTGAACCTTTCCCACCCAGTCCTTCCCTCTGCAACCCCCATAATCCCCCCTTTCCCCAGCAGTAATTGGGTAGCCTCCCTGTCCGCCTTCCTGCTGGGAGTTTTGGAAGCCGCAGAGGGAGACAGGCTGAGGCCGGGGTGACAGCGTGTATCCACGGCGATGGCAACATGTGATTATGGGAATAAAAGGATTTTAAGGTCATGGGTGGGTTTTTTTGAGGGGAGGTTGTGCTCCCCCCAACCCACCATTTGTTGGAGCCAGTGGCAGCAAAGGGCCAGCCTGTGTGTCTGTAGGCTGGGAAGCCTGCCCCGATGCAGGTGAATGTGGCTAAGTCAGGCCCACCTAGGAGTGTGAGCACATGCTTGAACATGTATGAGCGGAGCCTGTGAGAGCGTGCATGTCTGGCTGCCTGCTCCCCATATGAGAGTCCATAGGCTCATTCCCTGGGGGACGATTCCCAGGAAAACTTCTTGCTTCTGGGTATCATGTGGAGCTGGAACCCTGCAGTCCTCTGTAGGCTGAGAAGCTGTCTGGTCCCAACCTTTGCCTGTACCCATCCTCCCAACCCCAAGTCTAGTGTCTCTGGCCAGAGACTGGCTGGGCCCAGTCACCTGGGCCAGACCACATCTTGGGGTGTCAGTGCCCCCTGGCCCCGCTCCAGCCCCTGTAATTGCATTCTGCCGCCTAATCCCCCGCCAGCTCAATTAGATCGCAAATTCTTCTTCATTTCCTGCCTCTGATGCTGGCCTCCCTCTGGGCTCACAGGGCCTGGGAGAGAGGGAGGGGATCCTGCCCCCCTTCCACAGCACTAGGGCCTCTGAAGAGGTGATTAGTTCCAGGCACACTGGCCTTGGAACACAGGTTAGAACCCTGGGGACCAACAAGATGGGGCTCCACTGACCCTTTTTGGGTCAGCCTCAGTATCCTTACACTGGGGCAGGGCTGCTGGTACCTGGTACAGGGGCTCTGGGTAGAAACCCAAGCAGATCACTCTAGCCAGGCTCCTAGTTTGTGCCCTCACCTGGGGCTCCTGCAGGCTCTGCCCCCTCCAAAGCAGCTGCCATCTCCTCAACCCCACAGCAGTTGTGACCTTGTTTCTGGCCTTTTCTGGGTGTTCCTTGTCAAGCCACTGAACCACTGAGCTCTACTACTGTCGGGTCCTCCTAACCCCACCCAGACAGGTATGGATGAGCAGTGGCTCTAGAGCCCATCGGAACTGACTCCGAATCCTGGCCATGTCACTGCCTAGCTGAATGTATGACATTTGGGTCAGTTGTGTTATCTCTACAAATCTCAGTTTCCTAATCTCTGAAATTGGACAGTAAGAGAATGCCTGCCTCTCAAGGTCATTTTCAGATGGACACAGATGGCTGCATAGTGCCTGGTTGGGGGAGGTGCTCACCTGCAATCTGTATTCAGTAGACATTGGCTTTTATAGAGACAAGGAATGCACATGCCCCATGAATCCTAAGCAAAGAACATGTGGCTCATACCTAGCAGGTCTGTCTTCATTCGGCTGATCACCAGGTGTGTGACCCTGGGTGCATCACTTGGCTGACTCTCTCTTTCCCATCTGTAAAATGGGACTGATAATAGGACAGACCCCATGGGGCCCATGGTAGCCTTCTCTGGGAGGATGTATGCAGATGCTTGGCCTCAGTATGTTTTCAATGTGTTATTTGCCTTCTTCCTTTTCTTCATACCAAGCCTGGGGGTAGGGGGCTGGCGAAGACACAGGCTCAGGGACAAGGGGACTGACCAAGGTTGTGAAGCTAGTAATGGGGCCAGGCAGGGGTGGGGTGGGAGGGCTGGGGGGTGACCTGCTGGCTCAGCTGAGCTATGAGGCCCAGCCTTTCCTCCCTGCAGGTCTCTGTGGAAAGCGGTGGCTTAGCTAATTTTTCCTGGGAAAGAGAAGCTAGATGTCTCCTGCTCCTTCCCCAGGAGGTGCCGTGGCAGCGGCTGTGCTGACAGGCCTCCTGGCTTTCTTGATAGGGTGGCTGGCAGCTCTGGAAGGCGGGCTGTCCCCAGATCAGCCCGAGGGAAGAGGGAACTGCAGAGGTCTCCCTGCCATCACTAATCCCCATGGCCCCTCCCACCCTCAGCCTGTCCTTCTATTGCAGCAGAGCCTGGGAGTCTGCCTTGATGGAGGTGGTGGAGAGATCCTCCAGAGGTGGGGCAGCCCTCCGCCTCAGGGTCCCCCATTGCTCCCTGACTAGTCTCCTGCTTCCTCTGACCTCTGTCACTCACTGGCCTTAGCTCTTTAATATTTCATGGCCCTTCAAGCCGGCCCCTGCCCCAGCCCACACCACCCCCTTTGTCTCTGCCTGCCACCCCTCCGGGGCATCCCTGCCACTGAATTACTGACCCAGAGGTTGCCTCTGCCTACTCCTAACTGTCCCCCATTGTGCCCGCCCCTGACACTTTCCCTGTCCCTCCTGACCTGCCTCCCCCACACCTCTCCTGTGACACCCTTCATCTCTTAGGGATTCTCTCCCCTTCTGTGACATCTCTGACCACTCCCTGCCCTTTTCCTCTATTTTTCTCTTTTGTTGGCTTCCTCCTTTCCAGTGGAACAGAAACCGCGGCAACTGGTCCGCCTGCCTGTCCCCCCCCCCCCCGCCCCCGACACCCATCCACCCCTTCCTGCCCCCTCCCCCCAAGCTGTGCCGGCCGTGAGAGCTGGTTTTATTTATTTTTCTGTTTGTTTGGGAAGAGGGCAGTGGCAGCTCTGGGCCCTGGCTGCTGCGCCCTGGCTGCTGCGCTCTGCTTAGAGCAGCGGGCAGGCGGGCCTCGCTGGCCTCCCAGGAATGTGGCCGGGACGCCCCAGCTATATTTACTCCCCTCCAGCTGCCGGCCCCAGCAGGGCAGAGCCAGGCCTGCCTGGTGGCCCCGGGGGAGCCCTGTACCCGCCCTCCCCTGTCTGGCAGACCCCACATGGCCCTTGGGCCCACCTCTCCCTCCCTCGCCTGTGACCTTTTCTGACCTCCTCAGACGTGCCCAGCCTGCCAGCAGGAACACTTGTGTTTCATGCCAGTATGGGCATAATGTTCAGGCAGAGGGGGCCTGGGGGCCTGTGGGTAAACACTTAGCAGCACCCCCAAGCAGGGTCTAGGCTGGGCCTGTAATCCGATGGCCAGAACTATGCAAAGTGCCTTTCCAGGCCTCTCTCCATGGGCCTGGCCCCTGCTCTTGCCCCAGTCCCCTCAGCGCTGCTCTGATCACTGGCAGGGTGGCATCAGGTGGGGGTCTGAGTGGGCTTGAGTGGCGGTGCCCCTGGCATCACTGGACCCTCAGGTCCCTCACACAGGCACACATATGTACGTGTAACACACTTAAGTGCTTATATACACACGTGTGTGTGCAGAAAGACACCCTCACACATGAAAACATGCTGGCTTATACCTTCCTTGGAGGCAGGGGCATGCCTCCTGTCATTGATCCCCTCATTCATCAGATGCTTACTGGGGCTTTTTGAGCCTGCTCCTTGCCAGCCTTGCAATTGGGATATGGCAGTGATTCCTTCTTGTACCCCCGGTGCCTGGAACCAAATAAGTGTCTGAAGAACTTTAGCTGCTGTAATCAGTTGCAGCCCCCAACCATTACTGCTATTGTGTGTGGTTTTTTTTTTTTTTTTTTTTTTTTTTTTTTTTTTTTGTTTTTTTTTTTTTTTTTTTTTTTTTTTTTTTGTATTTTTACTAGAGACTAAAGGTTTAATAGAGACCGAGGGTTTCTCCATGTTGGCCAGGCTGGTCTCTAACTCTTGACCTCAAGTGACTCACCTGCCTTGGCCTCCCAATGTGCTGGGATTACAGGCGTGAGCCACCATGCCTGGCCTATTACTGCTATTGTTATAATAGATTGTAACAAACCATTGGTTAGGAGTAGCTCAACAAAAGTTCTTTCTGGGGTAGGTACCATGTGAACAGCTTTCTGGTTTTCACCTCCTTTAATTCCCACAATAGCCTCAGGTGACTTGAGCCAATACCTGGGACAGATGCCTGTTGTTAGCATCCCCATATTACAGATGAGGAAACTGAGGCCTCGGGAGTTTGTGGCTTGCCACTGCCTAGGATGATTGAGTCCTGGCAGAGCCCTTGATAGGCTGTTGGCCTGTGTGTGCTGTTTCCTGCACCTTCCACACTACCTGGCACACAAAAGGGATTCCTTCAATGCTTGCTGGGCACAGGTCTTGCCTTTTCCTCCTTGAGGCCCCCATAACCCTTGGCAATGGGCCGCACGTGGTGGGGAGATGAGCTGATAGGCTAGTTGGGTGGATAAAAATGAATTAGTGAATGACTGGATGACTGGTGGTGACGATGAGTACTGTCAGGGGACCCTGGGATAGGGTGTGTGCTGGTGGACAGGCTGGCATGTGGAGATCCACTGACCCTGTGAAGGACTCTGGGAAGCAAGGTGGGGGACAGGGCAGAGAGATGTGGCCAGAGAGCAATAGGCTGCTGGGCCAAGTCAGTGGGGCAATCCTGTCTTCTTCGTGGACCACAATTTTTCCATCTGTCAGATGGGCTTGGGAGCTTTTGCCCTGGCTGGCTGCCGGCTGGCCTGGGCTGGGACTGGCCCAGGGGGTGAGGGGACTGTGGCGGGAAGGAGGAAGCAGTGGGTGGTGAAGACAGGAAGATAAAGCGTGGAGCTTGGCTTGGAACCTGAGAAGCAGAGAGACCAGCTCTGACCTGACGCCCACATGCCCTCACTCCCTCCTAGCCGCAGGATGGGGTGCAGGCATGCAAACCCCCCGCCACCCACTCTCGTTCTGGTTCAGGCTGACTTCCTGACATCTGTGGCATTAGTGGCTGTTTGTGCCAGAAGGAGGTGGCCTGTCCTCTAGGACTAGACCAGCTCCTCGCCAGGCCAGGGGCCCCCACTGCTTCTTGCCAGTTCCTGCTGACTCTGATGGGAGAGACCCAGCCCCTCTCCTGCCTGCCCCATCTCCAGAGCTAGATGGAAAATTAGTTAGCTGGGCTCATAGCAATAGGCAGAAGTGGGCCTGGCCCCCTTTCTTCCTGGGGGTGTCAGATCGTGGTAGCCTAGAATTTCTTGGTCATGGGAGTCTAGAATCAGAATGCTTGGAATGGAGACATTTTTCAAGTCAGGATTCTTGTTGGGATTTTAGTCACAGAACCATGGATTTTGCTTGTGGAAGGAAGTGTAGATGGTCATGTTTCAGCCTCCTTGTTTGATGCTAGGGGGCACTGAAGCTCTGGGGGTGAGGCTGCCCTGAGGTCACAGGGCCTGGTGCTCTCAGGTGACATGAGCCCATACCTGGGACAGAAATACCTGTTCTGCCTCTAGCCTGCCTCTCTCTGGAGCTCTAGCCACCGTGGAGAGTAGGCTGTGGGCCCAGTCAGGCAGCGAGGGGATGCGTTTGGCCCACAGGCACAGGAGGGGTCCTCTCGGCGGTGCCCGCCCGCCCGCTGCCCACACTTCCCGAGGCACCAGCATGAGGAGGAAATGTAGGCTGTTGCTTCCAGCAACAGCCGGCAGGGCCGGGCGGCTTCCCAGCTCCCCCTCTGACTCATGGCCGCCTGCAGCTCCCCCTCCCTTGGGGTCCTCAGCAGCCCCGTCTGTGCAATGGGGAGAGGAGGCTTTATCCAAGGTGTAGCGTCACCGAGACAATACCTTGGGATTCTTTTCAAGACCACTGTTGGGCTGTGGGAGAGCTGGGAGCATCATCTAGAGCAGCCCAGCTGGGCATCTGAACCCAGAACACCGAGAGGTTCTGTTTGGAGTCATCCTGATTACTCCAGAAGCCTGGGAGGGCTCAGCTGGCTCCTGAGGCAGAAAATGTGGTGGGAGGCAAAGGAGTGGCAAAGGGACCTGCAGTTGGCCCTTTTCGGGAAGAGCACAGTTGGGGAGGCTTGGCTCTGGCCCTCTGGGCTGTCTCCCAACCTTGGTTTACCCATCTGCAGAATGGAGACTGTTACCCATGAGGTCATTTATTCAGCGTCTGTGCTGGGCCTGGATGCTGGGGCTAGTGGCAGATCAGCCAGGAGGAAAGGATTCCTCTGCTGCAGACGTGAGGTGGGGGCGTGATTTGGTGACTCTGGGGAAGGACTGAGGTGGGGGGAGGTAAGGAGCTGGCCAGGGAGGCGCAGTGTCCAGCGGAAAATCCCAGCTGTTGTCAGGAAGTGTTTCCTCCACGGGTCTCCTGGGAGGGAGACGAGGCTAGCAGGAAGAAGGAGGGCAGTGGGGGCAAATAAGGCCCCAGCTGGTCCAAGTGGAGACATCCCAAGGCTGGCAGTTGGGCGGGTGTGCCCCGCACCTTGCAGGAGGGCTGGAATGCATCCCCATGCTCTGAGTGCTGGAGTGCTGGGGGGCTGGGACTGCCAAGAGGGGCTGGGCCCTCATCCAGATTTCAAAGCCTTCCCCAGGGGCCTTGTGGTGCCCTCCGCCCTGTCCTGAGCTGCCGCCTCGGGGGTGACAGATGCTGTTTCATCGACCGAGGCAAGTGGGAGGCCTCCGGAAGGTCCTCCTGGGAGGTTCCGGGGGGCAGCAGGGGTGTCGGGGGGCAGCGGGGGTGTCAGCAGCTGCTGCCCCGCCTGGGCTGGCTCACGGTGTCCTCCCAGGTCCCTTAGGTCCCAGGGGCCAGGGGCGGTGCTTCTGCATTGAGGCTGGTCCTTCCTGCCCTCCCTTTCTCCCCACTGCCCACCGAGCTTCTTGGCTCTGGCCCCCTCCCATCCCTGGCTGCGTCTGCAGAGCCCCCCGGGAAGGCAGGGAGGAGGCAGGCGCAGCGGGCTCAGAACAGCGGGTGCCCGCGCAGCCAAGTATTTGCACGAGCTGTCAGAGACAGACAAGCATGTGGGGAATTTGGTGCGTGTGGGGCTGGGGGAAGCAGCCGGGTGGGCAGGCAGGCAGGAGGAGGGAAGCTGGGGCTGCCTCCCGCAGAGGCAGAGACCCTGCAGAGACCACCTCTCCCTAGTCCTAGAGGCGGGCTGCATGCAGGCACCTTCCTCCCGCCTATGCCAGTGCAGTGAGGGAGGGGAGTGGGATGATCCTGTGGGGTCTGATAATAGCTCTGAGACGGGGAAGGGGGCGCCTTGTCTCGGGCCCGCAGCCTGGAAGAGGCTCTGGTGGAGCGTGGAGCCAGGCAGGAATCCGGGTTGTGCCCGACTGTGGCCTCCAGGAAATAGCAGCTGTCATGCTCCTGCCCCTCCACCACAAGCCTGGCACAACTTGTTTCCTGGCCAGGGTCCGGCCAGGGCAGATTGGAGGAGCCTGGTATTGCCCGGCCTGGGCAAGGAACGGGCAGGATGGAGGGGCCGTGTTTATAAGCCTAAAGGCACTTGGGCTGCTCTGAGGAGGGGACCTGAGCCCTTACCTCCTTATGCGAAGACCCCACCCCAGTCACCTTTGTGGTCTATGCTCCAAAAGCACCCGTTAGGCAAGGGAGGACCCAGAGCTGAGTAATCCTTGGTTTTTTATAGTTTGAGAGCCCAGAGAGGGTGTTACACTGGCCCAAGGTCACACAGTGGGCTCCCCAGCCTTCCCTCTACCCTCATGTGGGTGAGGCCGCTGGGAATTGGTGAACACGGGGGGTTTGCCGGGGTGGGGGACCTATATTTAGTCAGTCCTGCAGAGCCAGGGCGCCTCTGGGAGCAGCTGCTGGGGTGGGGGGGTACGCAGACAGAGGCCCAGAGCTGCATTTAGTCTGGACAGAAATATCCTCCCCCCACCCACCCACTCACTGGCTGGGCAGCCAGGCTGCGGGCCTGTCCCCTGAGGGGCAGCTTGCCTGGGCCTGGTGGCCTCGGGACAGGCAAGATGACCCGATAGGCTTTTCCCAGCTCAGGTTTCGATGAAACAGGAACCGGAGCTGCAGCCTGGGCTGAGGGGGCCAGGGCAGCCAGAGCCTGGGGAGCCGGGACAGCCTCCCCCACCTCCGCCCTCACTCTCCTCCCCATGCTGCAGCCTCTCCTTCTTAGAGGCCTGGGGAAGCAGCAGGTTATTTATCAAGCCAGCCTCCCCGCCGCGGCTGCCCGCCCCGCCCTCCCTTGTGCTGGCGGCCATCAGCCCAGCAGAGCAGGGTGAGCTGGGCGGGCAGGCGGCAGGATTAGCTCAGGAGACGTGAGTCACCCCATCCCCGGCAGCCCCACGAGGCCCTGCGGCCTGGCAGGCAGAGTGCACACTCACGCACCCCACACGCGGCACACCCGGGGAACACACTTAGAACAGTCACTCACAGCACACGGAGTTCCACACGACTCAGCACACCCAGCCGACACGCATGGTACAGACTCGGTCACATGCACCGTGCACACACAGCTCCCATGTGTCGCTCCAGAGGCACTCTCCCAGTTCTAGTCACAGCCCAGCCTCTGGCGCACACACCCACTGGCACGTACCTAGGCGAGTGCACACACACAGGCACACACGGCGTGCCCCCTGCCAGGAGGCCACTCTCATCCCATTGGCTCCGCATGCTGGGGCCTGGTCATCCTCAGGCCATAGCTTACCCCCAGATGATGCCATAGACTGGGGCAGGGCACTGGCACACACAGGTACACCTGCTGCAGTCAGGGCTCTGCTGCCCCAGACACCCGTGTTTAGGCTCACACAGAAGAGGCTCGGCCTTCAGCCATGTTGAGTCTACTGGGTTCTGCAAAGTGCGGGTAGGGAGGTGGAGACGGTTTTCTTATGTTGCCAACTTGGCTCTGCCCTCTCTGAGGAGGAGGCCCAAGTATCAGGCATGGGAGTGTTAAACCCACCTGCCCTCCAGTACAGGGCCTCTGGCCCAGGCAGAGTGGGTTGGGTACGTGGGGGAGGGATACAGGGGAGCTGGGAAAAGGAAAGGGTAGAAGAGGAGTATTGGGAAAGTCAATTCCCTCAAGACCACCAAGTGGCTGGCTGGCTCCCTGCCCCAGGGCATGGGGTCCTTGAGAGGTTGGGGGGGGTGCCAGAGATGGGGGAAGAATGGGACCCGTGATCAAATGGGCTGTCCCCAGGAGTCTTTCTGCCCACCTTCCCTGCTTACCCCACATCTGCTTCTCTCTGTCCCTAGTTGCCAAGGCCTTCATTATCCAATGCCCCCACTTCAATTTTCACCATGGCCCTGGTTCTTAGTTTACAGCCCTGCAAAATGGGTACAGAGCTGGCTTGTGTATAAGGAAGTCCTGGGGTGCTGAGAGTTGAGGAGACTTTTTAAGCCTTGCCTCCCCTTTGAGGTTGGGGCTTGCCTTCCCTGCACTGGGAAGAAATGAGAGTATCCCCATTTTCCATATACTGCCCAAAAAAGCCATTTTTGAGATGAGAGAATTGAGTCTGATGGGAATGGCTTCATGGTCATGAAGGGCTTTGGACAGTTTCCTAACACCCAGACTGCAGGTCATTCTGGGCCTGCAGTTCCGAGGCTGCCTCGCAGTGGTCAAAGGGCATGTGGCTATGAGGACTTAGGCCCAGCTGGGCTCCCTCCTTCCAGCCACACAGGTCTCCATGAAACACTGGGCTGGGGTTAAGGAGGAGAGAGGGACCCAAGCATCCAGAGGGACACAAACAACAGTGGCCAGTCAGGAAACTGGACGCCCCTGTGCTGAGGACTCTGAAGTTGGTCAGGCCTGGGCTCCACACCTGGCTTGGTCAATGCCTGCTGTGTAATCATGGGCGTCTGCTCACCTCTCTGACCTCGTGTTTGTCACCTGTGAGATCGGTATGACTCTCATCTCTGTCCCAAAGCGGCAGAACCTGAAGTAGATAGTGGTGTGTGTTGTCATCGGTTCTCATTATGTCAGTGAGACATAATGAGTGGCCCTCCACCTGCTCCAGTAAAGCTGGCATTTTTCTGGGGGTGGCATCCCACAACAAAGGCTCCTCAATTAGAATGGCTTGGATTTAGCCTTCTTTAGGGCTGTTCTCAGATGGGGTTGATGAGGTACCCGAGTGAAGAGGCTGAGCTGGGGGCCAGGGGTTGGGGGAGGGATGGGAATGGGTTGGACTCAGGGCAGAAGAATCCATGGTCCTTGGCTGGAAAATCCTGGAGGCTTCCTAATATCAGAGGGAATAGAGAAAGCCAACTGTAGTTTCAAGGCTTTCTCTGTCTCCCATCCCCTACACTCACACAGCAAGGCTACAAGTTAGACTTGAGCAAGGACTTCCAGCTGGCAAATGGAGCCTTTGCAGGGTGGAGAGAGGCCTTGGCATGTGCCTTTGTGGCAGGGCTGTCCCATCTAAGAAGAGCTGACGTGAGCAGGCAGGGCTGAGGCCACAGAGGTAGGAGGAAAGGCTGTGTGGAAGTGTGGGTAGGCCTTCTTTTGAGCAAAGAGGAGATGCAAGCCTGGTCAGCATGGTGTTACCCACGTTGTAACCTTCAGGCTCCTACCAAATGCCCATCTCTCCTGAGGTCCTGCAGGCTAGAGGGGGAATGCTCTGTATTTGGGGTTAGGGAAACTGAGGCATGAGGGATTGGCTCAGAGCTCAAAAGCAAATGATGAGAGAGAACCAGGGCCATGACCTGGGTTACCCAACACGCCTGGCCTCACTTGTCCGTGACGTTCACGCTTATGCTGGCAGATGATGACGGTAAAAACAATAACACAGCTCTAGTTAGTTGAGCACCTACTGCATGTGGACCCTACACTGACCCCTTCACATAGGTCCTCTCCAGGACCTGATGAGGGTGGGGTTGTCAGTGGCTGCTCTTCACAGACTAGGGGTTGGGCTCAGCTGAGGGTCAGCAACCTGTCTGAGGTTACCTAGGCTGGAGACTGCAGAGCTAGGAGAGAAATCCTGACTCCAAGGCCCACCTGGACCCTGGCATGGCTTGAGCCTATCTCTGAGATGAGGGGCTCCCCTCACCCACACACAGGATTCGGAGTGTTCCTAGTTGGGCCAGCTCCTCCCCCATGGCCAGCCCCTTAACTGCCCTAGGGCCCTCTGCTCTCTTAAGGCACTTCCCAGGTTTGAACCTAAGAGCCTTGGAACTGCTAATCCCTTAACCCCAGGGGAGGGGGTGGTTGGTGGGTGGGGGATCCCCTGGGGAGCAGATGGATGCCGCTTGGGGTTTCTGGGTTCTTCCTGCAGACAGGTTCTGGGAAACTCCACGTTTAGGCCTGTGGAAGCTGCCTGGGGCCTGGTCAGGCGCACCTCCCCCACCCCTCCCTAGGGGCTCCATTTCTCTCTCCTGGGCACCCTGCAGGGAGTAGTTGAGCAAGTGCCCTTGAGCTGGCACTTCCTCCTTGGTACACGAGGACATAGCCACAATGACTCCCCCCATCCCATGGTCCGTGTGCCACTCAGCACCAGGTGCTGCATGGCCCTGGGTCAGGGCTCGCTAAAGGTCACTGAGTCGAGTTGTCTTTACTAGAGGCTGGTCCCAGCCTCAGATCACTTCCCCTTTCTGGTCTCAGTTTCTTCACCTGTGAAATGACTGTGCAAGTCTGGCCTGCACACTCTTTGAGGCGGGGTAAGTCCATTCCCCACAGACAGACATGCTCAGGAGCTCTGTGACTGGTGTTCCAGTCTCCCAGGCCCAGAGCTCCTGCAGCCCTTACATCCACACGGGGGTCCAGTGGAAGCAGGGTGGGCTCTAGAGTTGGGCCAGCCTGCATTTCAGCGTCACCTTCACCGTTCACACTTGACCTTGACCACACCAGTGCCCCACTCAGCTCTGAGCCTCAGTGTTCTCATCTGAGAAATGGGAGAACCACTGTGCCAACCTCTGTGAGTTGCTGTGAGCATCAAACAAGATGGTGTGGACAGAGCACCTGGCACAGAACCAATAGATCGTGGTGATAACGGAGGCTTTCCCTCCAGACTATCCTCCTGGTCACTGTCCCCCACCCTTGGTCTTGAGGATTCTGGGAAGGAGACGGTGCCAATCTGCTGGCTCAGCCAGCTTGGCCATTGACCTTCAGAGCACCCAGGCTGTCAAGGCCGCCGACTGCTTGTCGGGCGGGCAAGGGGGAGTGCCAGCCAGCTCCTCGCCTGACGCTGCCTGCTCCTGCTCCCACTCTCCTCTCCCTCTCTGCGCCTGTGTGTGAGCTAATTAATCTCAGCCCCTTTGGGAAATTAGAACGCTGCAGCCGTGGCCTCCTCAGCCTCGTGGTGCCTGTGCTGCTACTGGGCCATGCCAAGACCCACTGTGGTTTTAGGGGCACCGGGATGGGGGATGGGGACAGTGGGATGAGCTGGGCAGGCCATGGGTCTCCCTGAGGCCCCACCTCCTTGCTGGGGGGCTCTGGTCTCTCAGCCCCCCTGCTTTCCCAGATAGCATCCATAAGGATGCCAGGCCAGTGCTCAACTGGGGTGAAACCTAGCCCCCAGTGGCCTCTCTGACCTGGTCCCAGGCCTGGTATAGTCACCCCCTTACACCACATTCCATCTCATTGCAGGGTCCTCTTGCCTGCCCAGCTTGGGCTAATGGAGACAGATGTAATTATGGAATTTTGCTTGGGAAATTAATTTGAAAAAGTTAATTGGCAGTTCCGGAGGTGGCAGGCTCCACGCCCGGCCAGTCTTGCTGACGTTAGTGCTGACCCACTGGAGACGTGTAGCTTCCGGGCAGGCCGCGGAGAGGGACCCCAGTGACCTGGCTGGGCAGCTGTGGGACAGGTGGTTGGACAGTGAGGACCAGAGGGTAGACCAGTGTCCTGGCCCAGAGTGGGCACCTGGGAAGGGTTTGTGGACCAGACCTGCTGAGGATAAGAACCCAGCCACTTGTTTGTGTGTTCAACAAGCCATTGTCAAGCTGCTATGGTACACTGACTCCAGTGTCTCCAGTGACCCCGGGCAAAAATAGACCAGTTCTTCCAAACCCCTTTTCTCAAGAAAAACCTCTAAACCTATTCTCAAAGGCTTTTTCAAAGGGCTTAAAGGACATTATTGGGCCAGTGTGCAGATGAAGCCACTGAGGTTGGGAGAGGGGGGCCGTGCCCCGGTCCTCAACAGTAACCTCCAGTGGGTGGAGCAGCGATGGGTAGAGCTCAGTCTCATTCCCAGAGGACGTGTGCCCCAGCTTCAGAATCCCATGGGCAGCTTCCTCCCAAGTGTGGGTGATAGGGGCCTTGAAGTTGACTCTTCCCCAGGGATGAAGCCACAGAAGACAGCCAGCCCCTCACCCCTGTCACCGCCATCCCTGTGTGTGCCTGTGGGAGCTTTCCCTACTACCCCATCTGAGCCTCAGAAGACCCCCATGCCCCAGGGGTCTCAGGATACACAGAGACCCCCACTACTTTCTGGACCCCGTGTAGGGTTTCTGACCACAAGCCTCTGCCAGACCAAGTCCTAGTTTCTGGAGAAGCATGGGTTTTGGTGTGGTCTTTGTCCAGACAGGAGAAGGGTCAGGGCTGGGGCAAGAAGTGGCCAGGCTTGTGACAGGTCAGGGATACCGACCCACAAAGAGGCCAGCGAGATGAGGAACATGGGTGTCCTGAGCTGTGTGGCCTTGGGCAGGTCCCTTAGGTTCTCTAAGCCTCATTTTCCTCATCCAGGAAATGGGGATGATTGTAGATTCCTTTCAGAGAGCTGTGGAGAGGTTCGGGGATGTATAACCACTCCAAGTGGTGCTGGCCCTGGTGTGGGCTGCTTCGCTGCCCAGTGGAGGCGTGCTAGGTGGGAGAGCAGTGAGCTGACCAGGACTGTGCTGTGGCTGGGGCCTGAGGACCAGTGGGTTTCTAGAGGGGAGCCTGGTGCATGTGTCAGAGGAATTGAAGGATCCAAGAGGAGATGATATTTGCGAGACCCCTGGGGCCTGCTCCGAGGGAGTCAGTGCACCCAGCATTGACCCCAGGACTTGTGTGTTCCCGGAGTGGAAACATCCAGGGTTTCCAGGGGCCAAGTGTGCCCTGCTCAGGTTAGTAGGCCTCACCTCACATAGCTGTTCAGGGAGCGTCATGGGCAGCCTGAGCTGGGCACCTTGCATCCCTGTCACTCTGATGTGGTCTGTAGTTCTGGGTTTCTTCAAGGTCCAACCCCAGTCTTGGGTTTAAGTGGGCTACACCCGCTCCCTCAGCATTCTGTGTGGGCTGGTTATGGGGTCAGAGGAGAGGCATTTCCACTTCCTACCTCACCTCCTCCAAGAAGCCCTCTGGATACTGCTCCCCAGCACTTTGCCCATTGACTGAGCTCTCAGGGTTCTCTGCACAGACTTTGTTAAACCCTTCTGTGTGTGTCCCTCAACTGGGAGCTCCCTGACCATGGGGTCCATGATATCTCCTGTCTACCTAGTGCCCAGCACTGGGTTAGCTCATTGGGGGGGGGGGGCAGTATAGGGCTCCTGTGCTCCTGTTTTACAGATGGGTCAGTTAAGGCCCTGCAAGGTCACACAGCCTGTTGAGGCAGAGCCAGCCTGGCTCAGGTAGGTATGGGGCCGATGCTGCCTGCTTGGGGCCTTCCTTCAGACCTCAGGACCATTCCCAGGCTTCCTTAGACCCTGCAGCTCTTGACCCTCCTGGCTGGCAGTATTCCTGGAGGGTGAATAGTCAGTCTGTGCTCTTGAGAGCTTAGGGGGTTGGGAGGTAAAGGGTTGTGGCATCAGACAGGGTCAGAGGCAGGCCTTCCAGCCTCAGTTTCTTCATCTGTAAAACAGGGATCCTAGTACCTCTGTTGTTGGGGGAGCAGGGTGGCTGGAAGAGATCACACATATGTTCTCCTCGGCGGCCTCCTGGTTATTACTACTGACACTGTTATTTTGTTATCATCACATTATTATTCATGCTCCCAGGGCCCCAGCAGCTGTGGTGGCTCCAGGCCTGGATGCAGAGCTCTGGTGTGCCGAAAAAAAGTTGCAGTTCCTAATTAGTCAGCGCTCCAAGGAGAGGGCCTGGGTTTTAATTTTTGCTGCAGGGTCCCACCTGCCCAAGGCTTCCCAGCCCCTCTCATCCATTCCTGGACTGGGGCTGCAGCCCCCTCCGCAGCCTCAGGTAGGGGGCCTGGCCCCAGGCAAAAGCCTCCCCAAATTTCCCCTGCCACTCCCTCCGCCTCCCAGACCTCTGGGGCCATGAATCATTTATGAGGCAAAAATGAAACCAATTAAGGACAAACTTTGAAAGCCTCTAATTGCTGCTCCTGGTGGCACCGAGGAATGAGGGGAGGCCGGCCTTCTCGGTGCGGAATCTCCTTGGCCCAGGCCTTCCCAGGCCTCCCGTCCCGCCGCGGCTCAGGGCGCCTCCCGGCTCCCTGCCGCCTCCCAGCCGGACGCGGACGTGCCTGCACGGCTCTGGCGGCCGAGTCTGCCGCCCCGGCGCCCGCCCGGGTCCCAGGCCGACTAATTAGGCCCGGCTCCCTCCCGCGCCGCCCACTGCCCGCTCCAGGCCCGCTGCCCGCTCCAGGCTCGAGGTGATGGCGGCTGCTCCTGCCGTTCTGGGGCCTGTGCCCCAGAGCTGGCCGCGTTTCTCGGGGCGGGAGCCAGCTCTGCTCGCTTGGCTTAACCCAGACGAGCCCAGGACGCCCTGTCCCTGAACCCCATTGAGGCGTGCAGGTCTGGGTAGGCTCTGGGCCATGCCGGGGTACCTGGCTTGGAGGCCCCTTCAGTCTGGGGGAGAGAGATGCTTTTCCCAGGCGGAGTGGAGAGAGCTGGAGGATGACTGATGGCGGAGTCGGCAGGGGGTGTTGAGACCCCAAGGTGTTGCACTGAGCAGGGATCCAGTTCCTCTTGGCTTTCCCACACACACAGTGACCTTATGTAGATTCCTTAGCCTCAGTTTCCCCATATGTAAACCATCAGGACCAGCCCATTTTCTCCTGGATTTGGGATTTAGGGAGCTGGGCTTTGTGTACCCCTCCCAGTCTCCTCTCTTGGGGGGCTGCTGAGCGGGTGGAGGCAACGTTGGGACCCAGCAGGGCCTGCCTCACTGCCATGAGCCCTGGGTGCCAGTGGCCAGCCTGTTTGCTGTGCTGAGAGCCAGGCAGGCCCTGGGCACTCAGGCACGTTGTTTGCTGAAACCAAATTTCCGTGCTTGTGTTTTTCCATAATTATATTAGCAGGTGGGATTTTTCCTCGGGGAAGCAGTGGGAGGGGGAGCGCCATGGCAGTGTCCCCGCCCGCTCTGAGCGTGAGCTCACACTCAGCTCTGCCCGCCTGCCGTAATGATTTTTTAATTATGCAGCCAGTGCTCGGAATTGCTAATCCACCTCCAGCCCAGCATCCACTCCTGCAACTCACACCCCAGCCCCTGGCTGATGTCCCTAGAGTGGCGGTGCCCAGCCCTGTGCCCATCACTGAGTGCCTGGGACCACCACCACAGTGGGAGAGAAGGTGGATCAGGGAGGGCCGGAGGGTCACTTCTCCCCCATCTGCAAGGGCAGGACTGGTGGCTCTCTTTGTCTCCCACCCCACCCCTAGACCCAGCATGGCTTGCACCCGCCAGGACAGCTGTGGCTCTAAATGAGTTTGGGGAGTGATCTGTGCCCACACCGAGTGACGTGGCCACATCCATTTCAGGGACATTAACCTGTCTTCCCAGCCTTGTGTGACCCCAAGGACACACGCACACAAGTACAACCTTTGTCATGCTCACACTTCCCTTCTCCACACATAGCCCCACAGCCAAGCTACACACACACAATGACAACCGCTGTGTGCTTCTCACACATGTAGCCTTACCTGAGGGCGGGGGCACCCTCAGGAGACCCCGCTGCTGCCTCCCATGCCCTGCGGTGGCCCTGCTCCCACTCCCTTGCCTCCAGAACCCCCCACCCCAGCCCCAGCCCCCCTACTGGGAGGTGCTCCGAGGTCTCCTGGCTCCCACCTCATGGGGTGGCTGCCTGTGGCTGGGGCCAGCCTGAGCCTCCATCGACCCTGGCCTGGGGGAGGTGCTGGGGGGTTCTGCAGCACTGTGGCGGCGGCTCCTCTCCAGGCGCCCAGCTGTGGCATCTGTCAAGGTCAGATAGCGACTCCGGAACCAGCCGGCTTGGCCCCATGGCCCCTCTCGCCTCATTATTTTTGTGTTCCGGGGCTGCGGCGGGGCCGCGGCGACACCTCCCTCCCTCCCCCTCAGCCTCCCGCCTCTCGCCTGCCTCCCCCAAGCCTCTGCAGGGAGGGCCTGCGGTCTGGGGGCTTTTGTTTTCCAGTTTTTCCACGCTCAGGCCAGGCAGGCGGGTAGACACTGGCCAGAGCTGTTGGACCTTGAACAGCAGACAAGACAGGAGTCCCCCTATCTCCGCTAATGGAACCCTGGGTTGGTTTCTCAGGGGCACAAACTGAACCTGGATGGAGCCCAGCCCCCACCACAGCCCAGGTGCACCTGTGGGCAGCTTCCTGTTTCCATAGAGTCCCCAGCAGCTGGCATCAGTTCCTGCCTACACCATCCCCGTTCCAGTAGGGCCCCAGACTTACATACAGCCCAGAGCTCCTGACACAACTCACAGTGCACGCAAATGTACACGTGGCATTCATGCGGCAAAGATATGTTGATATGTACAGACCAGAAGACCCCACAAAGATCATCTCACCGCGTAACCCACTGTCCTGGCATACACACACTTGGGCATATGTGTACATTCACAGACGTGGGTCGCACTCGCCTCCACTTTACACTTGGGGAGGTCACAGGGTCAAAGATCTCTGCCAGCACTGGTACATGAGCCCCGTGTATGCCTCAGTGCTGTGGTCTGTAGAGGGTGACAACTGAGACGACACACTCAACTGGGCGTACTCACAGGCTACCAGACACACGCACACACAGTTGTGCCACACATCTCCTGGGTAGACACGTGTAATCACACTGTATGCAGTGCTCTCTTCACCATACACACCCAACCCTGAGCTCACTCCCTGGTGCCCAGTGTCCTTGGGCAGTTATGCCACCCGAAAGGCTTTTGTCCCCTGAAATACTGAGAAGTGAGCTTGAGGCCTCTGCTTGCTGAGCCCTGTGTGTCTGGAGAGCCTCAGAGAGTGGGAAATGGTTTGACATGAACCATCCGGGCCACTGCCCAGCTTCACTATGTGCACCACTCTAGGCCCAAGAGCGCCAGGATGGGTGGGATGGGGGGGCTTCCAGGTGTGTCATGGGCTTGTTGGCTGCTGGCAGAGGCAGACTCTGGGGGGTGACCTCAGCTCTGTCTCTGGGTCCCTCTTCCCACCTCCCGCCCCTGATTTGGGTGTGTAAATGTTCGGGGAATGGGATGTGGGCAGGCAGACTCCAGGCCACCAGGGTCTCTAGAGTGGCCCTGGCCATCCCCTCTTCCTCCTCCAGCTGTGGACTGCTGTGGCTGCCCCCAGGAGGGGAGCTAGCTGGAGGCTTAGCAGTGGCTGAGCCCCCACCCCCCAGGAAACTCAAAACCCTGGGCCAGCCGCGGGTGGCGGGTTGGGGCAGGCACAAAGAGGGCCTCTGTGCGGCCGGCTGGGCTGCCCACAGGATTCTGGGGGAGGAGGCAGGAGCCGGTTTCCGTCCCGTTCTGCTTCCTGCGGAGGCTGCCGGAATGCCCGGAGCTCTGGCCCAACCTGGCCCGTCTGGCCCACCCGCAGCCCCTTCCCCGTCTTTTCCTGGGCCTTGGGGTAAAACTGCAGACTTCTCTGCAACAGGGCCCCAAGAACCATCCTGCAGGACCCAAAGGAGACCTAGGGGATTTCCCCAGGCGGAGAGCTGAGCTGGACCTTACCCTGCAGCTGAAGGCTAACCTTCATGTGCTGCGGAGCCCTCGGCCAGGGTTGGAGTGCCAGGCCCTGGAGTCTCACAGACCTCGGTTTAAATCCTGGCTCTGCCACTTACTGACCTCGTGACCTTAGGCAGGCGACTTGATGTCCCTGAGCCTCAGCTGCCTCATCTGTAAAATAAGTGATAATAGTTGTAGTAGAATCCGGTAAGAAAATGCTTGTGAAATGCTTAGCACAGTGCCTGGCAGACAGTGAGTACTGGATGCTCCTTGCCCCGATAGGTCTCACCTCTTCCAGGGCTCAGTCTCAACCCTGCACCCTGCTTAAAACCCTTCTCTCAAATCAGTTTCCTACCAGAGATTATATCAGTGATAGATCGAGGCCTCCGGGGCCTTTCTCCTGAGATTTGGAGGGTGGAGGAGATCACTCTCTGCAATCTTTTTTTTCCCCCTGTATCTCTATCTCTTTCCCCATGTATGCCTTGGGATCCTGACTTCTGCAGTAGTTTGGGATGAGGAGCAAGCCATTCTCCATTTTACAAATGGGAAACTGAGGCTTAGTGGGGGAAAGAGCTTGGTCAAAGTCA
The DNA here is from genome assembly GCF_001604975.1 of Cebus imitator. Lineage (NCBI taxonomy): Eukaryota > Metazoa > Chordata > Mammalia > Primates > Cebidae > Cebus > Cebus imitator. The sequence goes on from NW_016107416.1 coordinate 712,820, forward strand.
ACAGTCAGGGAGGGACGACAGGGTGGAGCCACAAACCTAGACCTCAGGACTCCAGTTTTCTAGCCAGTCCTGTGGACATATCCCTTCCCCTACTCCAGACACACAAACACACCCCACACAGGAGTCTCAGAAGGACAGTGCCCCATCTCTGATTTCTTGGCTTTTGCATCCCTGGGCTAGCCTTCCCTGGCTTGTCCCATGGTGAGGCTCACCAGGAGGGAGGCCCTGAGCAGGTATGTGGGCCCTGATTTCTGATTGGTGTCAGCTCAGACATCACCACATTGGGAAATGTTTACTGCAAGATTCAGGGATCCCAGATAAGCAGGGCGTCATCACACCTGCTTATCAAATTGCCTGCTCTAAATGGGGCAATAGTAGAACTTCCTTCAGAGGTTGGGTAGAAGGATTACATGAGATAAAGCATGGATAGTGTGGCACATAGGAAGAGCCCCATATCTGTTAGCTATGGTCCCATGTGACAGATGGGAAACTGGCTCAGAGGCCAGTTTTTTGCCAAGGTCAAAAAATGAGGAAGGGCCCTCTTGAACCTTTGACTCTTCCAGGAAAGGAACCTGGCCTGAGGGAGATGTCTATTGAGGAAAGGTCCTGTCTTTATCCGAGGCATCCCAGGCATCTCCTCAGAGCCCCAGGTCAGAGCATACTTCCTGCCCGGGGCCTCAGTGTTTGCTGTCCATGAATGGGCTGATCCCCTCCAGCTGTTTTGGGAAACTCTGTAAAAGAGAACAGAGCCCAGCTGGGTGGGGTGCAGTGGCTCATGCCTGTAATCCCAGCACTTTGGGAGGCTGAGGCGAGTGGATCACCTGAGGTTGGGAGTTAAAGATCAGCTTGACCAACATGGTGAAACCCTGTCTCTACTAAAAATACACAAATTAGCCAGGCCTGGTGGCAGGTGCCTGTAATTCCAGCTACTCCGGAGGCTAAGGCAGGAGAATCACTTGAACCTGGGAGGCGGAGGTTGCAATGAGCCAAGATTGTGCCGTTGCACTCCAGCCTGGGCAATAGAGCGAGACTCTGTCTCAAAAAAAAAAGAGAGGCTGGGCACAGTGGCTCACATCTGTAATCCCAGCATTTTGAGAGGCTGAGGCAGGCGGATCACGAAGTCAGGAGTTTGAGACCAGCCTGACCAACATGGTGAAACCCCGTCTCTACTTAAAAATATTTAAAAAATTAGCTGGACGTGGTGGCAGGCGCCCATAATCCCAGCTACTCTGGAGGCTGAGGCAGGCGAATTGCTTGAGCCCAGGAGGTGGAGGTTGCAGTGAGATGAGATTTCGCCTCTGCACTCCAGCCTGGGCAACAGAATGAGACTTCATCTCATAAAAAAGAAAGAAAGAGAGAGAGAGAAAAGAAGAGAGAACAGAGCCCTATGTACTCCAGGTTTTTCTCAAACCCTTGTGTCCCAGCAGCGTGGTTTCGCCCTCAGGCCAGGGCATGGTTGGTACCTGCCCCAGGAGGAGGGGTGTCAGAGGGTCGGGGGTGTGGAGTCAGTTACATAGAAATGGCATCCCCTGTTCTGTCCTTGGCAGTCATCTTGGGGTGACTGTAGCGGGGTTGAGGGCATGTCTCACCCCAGGCCACCTGCTGGGTGCTTGCAGTGGCCAGTGGGTGGGGGTATGTGTATCCATCTGTAGCTGGACTTGTGCCCTGTGCTCTCCGCCAGGGGCTGTGTTTCTCCCTGCCTCCAAGACCAGTCTGCCTGGGCCTGAGCAGGGCTTTTTCCCTCTGGAAACTCCCCAGGCTGAATCATGGAAATCAGAGATGGAACACCCTCCCTTCCACCCCATTGCCCAGCTCAGTTCAACCACCATAGCCTGTGGTCTGCTTTGCCCATCGTCAGCCTGTCTTCCCATTTCGCCTCACTGGGAGGCCAAGACCAGCCCACCAAGGTGGCGGGGAGAGGGTAAGGGGAGAGTGTCAAGTGCTACGTGGAATCATGGAAAGGGTTCATTGAGCTGGGGTGTGCAGATCTGCTGGGCCGGTGCTTAGGGATCCTGAAATGCAGCCTCTTCCACGAGCCTCCGTGAACAGGCAGGATGGCTGCAAGACTGGTCAGCCAGCAAGGAATAGGGGACAGACGGTGCCTTAGTCAAACCCTGCCCTTGGTAGTGGTGATGGTTGCACAACTCTGTAGATTTACTAAAAATCATTAAATTATATATATACTTTAATATGAAAGAATTTTATAGTATGTAAACTCTACCTCGATAAAACTAGTTTTTAAAAATCCTACCAGCCAGGCGCAGTGGCTCACAGCTATAATCCCAGCACTTTGGGAGGCGCAGGTGAGAGGATTGCTGGATCCTCATGGGAAGACCTCATTCCTACTAAAAATTAAAAAGAAAGAAAGAAAGGAAAATCCTGCCCTTAGCCTCAAGGCCCTGCACAGTTGGGACCCTGGCAGCCTCATAGACACACATCACGCCCACTTCCCCCACTGTGTAGGCTCTTTTTCATGCCTTTGTCCCCTCTGGTCACCTCTCCTTACCCTTAACTCTCAGCCTAGCAGTTCCTTCCTCCAGGAAGGCCCCAGACAGCTCACTGTGTCCCCGTCCAGCTCTTGTTTCATATTGGCTCGTGTGACTGTGGGCCCAGCTCCTGTGCCCTCCTGGAAGGCAGTGCTGGGGTCTGTGTCTGTGTCCTCCACTGTCTCTCCAGTACCATAAGGCACAGGGCTGCTGTCGGGGTAGGTGCAGGGAAGATGCGTGCAAAGGAATATCTAGAACATCCAGCTGTGGGCCACCTGTGTACATGTTTGTGTGCAGATGGCACCATCCCATCCCAGGATGTCCCCTCCTCCCCAGTGCTGTCTGGCCTGAGCGTTCAAGATCGAACCCTGCAGGGGGTGAAGTGAAACTCTTCTAGGGCTGAGGATTGAATAAGGGCACTGGCACCACCTCCAGTGACCTCACTGCCAGCTGGCATTATGATGTCACTGGATCAGCATTCCAGGCCCTGGGCATCTCCCAAGTCCCCCAGGTGGGGGCACTCTCCTCGGGTCTGTGACAGCTGGCCCCCAGCCACAGAGAGGTGACAGGCACGGTAACAATCCTGGGGAGCGAGAGCAGCCTTAGGGGTACCTACATCACCTGCCTTGGGCCACTCTGTCTATTGCAAAGGTGGCCACAGAGCAGGGTGACTAACACTTGGGCTCTGGGTTCAAGTTTTACCCCTGCTGGGCACCAGCTGTTTGACCTCAGGCTGACAGCTTGAACCTCTCTGAGCCTAAATTTCCTCATGTCTGAAATTGGCAAATAGCTCCTGTCTCCCTGGGTTCTGGGGAGGTGTTCAGGAGCTAAGACATGTAAAGCATAAAAGCACTGGGCCTGGGACACAGTAGATGCTCAGTAAATGCTAGTTGGTAGGATCCATTGGTGAAGGAAACCTGAGCAGCAACATAGATGTGGGAGCTGGCTAGAAGGGGGCCGGCCCTGTGCCTTCTGGGGCTGGCCTGGGCCTTAGGGTAGAGGCATAGGGTGGTCTCCACTGCCAGGAGGGTGGCCCCAGGTTTGACTCTCCCTCTCTTTCCAGCTCAGTCAATGAGCTGGAGCCTATAGGAGGCATTGGGCCCACAGGAGGCACTGAGCCCTGCAGCCATGCTCTGGGGCCAAGAACCCATTGCCCCCTAGCCCTCCTGCTCATCCCCTCAGGCCTTGGGCCACACGGTGGGACTGATCTGGTCTCCCCCCATGCCTCACTTCCTCTCTGCCCTTACCTCTGCCTCCCTTTCCTGTGGGCATGCCCAGCTGCCTTCTGGTCCCTGTACTCCTGTGTCTAGGACTTAATTCTCAAGGCTGTTTCCTTGTCTTTTAGACCCTCAAATCCCTGAGCCTAGACAAGGTATCCTGGGTCCCTGGCTCTCTGAGCCCTGTTGCCCCAGACACTGCTCCCCATGATACTCTCTCCACCAACCTTGACCCTCTGTCCCCACAACCTGTCTCTGTTCTGCTCCCACATGTCCCTCTGCCCCCCAGCTTTCCATGACTCGTCCCCCCTCAGCCCCTCGTGCTCTGTCCCCGCCCGTCAGTCCCTGGTCCCAGCTCCCGGCTGGCCGGCTCCTGCATGGACAAAGGGGTCCTTTGTGGGCTGACCGCGGCTGGCGGGGCGGCGGGGCGCTGGCTCCGCATTGCTGATGAAACGGAGCCCTTTGTTGTCCCTCCTCAGGCGCAGTATTTCTTTTTGGGGGCTGGATGCGTTCCTGGCAGGGCCGATGATGGATGCGCCCACCGCCGCCCGCCTGCCCGCCAGCTTTCCCTCCCGCTCATTCCCACTCCGCTTCAACGCAGCCCCAGCTCCTCCCCTGCTGCCTGGGCACTGCCAGACCCTTCCTGGCCTGGAAGGGGGTTGCTGTGTGCCCTGGAGTAGAAGTCTGGGACCTGGGAGGACATCCCCTCTGTGTCCTCTCCATCAGTATGGCAAATGGGACTTTTGGTCAGGGGTCCACTGGGACCAGAACATCAGTTTTTCCTAAGATTTGAAGGATAAGATGAGCCAGGTACCAGGGCCGATTTGGAACAAGGTAGAGGACCAGATGTTCACGTCTGTCCACTCTGGATTTGAAAACCGAGTTGTCCCTGTGAGCCAGTCCCCTGTGTACCCACCTCTCTTCAGCTTCTGTGGCTGGCACACCATAGTGTTCTGCCTGCAGCACCTGTTTGGTGACATATCACATCCTCTGGTCCCAAGCTCAGCATGCCCCAGGACCTCAGAGGCTAGGGGTGGGTGGGCCCAGAAGAAGGACAGAACAGTGGAAGATCAGAGAAAGAAATTCCAAGAGAGGAACAGGACATGAGGCTTGGTCCCCACCAGGAGGGACTCAGCCAGAGCACCAGCCCTGAGCGCAGGCTGGCTGTGTTGGAGGGAACTGACTTCTAATTGACCTGCCCGCCCCGCACGCAGAGCCAGATCCTAGAGCTGGGAGGAGGGAGGGGGTGAGCAGAGCAGGAGCAGCGTTAATGCAGCTATCGATTTCTGCCACCAGCCAGCAGGCCACAGAGGCGGGGGACACATACAGGGCAGGGGCGCAGCCTGTCCCTCTCCCCTTCCCATCTTGCCAGCCCACAGACACCTGCCTTCTGTCTTCTCCCCTCACCCATATCTGGGCTGCTGGGGTTGTTGTCCGGGGCAGGGCAGATGAGCTTAGTTGGGCAGGAGCTGGATGAGCTGACTGGATGGTTTTTGTTCCTGATCTCACTGACCCTGGTCCCCAACACCTACCCAGGGTCACTGATTCCTGAAGCGGTCACAATCTGAGGAGAGGGGCTGAAAAGACCAGCCTGGTCTTGGCCCGTATGAGGTGGGAGGGAACACAGCTATCCTTGGACACACATGGTCTTCTTGCTTCAGCTCTGACCTCTGATACCCCCCAGCCCAGCCTGGATGCCTGCCAGGGCCCCCTCCCTACCTCTGTCCTGGTGGAATCTGCCAGCTTGCCCAGCTCTTCCTCCCCACCCATTTCCTTCCGCTAGGAAGGAGCCCTAGGTGGGCCAGGGCCCACTGGGGTGGTACAGGGAGCACCTGGCTGTTGCTGCTGCCCCTCGCCTCACTCTGGAGACAGCTTTGCCTTTCCCTATACCCGGTCCTCTCCGGCCACCTCTCAGTGCTGGGCAGCCCCCTGTCCCGCTTGGGGCCTGTTTCCCCCTCTGTAAATGCAGAGGACTGGACTAGATACTCTCCTGGGACAGGCTTAAGTCCTGTGACTTGGGGGGGGTGGGGTTGCCTGGGGACAAAGATCCAGTGTGTGCTGCCCTCAAGCCCAGGGCCAGATGTGCGCCTCCCCCTGAGCCGCCAGCTGCTCTGGGGCTAGGCCCTGTCCTGCCATCCCTCTCCTGGGGGATGCTAGGCCACAACAGGCAGACAGGGAAGGGAGGCTGGAGAGCCAGGACTTATGAGGAAACCGCCGCCTTGCTCCATCTGGCTCAGTTCCTTCCAGCTGAGGAGGCAGTGCAGACGCCTTAGCCTTGAGGCCTGAGTGCAGCAGGCCCTGTCCTGGGAAGGGCCGCCTAGGAAATGTGAGGTGGCCGGAGGACAGGTTCCTGCTGGGCTCCATTCCCTTGAGGGTCACGCCTCCTTCTCAGTGCCAGCCTGCCCCAGCCAGAGGCCCCTCCTGGCAGGAGCCCACCCTGGTTCTCACTGAGACCTCCATCCAGGCCCTACTCTATAGGCATTGTGAGGCCTCTGCCCCCTCCCTGCTCTGGGAGCCAGGCCAGAGCACCACAGTGAGGCCTGAGTAGAGACAAGAGTGGGGTCTGAGACGATAATGATTGTGGTTCAGGGTTGAGGAGGAAGCGTGTGCCAGTGTGTGCATAAGCATGTCCTCTCACTGCGGCAGCGGACGGCTTGTCCTCTGTCCCTGTGCTCCTTGCCCTGTAGCAGGACGGGAGAAGCTCCCTGAAATGAGGGTTCTGCACTCATTGGGGAACTCTGGGTTATACAAAGGCAACCAGGTTCCCTTGTCTGCAGGACATGTCAGAGCCTTGAAATAACTGATGTGTGTTAGGAATCTCCAGATGAGGATCCAGGGGCAGCCTTCCAGACTTTATGATGTGTTCTGTCAAGCACTCTTCTCCTCAGATAGCAAAGGAGATTAGGATATGGAGGTGACTTATTTTTATTTTTATTTTTGGTGAGACAGGATCTCACTCTGTTACCCAGGCTGGAATGCAGTGGCATGATTGTAACCCACTACATCCTCAACCTCCTAGGCTCAAGCAGTCCTCCCACCCCAGCCTCCTGAGTAGCTGTGACTACAGGCATGCACCACCACACCTCGTTAATGTTTGCATTTTTTGCAGAGATGGAGTTTTGTCATGTTGCCCAGGCTGGTCTCAAAACTTCTGGGCTCAAGCAATCTGCCTGCCTCTGCCTCCCAAAGTGCTTAGATTACAGGCCTGATCCACTGCACCTAGCTAATAGCATCTCTAGCACTCCCCCACCCCAGCACAGGAAGGACTCCCTGCTTCCAGCAGGTCTTCTTGAACCCTAGCAGGGCAGATTTGGGCTGCGGTGACCTGTACTGGGCTTCCACCATGCCACTTGGTGGCTGTGTGTTCATAGACTGGTGGTTCTCCTAAATCTTGTTTCCCTCATCTATGAAGTACAGAATTACCAGCCACTGCTTCTAGAGTTCTTGTGGGTCTTAACTGAGATAGTATAGATAAGACATTTCTCGCCAGGGTGAATCTGGTGCTTAATAAATGCTTGGTCAAGCTGGTGATCAGGTTGCTAGGACAGTTGACAGTGGCGGTGGTGGCGATGTTGAAGGGGGAGGTGTTCACTGCTGCCCTGACCCTGTATCCTTTTCTGTGACAGAGTGAAGACATTTCCACCTGGACACCTGACCATGTGCCTGCCCTGAGCAGCGAGGCCCACCAGGCATCTCTTGTGGGCAGCAGGGCCAGGTCCTGGTCTGTGGACCCCCAGCAGTTGGCAGGCTCCCTCTGCAGCGGGGTCTGGGCCTCGGCCCCACCATGTCGAGCCTCAGCGGTGGCTCCCAGGACGCCGGCGGCAGTAGCAGCAGCAACACCAATGGCAGCGGTGGCAGTGGCAACAGTGGCCCAAAGGCAGGAGCAGCAGACAAGAGTGCAGCGGTGGCTGCCACTGCGCCAGCCTCTGTGGCAGATGATGCACCACCCCCCGAACGTCGGAACAAGAGCGGTATCATCAGCGAGCCCCTCAACAAGAGCCTGCGCCGCTCCCGCCCGCTCTCCCACTACTCTTCTTTTGGCAGCAGTGGTGGCAGTGGCGGTGGCAGCATGATGGGCGGGGAGTCTGCTGACAAGGCCGCTGCAGCTGCAGCCGCTGCCTCCCTGTTGGCCAATGGGCACGACCTGGCAGCGGCCTTGGCAGTGGACAAAAGCAACCCTACCTCAAAGCACAAAAGTGGTGCTGTGGCCAGCCTGCTGAGCAAGGCAGAGCGGGCCACGGAGCTGGCAGCCGAGGGACAGCTGACGCTGCAGCAGTTTGCGCAGTCCACGGAGATGCTGAAGCGTGTGGTGCAGGAGCATCTCCCGCTGATGAGCGAGGCGGGTGCTGGCCTGCCTGACATGGAGGCCGTGGCAGGTGCCGAAGCCCTCAATGGCCAGTCCGACTTCCCCTACCTGGGCGCTTTCCCTATCAACCCAGGCCTCTTTATTATGACCCCGGCAGGTGTGTTCCTGGCCGAGAGCGCGCTGCACATGGCGGGCCTGGCCGAGTACCCCATGCAGGGAGAGCTGGCCTCTGCCATCAGCTCCGGCAAGAAGAAGCGGAAACGCTGCGGCATGTGCGCGCCCTGCCGGCGGCGCATCAACTGCGAGCAGTGCAGCAGTTGTAGGAACCGAAAGACTGGCCATCAGATTTGCAAATTCAGAAAATGTGAGGAACTCAAAAAGAAGCCTTCCGCTGCTCTGGAGGTAACGGCGCCTTAGAGGGAGGTGTGTGGGCTCTTGTGTCTGTCTGGCAGTCCGAACCCACCCCCACCCCCTGACCCCACCTTTCCTACCTGGGCGAGGGTCTGGGAGATGCCCCACCCGGCCTTGGGGTCTGGGGGTCTGTCTTCGAGACACCAGTTTACTGCCACAAAAGTCACAGCCACATTCTGAGAATCCCATCAAGCCATAATTTGCAAGGCAAGCATAAAATTCCAGGCAAGGGCTTAGCATTCTCAGCCAGGCCCTGGGATTCTGATACCCCTCCTGGGGTTCTGGGTCAGGTATTGACATTTCCATATAGGTCCTAAGTTTCTGATGCTCAGACATGGCCTAAAGCATTCAGTCCAAGACCTAGAACTCTGGGACTCTCCCCTGCCCTGTTGAAGGGATTCTGTTTCACAGACCCTGCTCCCTTAAGCCTTTCATTTGCTCCTCCAGGGCCATCTTTCCCCCAAGGCCACCCAGGGATAGAGCTGCTCCAATGCTGGGTGCCCTGCTCTGAGGCCTGGAAGAACCCTTGGTCTGGACACCTAGTTGACAGATTTTTGGGGCTGGACTAAGGGGAGGTGACCATGAGCCTGGAGTGGACAAGGGCCTAGCCACTGTGGGATTGGCTTGGACAAAGCAGGGGGCTCCCATGCTGCTGTCTGTGCACCCCTGTGGCAGGGCCTTTCCCTGTGCCCCCAGTTGTAGCAACCTAGCTGGAGTGCCAGGCCTGGGTACAAAAGCATCTTTTCAGCCTGCTGTCCCTGCCCCTGTTCCCACCCCTCTATGAGTGGGCTTGACGCAAATGTCCGGAATGGTTGGAAAACAACAATGATGTATCTCAGCCATGGCCTCCTGGCCACCCTCCCCCAGCCCCAGCCCCAGCCCTCCTATTTCTGCTCTCCTATGTACAACAAAGGCATCCACTTTAGTCCGGTGGACACACATGCACACACACCTAGACACGGCCGCTCGAGAAACAGCCCAAATCCCCGCCTCCCACAGCTCCATACCACACAGTTCAGCATAGCTCGAGGCACACACCCATATGCACACGCTCATTTACACAAACACGCCACAGCCACCTGGCGCTGTTGCCTTTGGGCCAGGGGAAGGGTCTTCCTCTCTGGAAGGAGGGTTCCTGGGCACAGTGGCTCAGGTGGCCTCCGAGTCCTCTGGGCCTTCCAGCAGCCCAGCGGGTCAGGCTCCTCCTTTGGCCTGGCTGGGGTGGCAGGAGCTCTGAGGGTTGGCTGCTCTTCCTCCATGCCCATCCCTCCGCCATGAGGCCATCCTCGGGGGAACGTCTTTGCTTCAGGCCCACCCGGACCCTGACTGAACTCTCTCCTTGTTTTTGTCTCCCGCCCCCACCAGAAGGTGATGCTTCCGACGGGAGCCGCCTTCCGGTGGTTTCAGTGACGGCGGCGGAACCCAAAGCTGCCCTCTCCGTGCAATGTCACTGCTCGTGTGGTCTCCAGCAAGGGATTCGGGCGAAGACAAATGGATGCACCCGTCTTTAGAACCAAAAATATTCTCTCACAGATTTCATTCCTGTTTTTATATATATATTTTTTGTTGTCGTTTTAACATCTCCACGTCCCTAGTATAAAAAGAAAAAGAAATGAAAAAAATTTTAACTGGTTTTTTGGAAGAGCAACAACAAAAAAGAGGTAAAGACGAATCTATAAAGTACCGAGACTTCCTAGGCAAAGAATGGACAATCAGTTTCCTTCCTGTGTTGATGTCGATGTTGTCTGTGCAGGAGATGCAGTTTTTGTGTAGAGAATGTAAATTTTCTGTAACCTTTTGAAATCTAGTTACTAATAAGCACTACTGTAATTTAGCACAGTTTAACTCCACCCTCATTTAAACTTCCTTTGATTCTTTCCGACCATGAAATAGTGCATAGTTTGCCTGGAGAATCCACTCACGTTCATAAAGAGAATGTTGATGGCGCCGTGTAGAAGCCCCTCTGTATCCATCCACGCGTGCAGAGCTGCCAGCGGGGAGCTCGCAGAAGGGGAGGGAGCACCAGGCCAGCCGAGCTGCACCCACAGCCCCCAGACTGGGGTCCCCCACCCCAACAGTGATGATTTTGGAGAAAAAAGAAAATGAAAGTTCTGTTCTTTTATCTATTGCGATCTGGGGAAACCCCATCTCGATATTTCCAATCCTGGCTACTTTCCTTAGAGAAAATAAGTCCTTTTTCTCTGGCCTTGCTAACGGCAACAGAAGAAAGGGCTTCTTTGCGTGGTCCCCTGCCAGTGGGGGTGGGTGCCCGGGGGCCCCCCTGAGGCCTGGGCCCCCCTGCCCATGGCCAGCTTCCTGCTGATGAACATGCTGTTTGTATTGTTTTAGGAAACCAGGCTGTTTTGTGAATAAAACGAATGCATGTTTGTGTCACGAAGCACCACTGGCTTCTTGCTCTCCGGTTTTGGGGGGCTGACTTGGGGGCCATTCCTGAGCAGGGGTTGTCTGGGATCACCTGGAGGAGGAAGAACGATGACCCAGGGACATTGAGAGTGGGGATTTCTTGGGGAAAAGAGGCCTCTGGATCCAGAATGGAGGAGAGCAGGAGCAGTCAGCCCAGCAGACAGGAGGGAAAGGCTCTTAACCTGGAAGTCGCTGGAACCGAAGTACTTCAGCGGCCTGGTTCACCTCCTGCCTCCGAATCTGGACCTCCAGGGATCCTCGCTCACCTGGGGCCACCTTCTCTGTTCACCTAAGTTCGTCGGGGCCCAATGAGTAAAGCAGCCAGCAGCATGGGGCAGGTGGTGGCAGGGCTGAGCCGCCTGTTCAGGGTCTTCTTTCTTTCCTACCTTGCAGGGATCTAGGGCCCCTGCAGCCACCAATGTCATTCCCCAGGGAACAGTTTCAGCTCAGCTTTGTGGGGACCTGGCTGTGCATAAACACCCATTCCTCTTTAGGTCTGAGGGCTGCTAGGCTGAGTTCTGAGGGTGTCCTTGGCTTTGACTGTCCCCACTCTCAGAGGGTTTGTTGGTACAAGGTTGTCTAGGACCTCAGAGGTCAGATGTCTGGGGAAGTCACCACACAGCCACATGGTCTGGGCCAGGAAGGGGTGGCAGTGACGTACCCCTCCCTGTACATCACAGAGGCCATCCTGAAGGAGGAGGCTTAGCCATCCACTGGGGAGTGTTCTCACCCAGCTGCTTTGAGCCTGGTTGAGATGGAGGCTAGACTTGGAAGGACTTCCTGACAGTGTTGGGCCCTGGCTTCAGGTAGGTGAGGCTGGAGCGAGTTCTGAGGCTGAGTAGGTGCTGAGGTGGGGGAGGTGGGCTATCTTTGCCATTGTCCTGAGAGGCAAAAGCAGCCATTTTGGGTGGGGGTGGCACTGACCCCCAGCCCCTTCCCAGGTGTCACAAGCTCTCTTCGAGCGCCAGGGCCTCAGCAGCCTGGCCTGGCACAGCGGGGGCAGGCAGGGGCAGTGGGAGGCAGCTTTCAACTTCAGCTCTGCCTGGGAAAAATTCCCTTTCATGTGGCTGCCTGTGATCTCTCCAGGCGGCTCTGCCGAAGGGGGGTGTCCAGCAGGGAGTAGGGGGAGGCGTTGCAGCTGGGGGGCACCCTCACCCCCGGCACAAGGCAAACGGCGGCACCTCCAGAACCTCAAGGAGGGTGAGGAGGGTCCTCCTGTGGCAGTGGGGGGAGCCTGGTTAGCAGGGGGCTCCGGGCAGGAGGCCCCTTCCTGCCCCTGCCCGCTGCTGGCATCGCACAGGCTGCAGATGGCCTCAGCCGGCCCTCGTTGGCACACCTACAGGTGTGGGGTGGACGGCTCTGGTGCCAGCCCCGAGGGGGTGCTGTGACTCAGCCGGCCTGTACCTTTCAGTGTGCCAACCCACAGTCCAGCCGCATCTCCTGAGCCCACTCCCCAGCACACAGCCGAGGCTCAGAGCCCCTCACCTGTTCCAGCTTCACGCTGCTTTGTGGAAATGGTAAGCCAGCCCCTCTGTGTCTGGAAGCCGGGGTAGGGACAGCTGTGAGGCTGGCTGAAAACATGCTGAGGACTCAGTTACCTCACCTGAGAAATGGGGCAATAATTGTTTCCCCCATAAAGTTGCCTGAGGATGAAATGCAATCACCCTTGGGAAGGGCCTGGATTGTGGTAAGCTCTGTCAATGGCAGCTGGTGTTTCTATTTTTAAACTATTATTCACCTAAATCTCACCAAGATGTCCCTCACCTTCTGCCCGGCTGTGTGTCCTCCCTGAAGCCCTGGGCACCCCCACCTCCCACCTTGGTAGAGTGGCACAGCCTCCAGCCCTTCCCCTACCTGGGTGCAGTCCCACCCCAGCCAGCAGCAGCTTTCTGTCTCTGGCTTACTCTCACTGCATGTCCTGAAGGTCTCTTTCGGTCCCTGATGCTCCTGTCTTTGGGTTGCCATCTTTCCTGATCTCTAAGCCTCTTTGTGTCCCTGGGTCTGTGTCTCTCCGTCTCTGTATCTGCCTGTATCTTGTACTCTGTCTGTTGGAGGCTCACCCCTGCTGTTCCCCGGCTGTCAGAGACATCCTTAGAGGCAGGCTCCCTGGCAGGGTTGTGCACCCAATTCCACTCATCCTGGTTGCCCTCACCTTTCCTCTGCTACAGTTGGGAAACTGACTTCTGGTGACCTGGGAGCCTTTCCTCTGGGTACTCTGTACCCCCACTTGGGTGATCTGGCATTCAGAGCCAGCTCTGGGCACAGAAGGGTGGGGGTTTGAGAGCCTGGATGCACACACTGGGCTGGAGATAAGTCCAGACTCCAGGTAGCCCCTGCATGGACCTGTGTGTGTCTGTGTCTCTGTGTGTGTATGTTGCTTTAAGGGCCTGACAATTGTGTGAGGCTTTGTGCAATAATGTGGCTATGTGTGACATTGGGTGTGACATGAAAATGGGTTTGTGACAGTGTATGGGTGACTGAGATATGAGATCCTGTGGCCAAGGGTTGGTGTATGATGTTAGTGGTCACACTTTGGAATGTTCTGTGACATTACGTGTGTGATCTTGTGACATTGTACAATTCTGTAACAGACCCAGTGTGATACCGGCTTGTACAACTGTGACGTTGGGTGATTCTGTGGGGGTGTGTGACATTGGGTGATTGTGGATGTGTGACATTGGGTGATTGTGGATGTGTGACATTGGGTGATTCTGTGTTGAGTGTGTGACATTGGGTGATTCTGTGTGGGTGTGTTACATTGGGTGATTCTGTGTGAGTGTGTGACATTGGGTGATTCTGTGTGCATGTGTAACATTGGGTTTACAACACGCATGGCGTTGTGTGACCCTAGGGCAAAACTGGGTGATGCAATGAGTGTGTGACTGTTTCTGTGTGGCCATCATGGATGTGGGCTGGAACTGACATCAGGGATTGAGTGTGTGTGACGTCTCCATGTGACCATGGTGTGACCCTGTACCCTGTGTGTGTGGTTGTGGCTTTGTGTCTGTGCACCTGTGATCCTCTCAGTGATGCTGACACTCTTGCCATGTGTGTCTTTGCCTCTAGCATTTCCTGGGTCTCCGCCCTGACAGCCGTGCATCTCTGGGGAGAGAGTGGAGGATCTGACAGCCTCTCTCACCCTCAGCCTGCACCCCTGCATGGCCCTGAGGCCCAGTCTGGATGGGGGAGCTGGCGTGGGGGCAGCAGGCGCAGTTCCCACGGCCGCTGCGGCCCCTGTCCCAGCCTCATCACCGCCGGCTTCAGCTCCACAGAATATCCTGGCAACCCCGGCCTCTTTGTTCTCCGAGGCCGCCAAAGGCCTCCCCCCACCCCAGCCTGCCCAGCGCCTGCCAGGCACCCCCTCCCCCGACAGCAGCCAGGCTTGGCCTGACCTAGTCTCTAGCTGCCTTTATCCCCCACCCAGACTGAGGCTCCTGTCCCATGCCCTGGACCTGACTCAGGGCTCCAGACGGGGCCTTTGACCCTCTGCTGCAAACTTGCTGTGGTCATGCTGTGCAGAAGGAAGCAGGATAGGTCCTGTGGCTATACTGGGTGATTGTGGGCCAGGAGCTGGGATTTCTGTATATGTATTTCCACTTGGCCAAAGGCTGGTTGGAGGCCCAGGGATGGTTTCAGTTTGTCTGGTAAGTTTGCTTCTTTGGCTCCCAGAAGTCTTCAGGACAGGAATTATTACCCATTTTATTGATAAGAAACTGAAGCCTATAGAGGGTATGTGACTTCCCCAAGAGCAAGAGCAAGATGGTAGCAGGGACCTGACTAGAACCTAGGCTCCTAGCTACCTTGGGAGAAAGACCAGTTGCCTCCAGAGGAATGGAGAGGGGCCTGGGAGTCTGGACACATGGGTCCCTGCTGATTTCCTGCTCACCATGTGTCAAAGCCATGTTTGTGTTTGTGTGTGTATATGTGTGTCCTTGCTGGATGACCTTGGCCAGGTGCCCTTACCTCTCTGTGTTCCAATAAAGAAGGACAACATAGCCAGGGATGGTGGGGTGGGGAGGCTGACAGGGTGCTTTGCAGAGCAACAAGGTCACCTCACAGTTAGTGCCAAGACCTACAGCATCTCCAACAGGGACAGATTCTGGCTTGGGGCCCCGACCTCCATTCCCAGGCTCAGTCCAGCTCTGTGCTGCCACAAAAAAGGAGGCAGCGATGGCTCCATGGTTCGGCTGGAGTCAAGGCCACTTGGGTCTGACCTGATTGCAGCACAAGCTCCCACCCCCTCCCAGGTGCCAGAGATGGATGGATGGAGGTCACTGCACAGCCTGGCCCCAGCCCCCCACTGCCCACCCATAGCCCTGGGCTGAAGACAGCCAGCCACCGTTAGAGGAGGGATAGGCAGCTACTACCATGGTAATAACACAGACCTTGGCCCAAACACCCTGCAGGCATGGCACAGAGAGGCCCAGCTGTCCCCTAGGGTCACACAGCCCTGCAGCGAGTCATGTCCCCAGAGGCCCACATCTCCCTTGAGGGCTATTCCTGCCCCATGGAGTAGAGAATGGCAGGGGAAGGTGGTGGAGGTACAGGAGGGTCCCCTGAGGCTGCCGGCCAGGCTGCCAGTGGGGACACTTTCGTCTCTCTCCACCTGTCGACCTGCCATCTCTCAGCAGCATTAAATTCCCCTCCTGCCGGAGAACAAGGGCTGCCTCAGATTCCAAGCAGCAGGGTATGAAGATAGGGTGGGCCCAGAGGAGTTGAGCCGGGTACTCCAGGGCTCCAGGGCTGGGTGCAAAGCAGGTGGACTCTTGGGGCACAGTGGAGGGGTTCAGGTGGCCACCTACCGCAGCCTGATGCTGCTTCATTTCCTGTTGTCATCTCCCACCTGTCTGACGCCTTGCACCCCCCATCGGAGCTTCCTTGTCCCTTGCAAGCTGGGTCTAGCGTCTCTTGCCCCTGCCCCCCACCCCCAGCCCATCACAACACCAGTCATTCTTGGTACATGGCCTGGCTTCAGGGCTATGGTCTGCAGTTCAATAAGGGCGGCTCTGGCACCTGGCACGTGGAAGGGGTAGGAAACATCTGTAGGCGGAGTAAACATTCTCTCCTCTTTCTAGACATCATTTTTGTCTCTCGCATTTCCAACCTAATTGGGGGGCTGTCCGCAGGTGAGGGAAACTTACTACAAAGAGCTTCCTCCCTCCAGCCCCTGGAGCCCGTACCCCTTGGCTAGAGGCCTTAATGAGATCCTCCTGCCTCAAGGCATAGAGCCTGTGGCCTGTGAGCCAGGCACCGGGCCATTCCAGTGCACTGATAAACACAACAACCCATGAGGGGGGCGTTAGGCAGTTCTCTCCATTTGACAGATGAGAAAGTTAGGGCTCAGAGAGGTAGTGAAACTTATGCAAGGTCACACAGCCAGGCTCCTCTGCTTTCGGAAGCTGGCCCTCAGCACCTGGCCATGCTGCAGGCTTTGGCTGAAAGGACCCCTCCCCCATTCCACACTGCCTGTGATCGTGCCCAGATGTGGGATTAGGGTTGAATATTACTTACTTCCTTAAACTTGTCTGCACTTCTTTTTGTTGTTGTTGGTTTTTTTTTTTTTTTTTTCGTGAACATATGTTGCTATTCAAATTGAAATACCTAATTTATTAATAAATTTATTTAAGTTATTTAGCCAAATGTTCTCAAGCCCAGAAAGGTCTGGAAACAAAGAGCATAGTGTGGAGTGAGGATAGGGGATTGGGACAACCTAGGATCACTGCCCCCTCCCCTGCAGTGACAGGGTATGTGTATTTTGGGGCTTGAAGTGGGTACAGCTTGAGTCCACAAAGGCTCCTGCTGCCACCCCCGCTGGTGTCTTTCCGCCAGGCTCCCAGCCCCTTGCCCAGCTCTGCAGCCCACCCAGGAGGGGCACCCCCGTGGCTGAGTTTAGGCTCTGCAGCAGTGGGTCACAGGCTGTGCTGGGACTCTGGGGGAGTGGCGGCAAGGGTGAAGGCAAGCAGTGCCCGCTGCCGTTGATAGGCGACGGAACCCTCAGGAGCAAGGACGCAGTGAAGCCATGGAAACATGGCCGAGGTGTGAGGCTGGCTCAGCCGCTTCCCCCAGGTGGCCACCTCCCAGGCCTGGCAGGGGCCCAGCGAGACAGGTTCCGCCACTGGCTGCCTCACTCCCTGCCCTTCTGGGGGCCAGATTGGGGCTGTTCAGGCTTGGTGTCACCCAGCCATCTCCCCACGGCCAGGCTGGGGCCAATCCTGGGTCTGAGTAGGGAGGGCTGAGGACAGAGGGAGGGGTGCTCTGAGTTCTCAGGCCCCAAATCCTTCTTACCCCAGTCAGTCCCTCCCCTTCTACCACCTCCTCTTTTCCTATAAATATGTGTGCATTATTTACCTTAAGCATTTTGATAAATCATAATAGCAGAGACATCTGCTGTCAAAACTGCAAACTGCATTTGGGGCTCAGCTGGTGAACCATGAGGCTAGAGGCTGGGGTACAAGGGCTTTGATGGTCTGGGGGAAGTAATACGGATGCCCCCACCCCTCATCCAGGGCTGGGCCTTGAAAGGAACCCAGGCCCCATCCTTTGGGACCCCTCCTCACCAGCCACTTAATCACAAAACCCTCCCACGGAAGCTATCCACCACCCGCCAACTGCGTTCCCTCCTTCCTGCCTCCCTGTGCCTCAGAATTAATGCAGCAGTGACAGCGGCTGAGAAGTCCCCCAGAGCGGAGATTAACTCCCAGGGCAGCTCGGGCGGGGTTGGCCCTGGGAGGCTTGGGGGTGGGGGGTCTGACGCAGAGGCCTCACAAGATTAATCGCCCTGCAGCCGGCCTCATCACGAGGGCGCCCAGAGCTCTGGGCCCCCACCCCCAGAAGGGGTGCTGGGTCCCGTGTTAGGAGCCTGCTCTGCCTCCTGCAGCCTTCATGGCCCCCAGTCCAACTCGTGGGAGGATTTTGGGAGCTGAGTTTCCTTCTCTTCCCGTTTTGGTGGTCCTCAGGGATCCTGAGGACCAAGCAGCAATCCTGTGATCTCGTTCTCTCCCCCAGCTTCTGGCTTGGCTCAGCAGCCCTGGAAAGGGGAGGCTCTGGCCCTTGCCTCTCTGCCTACTTCTTGCTGTCCCCACTGGCTCCCCCGACTCTCACGGCTCCCCGCCCCCGCACCTGCCAGTTCCTTAATACAGAGCTAGAAGTTGGGGGTGCTACAGGAGGTCCCTGGATCTGCTGTACTTATCTGGGGGGACTCCGAGATGTGTGATGGATCTGATGGCTCTGGGCCTGCTCTCCCGCCAGCCCTCTTGAACCATCCTGGGAGGCTTGTGGAGATAGATGGTGGAGAGAGAAGATCCTGGGCAGATACAGGTGATAAAGCACTAGAGTCAGGACCTGGATACTGGTCATTCTCAGCCTGTCACTCACTGAGAGTCTTCGAGGGGTTTCAGCAAGTGATATTGAGCTTAGACATGGGAACAAAGTTCCCCAGGCAGGTGGGACCTAAGGGAGGCTGAGCTGTTTTGCATTGAAAACTCCTAAGGTCGGAGTTGGCCTTCACTGTAAGTCAGAGCTAGAGTACCCTCTTTTATGCCCCCACTGCCCTAAGTGCTCCCCTCACAGCCCTGCTGGGATTACACTGGGTGAACTCATCTGTTCACTTGCTGATCTTCTGAGCTAGAAGGAGTACTCTAGGAGGGAGGGGCTTGTCTGCCTGGCAAATGCCAAATGGTCAATCATGTTGAATCAATGGATGAATTGGAGGAGGACATGGGTCGGCCTGTTGTATATGAGGGGCTGCAGAAAGAACTGTTAGGTCTGAGCTTGGGGAGCCCAGCTGCAGGGCCACCAGCTGGTGAATGCCAAGAGGGGACCCCAAGAAGGTTCAAGAGAAAAAGGGGTCTGGAGCCAGGCACCAGTGGACATTCACAGGCTGTGTAACCTACAAAGGCTTTCCTTTCTGGGCCTCAGTTACTCATCGGCAAGTAACATTGGTTTTCAGATATCCTGTGAGGGTGGAATAAGAAATCCTGTGTGAAAGGTCCCTGTGAACTCTCTAGCCTTGTGCCCCTTGGTAAGCAAGAGATCTGAATGGATGGGAAGAGCCAAGAAGGCTTCTTGGAGGAGGTGAGTGAAGGTGAGTCTCAAAGCACCATGCTGCCTACCTAGGAGGCTTTGAGAGTGATACTTCTGCGGCAGTGAGGAGACCACACTGGAGAGAGCCCAGGGGACGATGGGCCAATCTCAAGATCCAAGACAAATGGGTATATTTTGTCTTGGGGACAATGGAAGCCAATGATGGTTCTGGAACCTTTAGTCTTTAGGCTTTGGAGGGGCTAAAATGTATCTGGAGTGAAGCCTTTAGTCAATCTAGGTATGTGGGGCAACTTGCCAACCCCACTCTGGGCCCCTGGGACTGAGGTAGGATGTCAGCCAGAGGCTGACCCCTGACATATCATCTCCCTCCAGGGGAACCAAACACATCCCACATTAAAAAGTGGAGGGCTGGGATGGGTCCGGTGGCTCACGCCTGTAATCCCAGCACTTTGGGAGGCCAAGGTGGACGTATCACCTGAGGTCAGGAGTTCTTGACCAGCCTGGCCAACATGGTGAAACCCCTTCTCTACTGAAAATACGAAAATTAGGCCAGGCTCAGTGGCTCATGCCTATAATCCCAGAACTTTGGGAGGCCAAGGGGGGGTGGATTACAAGGTCAGGAGTTCAAGACCAGCCTGGCCAAGATGGTGAAAACCTGTCTCTACTAAAAATTTTAAAAAATTATTGGACACAGTGGCTCATGCCTGTAATCCCAGCACTTTGGGAGGCCGAGGTGGGCGGATCACTTGGTCAGGAGTTTGAAACCATCCTGACCAACATGGTGAGACCCTGTCTCTACTAAAATTACAAAAATTAGCTGGCTGTAGTGGTGCACACCTGTAATCCCAGCTACTCAGGAGGCTGAGACAGGAGAATCCCTTGAACCCGGAAGGCAGAGGTTGCAGTGAGCCAAGATCACGCTACTGCACTCCAGCCTGGCGACAGAGCCAGACTGCGTCTCAAAAAATATATATATTTATGGCCGGGCGCGGTGGCTCAAGCCTGTAATCCCAGCGCTTTGGGAGGCCGAGGCAGGTGGATCACGAGGTCAAGAGATCAAGACCATCCTGGTCAACATGGTGAAACCCCGTCTCTACTAAAAATACAAAAAATTAGCTGGGCATGGTG
>NW_016107416.1:733149-743663 GCF_001604975.1 Cebus imitator
AAAGCCAGGCATGCTGGTGCACACCTATAATCCCAGCTACTCAGGAGGCTGAGGCAAGAGAATCTCTTGAATCCAGGAGCATAGGTTGCACTGAGCTGAGATCACACCACTGTACTCCAGCCTGGGTGACAAAGCAAGACTCTGTCTCAAACAAAAATAAAAAGTGAGGGGTAGGCTTGACTAGAAGTAATCTGTTAGTGTAGGGGCCTTGAATACTCATTACAGGATGGGGAATCCAAGTCACAGAATGGCCAGGCCGGTCAGAGAGCTTCAGGACCCACTCTCTTCCTGCAGATAAGGATAAGGGGACATCTGGCCTCATCCCTAGCCTAGAAGCAGCAGAGTCCTGGGCTGGGAGGCAGAGGGACAGGATTTCCATCCAAGCCCTACCCATAGGATTCATGATCACATGACCAAAGGCATAGCCAGCCCTTCTTGAGCCTAGCTTTCCCAATTAGTGCAATGGATCTTCCAGTATCAATCAGCCATGGTTCTAGACCTTTTCTGGGGGTTTGAGGCTCAGGACAGGGGCTGCAATTTGGGGATCTTTCACTCTAGCCCCTCCCCCACCCCCATGCTGGGCCCCTTCCCTTCTGCTCTTCCACCCATACTCCCCTCACCCCTGACCCTGCGGCCAGCAGCCTCTGCTGCTGTCATCTGTTGTCATGGGAACCTTGCAGCGCTGACCTGATGCAGCCAAGAGCTGGCCCTGAGCTCCTAGCGAGGGTAGCAGGGGGCAGATGGGGGCACCTGTCCCTGTCAGCTTGGCTGGGTGCTGACACACACCCAAGGGAATGGGCCATTGGAAGGATGGCCTGGATGGGTGTGGGCAGGAATGCAGAGGGTCAGGGCCTGACTACTCCCAGTTCCTGGGTTGCCTGCTCCTTTTCAGGCCCACCCCCACCCAACCCGGCTCCAGGCTGCTGATGGGAGGGAGGGGTAGTGGGGACCTTCCCATTTCCCTCACTGTCGATGGGAGCTCAGAGCCCTGAGCTCAGCTCATTCTCGAGGCTAAAAATACCAGGGAGGCAGCAGCAGCAGCTCCCCCAACACCCTGTCCACTGCCGCCCCACTCCCAGCAATAGACACACACACACGCACGCACGCATGCACACCGAAAGCCCAGCCTGGACCAGATATCAAGGTGCTGCTTAACCACACTGTACTGTGGTCCATGGATGTTTCCAAAGTCCTGGCCCTGTGTGAGATCCAGATCTGGCGTTGACTTCCACCTCTGATCCCAATTTGCCATGTGATCTTGGGGTAGTCCTCTGGATTCTCTGGGTCTGGTTTCCCCTTTTGTGTACTAAGGGAGCTACATGGAAAAGGGGAGGCTCAGGAACGGAGAAGGGGGTCAGGGCCCCACCTGCCGCATCTCATTTAATTACTGGAGCAGTCCTGACAGCTCCCTGAAGTATGCACTGAGTCAGAATCTGCTTTTTCTTTTTTTTTTTTTTGAGACGGAGTTTCACTCTTGTTACCCGGGCTGGAGTGCAATGGCGCGATCTCGGCTCACCGCAACCTCCGCCTCCTGGGTTCAGGCAATTCTCCTGCCTCAACCTCCTGAGTAGCTGGGATTACAGGCATGCGCCACCATGCCCAGCTAATTTTTTGTATTTTTAGTAGAGACTGGGTTTCACCATGTTGACCAGGATGGTCTCGATCTCTTGACCTCGTGATCCACCCACCTCGGCCTCCCAAGTGCTGGGATTACAGACTTGAGCCACCGCGCCCGGCAGAATCTGCTTTTTCTAGATGAGTACACTGAGACCAGAGATGGTGGCTCAAGGCATGCTACTTTAGGCCTTTGAGTTTCAGGTGGCCCTCTCTTGCCCTGTGGTGACCAACTGGGCTATTGGGACCTCCAGGCATTTGTAAAAAAATAGATCTTGCCTCCATAGTGGGGCAGGGGTTAGTGGCATAAAATCTCAGAGTAAGTTCCCAGTTCTGTAAGTAAGTTCCCAGTTCTGTGAACATGACTGGGAGTGGGGTGGGAGGCCATACTGCCTCTACCCAGGGTCTGGCTGCAGCTTGAGGTGAGTGTTCACACTGCCTGTCGGCAAGGTACTTGGCCAAGGCCAAGGTGAGGGTCCACACTGCCCATCCAGGGTGGGTGTGGTTGAGATACTGATGAGTATCCACACGGTCCATTTGGTCAAGGTCTGGCCCTGTGTGAGACCCATATTGTTCATTTACCTGGGCTTGACCAAGGCTGGAGTGAGTGTCCATGCTACCTGCCTGCACAGCCTGGCTGGGGCTGGGTTGAGGGTTTACACTGCCCTGCTGGAGCTAAGGTCAAGATGATTAAACACACTATCCATTTGCCCTGGGCCTAAGTCTTCTTTCCACCGGTTCTGGGCTCATGATTTCATTTTGGGTTTCATATTTTCTCTTCTTTCCTGGAAATTAGAATCATCTTCTCTGCTCATTATTTCTGCTTTAGAAGAGCTCAGTTTCATCTAGGGGCCAATGGGAGAAAGATGGGAGCCCCTTGCCGTTTCTGGGACCCTCCTGGGGGAACCAGGGAAAATCCATTATGGAAATCACAGCCACTGGGCACTGGGAAACCTGGAAAGCCAGACCCTGGCCTCAGGGATGCCTGGGAGATCCGCTGCTGTGGGATCTGAGTCACTCAGTTCCCACACTTCTCCCTGCTAGCCCTGTCACCCAATTCCACTGACATCTTGAGAACAAGGCACACTTCCCACAGACCCAAGGCCTCACAGTTTGAAGCCAGTACTACAGGATCAGAGACTGGATTTTCTGAGTGGGCCAACCAATACTGCAATGCAGAAAGTGGACTTCGAGCCCCACACCCTAATTTTGCAATGCCCCCTCTTCCCTTCGGCTGTCATGTGTGACCCTGGGCAAGACACTTCATTCTCCTGGGTCTCAGTTTTTCCATCCATAAAACAGGTGTTTACGCCATACCTGTCAGTAAAGGTTGGCACAAGGATTAAATGATAGTCCCATAAAGTGTCTGTCAGAGTAATATTTCTGGAGGCTAGCAGGGAAGGGGCATGCTCCAAAAGAATTCTGGGGCCCCCAACTGTTGGCCCAGTCCAGCGGTTCTGAGGCCTTTGAAAAAAAAAAAGAATTTTGGACATTTTTGTTGTTGTTGTTGTTTTTTGGAGACAGGGTCTCGCCTGGCTCCGTCACTCACGCTGGAGTGCGAGTAGCATGCTCACTGCACCTGGACCTCCCAGGCTCAAGCAATCCTCCCACTTCAGCCTCCTGAGTAGCTGGGACTACAGGCACATGCTACCACGCCCAACTAATTTTTTAATTTTTTTATATACATGGGGTCTTGCTATGATGCCCAGGTTGGTCTCAAACTCCTGGGCTCAAGTGATTCTTCCGCCTCTGCCTCTCAAAGTGCTGGAATTATAGGCATGAGCTACCATGATTGGGCATTTGTTCATTAATTAGTGCAGTGCAGGGAGCTGTGTTGGTTGCTGGATCTCGGGGCCTAAAGCCCCAGCTGGGATCCCCTACTCTGAACCAGGGGCCTCCAAAACAGAAACAACGCCCATTAGTTTTGTGAACGTGTTTTCAGTCTATGAATGGATGCTCTCAGGTAAAACATTAATAAACTGCATCACGTTGTTGGGGAAAATTAAATGTAAATTAGATAATTAAAAATGAAGCTGATGCCCGCTGCTTGGTGCTATTACCTCTTATTAAAAGTTATGAGAGGTTGCCCTGGGTGGAGGCTGGTTGGAGGGTTTCAGTGATGGTGGGGACAGCAAGGGGACTGCCTACTGGAGCCCAGTCTGATCTTTGGAAGAGGCACACCTAGGGGGTGCTCTGGTAAGGACTCTGGAGAGTTGTGGGTGTGCTGGGGCCACAGTCCTGTTGTCTCTTGTGGGTGCCTGGGTCAGTGCCTTTCCCTTGCCAAACCTCGGCATTTCCTTATCTGTACAGGAAGGATAGTAACAGGACTGAGGCAGAGACGAGATGAGATGATATATAGAAAGCACCCAGCGTCAGCTGGGCAAAGTGGCTCACGCCTGTAATCCTAGCACTTTGGGAGGCTGAGGCAGGCAGATCATGAGGTCAGGAGTTTGAGACCAGCCTGACCAATATGGTGAAACCCCGTCTCTACTAAAAATACAAAAATCAGGCCAGGCGCGGTGGCTCAAGCCTGTAATCCCAGCACTTTGGGAGGCCGAGGCGGGTGGATCACGAGGTCAAGAGATCGAGACCATCCTGGTCAACATGGTGAAACCCCGTCTCTACTAAAAATACAAAAAATTAGCTGGGCATGGTGGTGCGTGCCTGTAATCCCAGCTACTCAGGAGGCTGAGGCAGGAGAATTGCCTGAACCCAGGAGGCGGAGGTTGCGGTGAGCCGAGATCGCGCCATTGCACTCCAGCCTGGGTAACAAGAGCGAAACTCCGTCCCGAAAAAAAAAAAAAGTACAAAAATCAGTTGGACGTGGTGGCACGTGCCTGTAATTCCACCTACTCAGGAGGCTGAAGCAGGAGAATCACTTGAACCCGGGAGGCAGAGGTTGCAGGGAGCAGAGATTGTGCCATTGCACTCCAGCCTGGGTGACAGAGAGAGACTCCATCTCAAAAAGAAAGAAAGGAAAGAAAAAGAAAGAGAAAGAAAGAAAGAGGGAGAGAGAAAGAATACCCAGCCTAGAGAATCACCTTAGGTCAGGAGTTCAAGACCAGCCTCACCAACATGGCAAAACCCTGTCTCTACTAAAATAAAAAATTATCTGGGTATGGTAGCACAAGACTGTAACTGCAGCTACTCAGGAGGCTGAGGCAGGAGAATCTCTTGAATCCGGGAGGCAGAGGTTGCGGTGAGCTGAGATTGTGTCATTGCACTCCAGC
This sequence comes from Cebus imitator, assembly GCF_001604975.1. Taxonomy (NCBI): domain Eukaryota; kingdom Metazoa; phylum Chordata; class Mammalia; order Primates; family Cebidae; genus Cebus; species Cebus imitator. Next base: position 737,994 of record NW_016107416.1, read on the forward strand.
TTGGGTAACACAGTAAGACTCTGTCAAAATAAAAAACAAAAAACAAGAAAGTACCCAGCCTAGGGCCTGGTACATAGTAGGTGTTCATTAAATAGCCTTGATTACCAGGGATATCATCACCACCATCATCATGACTGCGTCCCTCCCAGCAGCTGGCCCTGTGCTGAGGATGTTACAGATATCTGTCCCCATTAGCCCATGAAATAGATACTGTCCCATTCTCCGGAAAGGAAGGTTCAGACTAGGTGAATAAGGGTGCAGGGTCACACACCCTTTGAAGTAGGTGGCCTTGTTGTATTCCAGGTTCCTAGAGGAAGAGCCCTAGCAGCTGCACTCCCAGGCAGTGCTCTGCTTCTCAGGCTGAAGAGGTTTCATTAACTCCTTTTTTCTTCACCTGCCCTGTGCTCCAGGCTTGGTACAATACCGGGGACGGTGATCATTCTGGAGAGAGGAAGACAGCCCCAGGAACTAAGTCCCAAAGAGGTGTTTTAACTAGAGCTTTTGGGGGATAGACTGGCCTCCTTGGGGAGGGGGCTGTGTCTTCGGACTCCCCCGAGGTGCGAGCTGGTTCAGTGTTCTAAGAAACTAAGAGAATGGAGGATGGGCATGGCAGGTAGCAGGACCCGCAGGAGCAGAACGGGGAGGCTGGAAAGCCCGGGGCCAGGCCTGTGGTGGGCAGGGGAGGGTGCATGATGAGGGGGTGGGAACACGGAGCGGGTGAGTCACCGTTTCTGGGCCAGGCAGGCGGCGGCTGCAGAGCGGGGGGCGCATTCCTGGCTGGCAGGGCGGCCGGCACTAATGTCTTTCCCACATGGCCCCGAATTCCCCGCTCGGCACGATCACACGGGCAAGACGCTCCCGCGGCCACCCCCGCCCCAGCTGCCTCCTTCCCACAGACTAGGGAAGGGGAGGAGAGTGGTGGAGGCTGGCGGAACCGGCCCCTCCCAGGGCGGGGTGGGGGTCTCTGGCGTGGCCTCCCTGGGGCCTGCGCCCACGGTGTCGGCACGCGATGAGCACCGCACAGGGCAGCTGCAGTCACAGTGAGAGCAGGGCGGCGCTTGGGAAGCGGAGAAGGAAGGAGGCCGGGAACCGCCATGGGTCCTTGGCCACGTCTCTGCTTCCCTGGCCCCCGTTCATCCCCCCCGCCCTGGGTCAGGCTTTCCTTCGCGAGGCGGCTGTCGGAGGGCCGCGGCCGGATAGGGACAGGCGACGGAGCAGCAGACACTCTCACCGCCTCCGATCCTACGCCTTTTGGCTCTTCCCTCCTTCCCGACCTCTGGGCCAGGGTGGGGTGGGGGACTGTGCCGCGGCCGCTGCATCCGGCGTGGGCCTGGTAGGGTGGTTCCTGGAGGAGGCCACACCCAGTCCCTCCCTCCGTGTGGTGGAGGCCAGCCCTTGCTAAGGCCGAGGGAACTAGGAGCCCCTCTCTCCCACGCAGGCGCGGGGGAAGGGGGGAAACTGAGGCTGCTGAGACAGCGGCCCACCCAGAGCTCCCTGTCTGCTGGGAGAGGTTGGCCGCTGTCCCTCCCAGCTGGGCTCAGAGGCGCTAATGAGAGTTAAATGTAGGGCGTGAGTCACCTCTGAGAGGGAGCTGGGACCACCCCCAGATGTGGGTCTAGACGCTCAGCGTTTTCCCTACTTCCCTGTGCGTCACCCCTACCCTTGGCAGGATGGGGCATGAGTCCTGACCTTGCTGACCAGGCTCTGTCACCCTGGGCCAGCCTCACTCAAACGGCTGGCTGCCTCAGGAGTGGGTGCTGTGGGACCACAGGGGGCTCCAAATCCCAGGATGGGCCCAGCACACCCTGAGGACTTAGGGGACGGACCAACACCTGGGATCTCTAGTGGCCATGAGCCCTGGGGTATGGATGTGGGTGGGCAAAGGGCCCAGGCCACCCTGAAGATCCCCACCCCCACCCTACTGCCTGCCTGTCCTTGATCAGGCCACCAGGCTCTGACCACACAGGGTGCCTGTCCCACCACTCCCCAAAGTCCCACTCCCTCTGACCTCGGGCCAGCACAAGGACCTCAGTCTGCAGTCCTCATGGCAGGGGAGGCAGTAAGAGAGTGTGTGTGTGTGAGTGTGTATGTATGTGAGTGTGTGTCTCTGTGTGCTGTGTGTGTATGTGTGAGTGTGTGTGTGTGCACACATGTGACCCTGCGGCTGGGTCAATTTGTGCTGCTGTGTGTATTTATTACTGAACATACAATTGTGTATATTTATGTGTGACTGGCTGTCTCTGAGTGGGTCTCAGTGTTGTAGGGGACTTGACAGGGAATGTGTGTTTCTGTGTCTGTATCTGTTCCTTCTATGTCTACGTGTGGGTCTTTCTGTATGACTGTGTTTGTGTTAGCTTGGCCCCATCTATGGGGTCCCTACCTCCTCTTCAAGCACCCCACCATCACCAGGAGCCACAGGTATCTGGGAGAGGACTGGGGGGTGAAGTGCCTGCTGTTCCCCAAATGGAATGGCTTGGTTGGGTGGGCCGCACCAGGGGATGGGCGTGGGCAGCCACAGGAGAGAGAAAAGGGGGGAGCCGGGGAGGAGCCCTGCTCAGCAGTCCCCTCCCTGCTCCCTCTGCTACCAGCTCAGCGCCTCCTGGCAAGAGCTTATTTGCATGGTATTTACATTTCATTTGCATCGTGTTCAATTAAAAACCTGACCAGCTCCCGCCTGCCTGGCGCTGCCTGCCCAGCCTGGTGAAAATGTTGGTTGGGCACCACCGCCTTCCCACCACCCCCCCCACACCCCCATGGACTGACCGATGTGGGAGGGGTCCTCCCCTCAGTGACATCATTCAAGTAAGTCACCCACTCTGGGAATGAGAAGGCTGGAAGTCCAAATGGAGAAACTGAGGTCCAGAAAGTGCTGCCTTGAGCTTCAGGCTAAGGGCCAGTCAGAGCTAGAAGAACATTAGTAATAATAGTTGCACCTTCTTGGAAGAATCTCTGTGCCAAGAGTGGTGTGCCAATACCTGGTGTCTCTGTGCCAATACCTGGTGTGCAATATCTTGATGGAACTTTGCTGCCCCTTGCGGTCAGGGCTTCCTTGCAGTATCCCCATTTTTCTGATGAGAAGACCAAGGCTGGAGGGGCAAGTCCGACATCACTCAGCCAACCTAGAATTCAAGTCTCTGTCAGTATGACTTCCAAGTCCATGCTCCAAACACATAAGCATGGCTGTCAAAAGTCTAGTGCCTCCCACTTCTGGCAGGTGAACCCAACTCATTACTTCCAGGGTCATTAGCTCCAGGTTGGGATGCTGCAGCTCTCACCCTAACCTGGGGGCCAGCCTGGCTGCTGACTACCCTCCTGCTTGATAAGACTGACAGCCATACCCATCCATGCTTGGCTATAGGGTGGAAGGCTCTCCCTGTGGCAGTCCTTCCTGGCACTTGGCCGTAGTCTTTCCTATTGCAAGACTGCCCTTCTTGGGCTTTAGCCAGAGCTGGCAACTTTGTAAAAGGCAAGTAAAGACTCTGACTATGAAACAGACTCTAGGAGGAAGCTCACAGGTGAGCTAAGAGTGAAGGATGGGCAGAGAGATGAGATAGGCCCATGGCGACATCCAAGGCACCAGAGCCAGCCCAGCAGGGAAAATGCAACACCTGTCCTGTCCTAGATCAGGATCCTTTCTGAAGGCCCCTCACCTAGCCAGAGCTGGGCTGCTGGTTATCATCTACACAGGTGGAACTCTTAGCACGGGGGAGAAAGTGGGGCTCCTCAGGCTGCCCATGGAGGGGCCTCCAGGGCCCAGAATCTAGTCCTGGGGCTAGGGCATCCTAGTGTTGACGGCCCCTGGTCGCCACCCTCCTCTGGAAGGACTACCTTTCACCTCTGCCCCAGCCTGAGGGCTCCAGAGGAGAAGCTCCAGAGGGCTCCAGAGAAACTGAGGTCCAGAAAGGGCTGCCTTGAGCTCCCTTTGGAACTCAGAGGAACTCCACCTACCACTGGTGCTGAGGGACCAGGCCAAGCAGCCAACCCATCCTCCCTGACCACAGTGATTGGTTCAGAAATGGACATGTGACTTGGGCCTGACCAATCAGGCTGAAGCCCAAGGCTTTGGTTAGAATTACCGGGGAGAAGTAGGGGTTCTCTGATCTGGTAATGTGGGAATTTGGGGCCACCCACATTTTGAGGGGACCTACCCATGAATAGAGCCAGCAAAGAGATACGGAGCCCCTTAAACTTGAAGCCAAACGCTCTTCTACTTGAGCCTTAGAATGAACCAGTAGGTTTCAATTTTGCTTAAACCAGTGTGTGTTGGCTTTTTGTCACTTGCGGGCTAAAGGTCTGACCAGATAAATGTATGCTTTGCCCATTTCTGCCTTCAAGACTTTGTCCACGCAATTCTCCTAGTGGGTGTGGTCATGGGTCTTGGGATGGGGGTGAGCAAAGGGCCCAGGCCACCCTGATGATCCCTCGCACCATGCTGCCCAATGTCATGCTCATGTGATTGTGGCTGGAATCAGAGAGCCTTCCTCCTGCCCTCTCCTGACCAGCCATGCCTGTGTTTCCAGGCCCAGCTACTCTCCTCCAGGGGGCTGGCTTCCATGCGGCACCCTCCTCTTTTGGCTCGCCCTCCTGGAAATTTACGTGGAATTCTGCCCCCCAGCCTGGTGCTCAGTGTCTATGTCTATGACTGCTGTGTTATTTTCCCTTTTGGGGGCTTGTATCACAGCCCCAAAGTGGATTGCAAATTCTTGAATGGCATGAGCTGAGTCCCCTCCTACAGAGTGGTTAGAAGCTTGGCTTTGGCATCAGGTGGTCTCAGCTCAAATTCTAGTCCATCGGTGTGATCTTTGGACCAGGCTCTCCTTTACTGAGTTTCCTGTCGGTCCATGCAGCCTAGGCCCAGAGCTGAGGGCGCCATTGTGAAGCACTCACAGACGTACTCTCTGCCCTCAGAGGAGGTAAGGATGGAAGTTGAGGCAGTGGCCACAGCCCGGAGCACCCAGTCAGGAGGCTGAGGTGGTCTTCCCCAGGCTGCCAGCACTGGGCTCTCAGGGGGTGAAAACCCCTCCACCCTCACCCACTTCCTTCAAGGTGCTAGGGGATCTTGGTTGGGGGAAGTCTGGTCGTCCCCTCCCCCTTCTGCCCCTCCTTGTTGTCCCTTCGTCCCTGGCTCTGCTCTGAGTTAATCTCACCCGCCCATCAGGGGGTGACAGGAGGTGTCTGTCATTCAAGGCTGAGGCCGTCAGCCTTGCCAGCTAATTGGGGCTCGGGCACCAGGAGCACGGGAAATGGCCGGAGGGAAGGAGAGGGAATGAGAGGGGAAGCCACCCTCACCTCCTACCCACCAGCTTGGGGCTGATCCACATGGCTCCTTAGGGGAAGTGGAAAGGAGGAAGGGACCGGGGGATGGGAACTTTGTGACCTTGGGCATTGCTGTTCCTCTCTGGGCTTCATATTATCATCAATAATGATAACAGCAAGGCTTTAATGAGCAATTACTGTGTAAATCAAGCACAACTGTTGAAAACTTCTGATGGTTTTCTTTTTTTTTTTTTTTTTGAGATTGAGTCTCGCTCTGTTGCCAGGCTGGAGTGCAGTGGTTTGATCTCGACTCACTGCAACCTCCGCCTCCTGGGCTCGAGTGATTCCCCTGCCTCAGCTTCCCAAGTAGCTTGGACTACAGGCGCGTGCTACCACACCCAGCTAAATTTTGTA
>NW_016107416.1:744147-757518 GCF_001604975.1 Cebus imitator
TGGAGTTTTGCTCGTTTCCCAGGCTGGAGTGCAATGGCACAATCTTGGCTCATTGCACCTCCACCTCCCAAGTTCAAGCAATTCTCCTGCCTCAGCCTCCTAAGTAACTGGCATTATAGGCATGCACCACCACACCCGGCTAATTTTATATTTTTAGTAAAGACAGGTTTCTCCATGTTGGTCAGGCTGTTCTCAAACTCCCAACCTCAGGTAATTTGCCTGCCTCGGCCTCCCAAAGTGCTGGGATTACAGGCATGAGCCACTGTACCTGGCCCCTCTGATGGTTTTCTACAGCCCTTGGAATTCAAACTAGACTTCTTCCATAGTCCTTCAGGACCCCCAGTATCCATGGCTCTTTCCTCCCTGCTCTTCCTGCTCTAGCCACTCCAGTCTCCCCACAGAGCAAGCTCTTCCTGCCTCAGGGCCTTTGCACTTGCTGTTTCTGCTCTGTGGAACACCCTTCCCCTACTTCTTAGCATGGTTGGGTCCACATCCATCAGGTCTCAACACAAATGACACCTCAGAGACAAGATCCCTGACCACCTTATCCAAAATCACTCTCTTGGCCGGTGGTGGCTCACACCTCTAATCCCAGCACTTTGGGAGGCCGAGGATCGCTTAAGGTCAGGAGTTCAAGACCAGCCTGGCCAACATGGTGAAACCATGTCTCTACTAAAATACAAAAATTATCCAGTGTTTATGGTGGGTGCCTGTAATCCTGGCTATTCGGTAGGCTGATGCAGGAGAATCACTTGAACCTGAGAGGTGGAGGTTGCAGTGAGCCGGGATCCTACCACTACACTTCAGCCTGGGCAACAGAGCAAGTCTCCATCTCAAAAAACAAAAAGAAAACAAAATCACTTTCCCACCTCCAGTTACTCTGTTATGTCCCCCTTTTACTTTATTGTATTTATACTTTCACAACATTTGCCATAATGTGAAACAACTTCCTTTTTACATTCATTTTCCCCCTCTAGAATGGAAACCCTTGAGAACAGGGACCTTCTCCCTGTGATTTACTGTTAAAGCTCCAGTGCCTGCAAGAATGCCAGGCACACGGAGGACACCTAACAAAGAGAGAACGATTAAATCAGTGAAACTCAGGTATTCTTTTTTGTTTTTGTTTTTTGAGACAGTCTCACTCTGTCACCAGGCTTGGGTGCAGTGGCATGATCTCGGCTCACTGCAGCCTCCGCCTCCTGGGTTCAAGCAATTCTCCTGCCTCAGCCTCCTGAGTAGCTGGGACTACAGGCACGTGCCACCACGCCCAGCTAATTTTTTTTTTTTTTTGGTATTTTATTAGAGATACGGTTTCACCATGTTGGCCAGGATGGTCTTGATCTCTTGACCTCGTGATTTGCCTGCCTTGGCCTCCCAAAGTGCTGGGATTACAGGCATGAGCCATCGTGTCCGGTGAAACTCACGTATTCTATTAGGTACTTCATTCAACTTAATTCTCACAAGAATCTTAGAAACTTGGTATTATGTCCATTTTGAGGTGAGGAAACTGAAGCTCGGGGAGATTATGTGACTGTAAGTCATGGTAACTGGAAGGAAGCCTGAGACTGTGTGACCCTAGAGGTAAAAGGGCTGTGGGAATGATTGTGAGGGTCTCTGCCAGCATGGCCACTCAGCTGAGCCCAGGCTGGTGAGGGGGGACATGCACAAGGAGAAGAGCCAGGGCCGAGGAGAGTCCACTCCAGAGTAGAAGCTTCCTCTGGGGCTCAGCTGAGGGCAGCAGAGGAACCGCTCCAGGGCCTGGGGACAGGACGCAGCATGCTGTGTGTAGGTGGTAGATGGAGCGGATAGTGTGCTGGGGACCTCCATGCAGGCCTGGCACCTTGCCTGCCAGGGCAGGGATAAGGATTTGAGTGTAGGGGCAGGTAGGGGGAGTCTCCACCTCCCTCTACAGTCTGCATCTACCTTTCACGCCCCCTCCTGCCTGTCAAACTCCTGCCTCCTGGCTCTGGCATTCAAAGCCTGACACAACCCAGCCTTGCTGCCTTTCCCTTCTCCTCTACCGCCGTGGTCTCTGACACCCTGGAGAAGTCCCTGCCCAATGTGCCTTCAGTCATGTCTTGTCACTTTTTCCATCCATCCTTTGTGTGTATTTATTTATTTATGAGACAGGGTCTCACTCTATCACCCAGGCTGGAGTACAGTGGCATAATCAGGGTTTACTGCAACCTTGACCCCCCAGGCTCAATTCATCCTCTCACTTCAGCCTCCCAAGTAGCTGGGACTGTAGGTGCATGCCACCACACCCACCTAATTTTTGTATTTTCTGTAGAGATGAAGTTTAGCCATGTTATCCAGGTTGGTCTTTAACTCTTTGGGCTCCAATGATCCTCCTGTCTCTACCTCCCAAAGTGCTGGGATTACAGGTGTGAGCCACTGCACCTGGCCTGTGTGTGTGTTTTTAAAATATTCTATGTAGAAACAGGGTCTCAGGCCTTGGGTCTCACTGTGTTTCCCAGGCTGGTCTCGAACTCCCGGCTTCCGGTTATCATCCCACCTTGGCCTCCCAAAGCGCAGGGATTGAAAGTGTGAGCCACTGTGCTGGCCTCTAACCCATCCACTGAAGCCCAGTACCTGTGCTGCCTCCTCCAGGAAGGGCTCTCAGGTTAGTGTTTGTGCAGCAGTTGTTTTCAGGTCTGAGGATCCCTGCCAGGCTGTCAGCACCCTGTGCCACCTTCAGCACCCATCACATGGCTGGCACAAAGCCACTCAGTAAGTATCCTGTTGCTTCCCCTTATCTATGGACCCCAGGTGAACCCAGCATTCTGAGTTCCTGGGCCTCTGGTTCTTACTCAGGTACCCACTGGGTGCCTCCAAGCCTGAAATCTCCACCTGACATAGGGACGGGATGTATGGGGTGCAAGATGCTGTTGCTAACCACAGTCCTCAACCGCAGACACCTCATGGCCAGTAAGACCCCAAGACACTCATGGCTTGGGAACAATGATGGCTGGATCCAATCAAGACAGGTTACTGGCCTTTGTTAACTCACATGGGTCACACCTCATCAGCCAATCACAGGAGCTCCCTCCTCCTATATTTCCATATCAGGGTCTCTTACGGGGCCCTGACCTGATTAAAGCTTCAGGCTGAGGCCGGACTGTTTCCAGACTCTCCCCATTCTCCCCGCAGGATTTCAGAACCACAGTTTCCTTTCTAGCCTTGCTACCATCCCATTACTGGCACCTCCATTTCTTCCTGTCCCTCCCCTCTCCTTCCCTCCAAACCAAGCAGTCTGATCAGAAGGATGTGTAGGGGTGAGCTCCTGAGATGTCAGCCTGGCCCTGTGTGAAGAGAAGCTGGGGTGTGAGGATCCTGCTAGGTGCAGCCAAGCCAGCCTTCAGCAGCAGCAACTACAGCAGCAACACCTCCTTTCCCTTCTCCACAACCTCAGGCTCCCAAGCAGGCGCCCAGATCCTGTATAGTTCCTGCTGCGCTGCTGTGTGTGTGTGCATGTGTGTGTATGCTGCCCAGGTTCCCTGCCCTGACCCACCACACTTCTCCCAGGAAGGGATGGAGGGGAGGGAGGGGTAGAGAGGATGGCCGGCAGGAGTCTTCTCATCTCCCTCACCAGCATACTGGAAGTAGACAAACTTAGGTGGAGCCTTAATGGGTCCCCAAAGAACTCCACCTTCTGCTCTGGGTTAGCAGGTGGGTGGGCTTAGGAGGCCAAGAAAGGGAATAGGGTGCCAGGGCCAGGCCTCTGTACATGTAGATGTTATGTGAACAGCATGCAAAGTAGATGCAAATGTTATGCAAAGTAGAGCTTTCTTTTTCTAGTCAACAGCTCTGAGGTGCTCTGAAATGGGCTGAAGAGGGGCCCAGAACCCAAGGGAAGGTGTGGAGGTGAGGGCAGGTATCATCACTGCTTTGTCAAGAGGTTGCTACATTCAAGCAGTACCTACTTGTGTGCCTAGCACCTGGCTGGGCCTGATTCAGCTTCTGTCCTTGAAGATTCAGGCACACAGGGAAGTCAAAGGCATAAGGGGCAGATCCATCTCTACAGCATGTTGGCTGAAGGCCTTTAAGAGGCATTTGTCTATTAAATGGCATATGAGACCAGAGAGCAGAATGGCTAAATTCTCCTGTTCTGGCTTCAGCCAGGCCTGGGTTTGATTCCCAGCCCTACCACTTAATGGTAGATCTTGGGCAAGGCACATCACCTCTGGAAGTTTCTGTTTACTTACTCATAAATTAAGAACAGTGATAGTACCAATCTATGGGGTGGCACTTGATGACATGTATGTGTGACATGCATGGATCAGAGCAAAACGCCTGGCCCTGGGTAAAGATTCCATAAATGGGAGTTATGATTTTGACCTCCACCCCCACCCTTCTACCTGCCCTGTTCAGCTCCTTCAGCTCTCAGAGCCTAAAATGCCATAACTAACTGCAGTTCAGGTAAGAGTCCAGGCCTCTGCCCGAGGGCAGGGACTGCATTTGGTTTTCTCTTTCCTCACCCCCACCCTGGACCCTGGAGGGTCACTCAACTGATTGAATGAATGATAAATGAATGGTCTCAACTCTTCAGGCAGGCAATGGGGGAGGGCTCATCTTGAGACCTTTGAGCAACTCTTAGAGTAACCAGAGGTGGGGAGTTAAGAGTCCTGAGATGAGGAGGATTGCAGCAGACGGTTTAGTGAACAAGGACTGGGTGGGTCTCTTCCCATTGACTTCCACCCCTTCCAAAAGCCCTCCAAACAAAGGTGTGTGGGGGAGTGGTGGTTGATGGGAGGAGGAACTTCTACCCTCAGCAAATGAAAACAAAGCCCCGGAGGCAGGGTGGAAAGGCCAGGCTGCCTGTTGAGGACCATTCTGGTACTAAGAGGCAGGTGTTTTGGGGGTGGGTGGAGTAGCAACAACCCCCACAATAACAACTGACATTTATAGAGCACCTACTCCTCCCCAGGCTCTATGCTAGACACTTCCACCTTACATCATCCTCAAACCTCACAATGACTATCTGGATTATCATCCCATCGTTTTCTTTTCAAATGCTTGAGGAAATTCATCTAGATGTTTGCCCAAGGTCACTTAGCTAGTAAATAACAGTACCAGCATTTCAACCCTGGCTTCTTGCTCCATAGCTTTGCCCTTAACCTCTTAAGCTGGGCCTCCAAGGCTCCCAACGACTGACCTGGGTTCAAATCCTGCCGGTCTCAGCACGCTTCTATTACTCTACCTCACCCACACATCCAGTTCATCTGTTAAAATATCTCACTAAGCCAGCACCTCTCCACCATCATCTTCCCCTGGCGGTCCCAGCCCCCAGCCCCTCCTCCCAGGTCTCCCTGCTTGATCCTTTGCCTCCCATTGGTCTACAGGGTAGTCAGAGGGATCTTTAAAATATTTAAGTCAGCCCTCCCAGCTTAAAACCCACCGAAGGCTGCCATGGATGGCACTTTGCATAAACCCTGATCCCTCAGGGGGCCTACAAGGCCCAGCCCCATAGGCATTCCCTTTGGGCTTACAAAGGTCTTCCCTGACACCTTCTAGAGGTGAGTTCTTTACAGCCTTGGAGCCTCGGTGCCAGCTGTGCCCTCTGCCTGGCATGCTCTGCCCCCTCTCCTTTGCTTGGCTGGCTCTTCCTGGTCTTTCAGACCCCAGCTCAGATGTCTCCTCCTCAGAGGCCTCCCCTGACAACAATAGCTCATATGGACCCCTCCCTGAAGTCAGTCTCACATGACCTATTTTCATGTCCTCATGGCTCCTCACGCTCTCTGAAGTTATCTTGGTCAACTATTTGTTTACTACAACGGAACTAGAATGAAAGTTCTAGGAGGCTGGGGACAAGCCTGTTTGTGCTCTGGTGTTCCCATGGTCTAAATAGTGCCTTGCATGTAGTAGGCACTCAGTACACATCTGAACAGTAGGTAGTTGGTGTGACCTGGATCAAAAAGTCCCAGCCTCAGTTTCCTTTTTTTGTTGGGCTCTGGCTGCTCTCAGCCTCCCAGGGAGGCTCCGGATGAGATCAGAGATGGCAAAACACTCTCTCCGGGAGAGGGAGGGCACGGCGCCCGCCTGGGGATGAGGTCAGTGCAGCAGGCACCTCTCTTCAGTGCAGGAGGCAAGCAGAGCCGCAAAGATCATCTTGGCCAGACCCCTGCCCATGGAATCCCAGACTGGCAGGGCAGGGCAGGGCAAGGCGCGCGACCCCTTTCCCTGGTGGGCGCGCGGGGCCTCCTCTTCCCCTCCCCGGGGAGGCAGGTGGAGCTGCGTCCTCATCTTTGTTCCCATCTGGAGCGCGTTTGGCGCGGCGTGGCGGGGGCGGGGCTGCGCCCCCGCGGTGCCCGGAGAGACGGGCCCGCCCGCTTATCTGATCTGCGGCTAATTGAAACTCCCTGCTCGCGAAGGTCAGCTCGGTCCCCTGACAGCTGCCGAGCCGAGCCGGGCCGGATGGAAAACCCGGGCTGTGCAGGGCCCGGCGGGGCGCTGGGGGGAGGGGTTGTGGGGGGCTGCCTCTGCGGCAAAGTAGACAAAGGCGGCCCCTCCCTCCCTGTGCGCGCTGCTGGGGGTCGCCAGAGGTAGCGGCCTTCGCCCTCACCCTGCAGGGTGTTCCAGCCGGGGTCACGTGGCCTAAGACTACAGAGGAGGGGGGGCGCCCTTAATCCCTACGTGCCCGCCCATCCCGCTCCCACGCCGGGGCCCCGTCTGGGGTCTCTGGGAGAGTCACCCCCAACTTCCTGCCCCCACCCCGCCTCCACGCCCCGGCTCTGAGACTTCCTGCCTCCCCGGCTCCGGGCAGCTCTGGCTGTGGGAAGCTGGCGGGGTAGGGGCGGCCCGATCCCCTCCCTCTGTGCACTCGACAGGGCGCCGGGGGTCCGGGAGGAAGTGTGCACGGTGGGGGGCACGGCTCGGCCACGAAGCCGCCATCCGGTGGGTCAGGTGCGGCCTCAGCCTGGGAGGGCGGGCGGGTAGGCCTCTTGCTAATGGTGCTGGGACGGGCGGGGGGATGGTAGCCGGGGAGCCTCTGGGAGCCCCGTTTCCAGGGTTCCTGGTGCGAACGTGGCGAGCTGTGGAGACTACAACGCCTCTCGCCGCGCCCCAGGCGGGCCCAGGCCCTAAGCTGCCGGTACGCGCCTCCCACTAGCCGCCTGTGCGCCTAGGCTGAGGTGCTAGGGAGCTCCCGAGGTGGAACTCTTAGCCTCTGGGCTAAGCGCGCGCCCCTAATCAAAGTCTTTAGGGCCTCGGCTTTCATAGCCAGGAAGAAATAACTGCAACCACAGATTTTCAGAACCACGTGCCAAACACCATAAGAGTTGAACGTATTTTGCGTCAATTAAGCCTCACAACAGTTCCATTTTGCTGATGAGGAAGCTGAGGCGCAGAGATGGTGACTTGGCCGAAGTCACATAGCTAGTAAGTTATCAAGGCGGGGCTCTGACTCCAAAGCCAGCGCTGTTAGCCTCGGATGGTCACGTCTTAGCAAGAGCTCCGCAGTTGTGTGCCAATATAGGTCGATTACCCAGGACATCCACGAATGCAGCAAGCCTCTTGACGGCGTCTTGCCGCACATGTTCTTGTCTTGGGGGTTGGGCACGTGTTTTGTGGTGCAGTCCCGCGTGTCAGACCCCGACAGAGGTATAGCCTAGCGCACTCGTGCCCAGGTGCGCCATTCGCGGTTGGGACCCGGCAGAGTCATATGGCGGGGGCCTGAGCCGCGAGCAGGGCGGAGCGGGGGCGGAGAACTCGGAGCTGAGTCCACGCGGGCCGCGGCGCCTGGGAGGCCGCAATCCCGGCGCCTGCAGCCGGTGAGGCGCGGGGTGACGCGCGGGGGCCCAGCTACCGTGACCTCCTCCGCGGTTGCCATGGAGACCGTGCACTATAAATAAAAAAAAAAAGGAGGAGGAATTTCAAACCCGTTTTCTACGGCGCTTGGCGGGAGGGGGGAGGAAAGCTCTCTTTGAATCGAGTTTCCCATTTCACCTTCCCAGGCGGCGGGAGCGCTTCCCCCGCAGCCCAGCCGGGAAATTGCCGCCCCTCACGCCGCGTGGCGCCCCCTGAGGAAGCTAATTAGCGCAGCCCAGGGAGCTGGAGACAGGGGGACCGAGCCCCGGGGGGCCAGGACCCGCCTCTTGTATTGGGGGGAAGCGCCTACAAATTGCCCCCCATCTCTCCCAGCGCTCATGCAGCCCAGCGCGGGCCGGGGCACGGGGCGCAGGCGGGAGGTCGCATCTGCAGCTTTGGCGCAATGAATCAGGCGCGGCCGCCGCCGCCGCCGCCGCCGCCGCCGCCGAGCGCGTCTGGCATCCGGAGTCTCCCGGGATCGAAAATAATTTGGGCAAAGCGGTGGGAGGTGTGTGCGCGCGCGCTCCGAGGGGAGGGCGGGGGAACAGGCCGGGCGGGGTGCGCGGGGCGGGGGGAGGTGCCATCCGACAGCCCCGCTGTGGTGAGAACAGAGTTGACACTTCTTTCCTTTCCACTTACTGCGGCAAGTACTGCGAGGAAGCTTAACCCTCTCGCTGCTTGGAGGGTTAGAGGCGCAGGGAGTGCCCTCCTGAGGGCGCGCCGGGACGGGGGGGGGGGTTCCAGGTGTGCAGACTCCTTTGGGATGGGCTATTGGGGTGGGCTGGAGTCAGCCCTCTAGCTCCTCAGATGAGCTCTCCTACCCGACATTTCTCAAGGCATCCTCCTGGGGCTTTCTTAATCCTTCCGTTTACCTTCCCAGCATTTGGCTAGTGTCAGCGCTGTGGCCTCAGTTTCCCCACTTATGCAAGAGGGTGGGGGTTCTTCCTGTCAGCTTCCCTGTCAGTCTGGTGACCCTGGTTTCGTGACCCCCTCTCTGACTTGATCCCTGGGCCTGGGCAGGGGTGAGCGCGTTAGGGCAGCGGGGTGCAGGAGTCAAAAACCTGACCCTTGTCTCCTGCCAGCGCTCTGGACGCTCTTCATCAAAATGGCTGGGTTCCTGTTTTTGCTTCTGAAGGCAGAAATGTCACCGCCGCTGCATTAAGCACGCTCGGCGGGAACTCGGTTTGGAGCGAGGAGCTGGCTCTCAGCCCTGCCAAGCTGCCTGCCGCAGGGGGGTGGGGATGGGCTGGCTGGCCAGCCTACCTGGCTGGGGTCAGCCTTTGTCTACGAGGGGCTCCCACCTTCCTGTTGCTCTAGCTTGACATGGCCCACTCCCCTAAACCGTGCTGGCTGCTTCCACTCTACTCAAGTTTGGGGGCCGGGGGGGTGGGGGAATTGAAGGGGAGGATCTGTTCAGACTCCTGTGCCCCTCTGACTTAGGGTTAGTAGGGAGGTGATTGGGCAGAACTCATTTCCTTCTCCCCACCCCCATAGTTGGCAACACCTTTGGAATTCAAGGATCATCTCCAGATAATGTTGCCCATTTGGTGAGGAAGGGGTAGTAGCCAGACCTCAGGGCATGCTCAGCCTTCTGACCTGAAGTTTCCCCAGGAGGGCTTGGGGGAGAGGGTGTATTCCACCTTTTCCTAGCTTCCTTCTGGCCAAGGGATCCTACCACCCCAGGAATTCTCAAATCCTGGTGCACAGCAGACCACTTGTCTTTGTGAGCATGCAGATGTGAAGAGCAGGGGGCAGGCCAGTGTGGAGAGTCTGATTTAGTGGGTCTGGAGTGGTCCTGTCATCTGTACCACTCATGAGACCTGAGGGAAGGCCCCTCTGCCCCTGCCCTCACTGAGCAGCATGTTGGAAGTCCCACAGAAATCGGAGGTCATGGGGTCTAGCAAGTCACTGAACAAAGGGAGATTGAGAGAGGGATCACTCAGTAAGGTAGGAACTTGGTGGCTGAGAGTGTGGGCTCTGGACTCAGGAGGATCAACCTTAAATCCTGGCTCTGCCTCTAATTGACTGCATGCTGGAAGGCAGATGACCCAAACTGAGCCTTGGTTTCCTCAACAGTAAAATGGAGGTAACACTGATAGTCCCTAACCCCACCAAAACAATGTATGGCTTCTATGGGACAGTGCATGGAAAGTGCTGGGTACGTTCAGGTACTTAGTAACTGCATGATACATGTGAGCCTCTGTCATCATTGCCATCACTATTAGAACTACTGGAACTCAGATTTATAGTTCTCACTTTAGTTTTTGGGTGGAGGAGAGTCTGGCCCAACTGGCTCTAGTTCTCCAAGTCTCGTCCTTTAGGGGTCCACCAGGTCCTAGGCAGGGGAGTGGATTAAGGGTCAGTCCCCTGGGTGTGGTCTCAACTGTGGCTCTCCACTCCCTACCCCAAGCTCTAGTGTCTTAGGTCTCTTTCACCCTTGGGTGCCCCCTCACAGCTCCATCTTGGAGCTACAGATGCCCACTGGGCACTGGTCTAGCTAGTACTTGAGGGCTTGCCCCTCCTACACCCATGTCCAGCTTCACTTCTCTCTGAAGCATCAGGTTCTGTGATGGTGGTAAAGGGTCCTGGGTAAATTAGGCCCCTGCACCCTGGATGGTGGAGGACCAGGAGTGTTGATGTTGAGCATGTGGGGGTGCAGGAATAGGACACCCAAATGAGAGCAGCCTTTGGAATGTGGAATCTCACTTCCCTCTTTGGAAAGACAGGTTGAGGGGAGCTGAGTGAGTACCTAGTACCAATGTGCACCTAGAATCTGGGGCTGATGTCTGTTTCATTCAGGATCTTTGAAACTGCTGGTTTCAGAATGCAGGAAGGACTTCCTGAAAACCAGGGCTAGCACTGGGGAGGATCCTGGGGCAGATGCCTTGATGGGAGCATTCTAATTTGACTTGGGGAAGGAGTGCCTGTCTACTTGAGGCTGCCAGGTGGCCTAGACTGAGATGACCTCCTAGATCTCCTTCTTGGGCTGTAGGCAGCAGAGGGCATCAGCTTTGGACCCTACTCTTCTCTCATGTGCTTGCACATCGGTCCATGCTCAGCCACACTGACCCAGATTCATACTAGCCCATATGTTCTCATGCCCCCATATGCACATTTATGTACATGCTAACCTACACATGCACACATACTATAACACTGCATGTACAACACATGTATACGCTTATGCATGCACAGGTCTACCTTTGGACACCCAGATGCACACATACTAACTTACACATGGGCACCCTGATGCACCCATGCGTACATTAACACTATGTACACACACACAGTAACAAATGCACACACATGGGCAAACCCACAGCTACTTGCTCTTCTATCAGTGAATTTGTGTGTATATGAACTGTGTCTCCCGTGAAGATAGGGGTATCTTTGTTCATTGTCAAGTGCCCCAAGAGAAGAGAGGTTTGTTCAACCTCAAAGCTCACATGCTTGGTACTTCAGAGGTGTACAATACAGTATTGTGTGGAATATATGAATAATTGTATAAGTGTATATAGAAATGAGTAACGTATGGTGAATAATAACCTTAATGGTAAATGCCACCACCATTTATTGAGTACGAGCTATGTGCCTAACCCTGTGCTACTGGTACCGTCTCATCTGAGCCTCATATCAACTTATGAGGCAAGTACTCTCATAATTTCTGCCTAGGCCTTTGGGAACTGAGGCTATGAGAAACAGTCATTACCTGAATTGGTTTGCCAATGTTCCCATAACAAAATACCGCAGACTGGGTGGCTTACAGTTCTGGAAACCAGATGTCCAAAATTAAGGTCTTGGTAGCACCCTTCTGAGGGCTCTGAAGGAAGAATCTGTTCAGGCCTCTTCCCTTGGTTTGTAGATGGCCACATTCTCCCTGCATCTCTTCACCTTGTCTTCACTCTGTGCGTATCTGTGTCCAAACTACCCCTGCTTATGAGGACACCAGTCATATTGATTAGGGCCCACACCAAATACCTCATTTTTTTTTTTTTTTGAAACAGAGTTTTGGTCTTGTTGCCCAGGCTGGAGTGCAGTGACGCGATATTGGTTCACTGCAACCTCCACCTCCTGGGTTCAAGCGATTCTCTTCTCTCAGCCTCCCGGGCAGCTGGGATTACAGACATGTACCACCACAGCCAGCTAATCGTGTAGTTTTAGTAGAGATGGGGTTTCTCCATGTTGGTCAGGCTGGTCTCGATTTCCTGACCTCAGGTGATCTGCCCACCTTGGGCACCCAAAGTGCTGGGATTATAGGCATGAGCCACCGCGCCCAGCCAAAGACCTAATTTTAACTTGAATTTCTTTGTAAAGACTCTATCCCCTGGCCAGGCGCAGTGTGTGTGTGTGTGTGTGTGTGTGTGTGTGTGTGTGTGTGTCTTGGTGGTTGCCATCTGATGCTATTATTTCCTGCTAGCAGGTGGGCATATAGAGCCTGCTTGCATGAAGGAGTTGGCCCCTATTCACCCTGGCTCGCTGGTGCACTGGAAGCTTTCATGCTCTTTCTGTCATGGCATGGGCACCCAGAGCCATCCGCCAGGAATGTGGTGGCCAATACTGACGAGCCAACACTGATAGGAGTGCCTAGAGGGGGACTTGGGGACCAGGGAGCTGCTGACTCCCCCTACTAGCCATTATCTCCAATGCTACAGCCTCATTTCAAAGGCTTAGCCTATTCAGGTGAGAAGCTGGAGCCATTTTGGAGGTTGGTAGGGGCAGTCACGAGGCCTCCCTGCATTAATTGGGGCAGCAAAGACATGGCAGGCCTATGCTGACCTTTGTCCATAGCCTGAACCTCTCCTTGTGCCGTACAGGAGGCAGGGAGGTTGGACCTCACCCCTCTTGCTCCTCTGAGCTTAGCTGGAGGCCTAAAAAAGAGCTCAGCTAAAGAGGGGAGACAAAACACCTGGTCGGATGGGGAGACGCAGCCTCAGTTCTAAGAGGAGCAGGGGCTTGGGAGAGATGGCTTCTGCCTTCTGGGAGTTTTCAGTCTGAAAAGTCCCAGACTCTCTAAGCCTCACTTTACTTGTCTAGGAAGTGGGGATGACAGTGTAGTCAGCTGTGAGGGTTCCAGGAGTTAACTGTGTGGAAGACCAGGGACTAGGATCGACATGGGTATCTTAAACCATGCATAGCCACAGCATTCAGGGGGATGATGATGATGATTATGGGTAATATTTACCGGGCACTTGCTAGACCTCAAGCTAAATGCTAAGTGCATTCTTTACCCAATTATCTCAGTTAATCCTTTCGTTTTTTTCTTCCTGGGATGGACTTTCGCTCTGTTGCCCAGGCGGGGGTACAGTGGTGAGATCTCGGCTCACTGTGACCTCCCCCCTCAAGTGATTTTCAAGTGGTTCAAGTGATTCTCCCTCCTTAACCTCCAGAGTAGCTGGGACTACAGGCATGTGCCCCTACGCCTAAGTAATTTTTTTTCTTTTTGAGATAAAATCTTGATTTGTCATTCAGGCTGGAGTGCAGTGGTGCGATCTCAGCTCACTGCAACCTCCGCCCCCCCCATGTTCAAATTATTCTCCTGCCTCAGCTTCCCAAGTAGCTGGGACT
>NW_016107416.1:758042-765887 GCF_001604975.1 Cebus imitator
GCGCCACCATGCCCAGCTAATTTTTTGTAGTTTTTTAGTAGAGACGGGGTTTCACCATGTTGACCAGGATGGTCTCGATCTCTTGACCTCGTGATCCACCCGCCTCGGCCTCCCGCAGTGCTGGGATTACAGGCTTGAGCCACCACGCCCGGCCTAATTTCTATATTTTTAGTAGAGGTAGGGTTTTGCTATGTTGGCCAGGCTGGTCTCGAACTCCTGACCTCAAGTGATATACCTGCCTTGGCCTCCAAAAGTGTTGGGATTAAAGGTATAAGCCACTGTGCCTGGCCTAATTTTTGTATTTTTAGTAGAGACAGGGTTTCACCATGTTGGCCAGGTTGGTCTCAAACTCCTGAACTCAGGTGATCTGTTCGTCTCGGCCTCCCAAAGCGCTGGGATTACAGACATGAGCTACCATGACTGGCCTTAATTGCTCTAAGAAGTCTGAGAGGCAGCTTTCATTAACATTGTTATTATTATTTTTTAAATATGGAATGCTTCACAAATTTGTGTGTCATCCTTGCGCAGGGGCCATGCTAATCTCTGTGTCATTTCAATTTTAGTGTATGTGCTGCTGAAGTGAGCACTATCATTGTCATTTTATAAATGAAGAAACAGACCGGGTACAGTGGCTCATGCCTATAATCTCAGCACTTTGAGAGAGATTAAGGGGGGCGGGGGTGGATCATGAGGTCAGGAGTTTGAGACAAGCCTGACCAACATGGTGAAACCACATCTCTACTAAAAATACAAAAATTAGCTGGACGTGGTGGCAGGTGCCTGTAATACCAGCTACTCGGGAGGCTGAGGCAGAAGAATTGCTTGAACTCAGGAGGCGGAGGTTGCAGTGAGCCAAGACCGCACAATTGCACTCCAGCCTGGAGTGAGACAGACAGAGTGAGACTCTGTCTCAAATGAATAAATGAATCAGGAAGGAAGGAAGGAAGGAGAGAGGGAGTGAGGGAAGGAAGGAAGGAAGGAAGGAAGGAAGGAAGGAAGGAAGGAAGGAAGGGGCGAGCCAGGCACGGTGGCTTACCTCTGTAATCTCAACACTTTGGGAGGCTGAGGCAGGTGGGTCACTTGAGCTGATGAATTCAAGACCAGCCTGAGCAACATGATTGACATGATTTGGCTGTGTACCCACCCAAATCTCAACTTGAATTTATCTCCCAGAATTCCCATGTGTTGTGGGAGGAACCCAGGGGGAGGTAATTGAATCATGGGAGCTCATCTTTCCTTTGCTATTCTTGTGATAGTGTATAAGTCTCCTGAGATCTGATGGGTTTATCAGGGGTTTCTGTTTTTGCTTCTTCCTCATCTTTCTCTTGCTGGTGCCATGTAAGAGGTGCTTTTACCTCCCACCATGATTCTGAGGCCTCCCCAGTCATGTGGAACTGTAAGTCCAATTACATCTTTTTTTGTTCCCAGTTTTGAGTATGTCGTTATCAGCAGTGTGAAAACGGACTAATCCAGTAAGTTGGTACCAGGAGTTGGGTGTTGTTGAAAAGGTACCCAAAAATGTGGAAGCAACTTTGGAACTGGGTAACAGGCAGAGGTTGGAACAGTTTAGAGGGCTCAGAAGAAGACAGGAAAATGTGGGAATGTTTGGAACTTCCTAGAGACTTGTCGAATGGCTTTGCCCACAATGCTGATAATGATATGGACAATAAGGTCCAGGATGAGGTGGTCTCAGATGGAGATAAGGAACTTTTTAGGAACTGGAGTAAAGGTGACTCTTGTTATTTATTTATTTATTTTTTTGAGATACAGTCTTGCTCTATCACCATATCACCAGGCTGGATGCAGTGGTGTGATCTTGGCTCACTGCAACCTCTGCCTCTTGGGTTTAAGAGATTTTCCTGCCTCAGCCTCCTGAGTAGCTGGGACTACAGGTGCATACCACCATGCTCAGCTGATTTTTGTATTTTTAGTAGAGACGGGGTTTCACCATGTTGGCCAGGATAGTCTGATCTCCTGACCTCATGATCTGCCTGCCTTGGCCTCTCAAAGTTCTGGGATTACAGGCATGTGACACCATGCCCAGCTTCTTGTTATGTTTTAGCAAAGAGACTGGTGGCATTTTGCTTTTGCCCTAGAGATTTGTGGAACTTTGAACTTGAGAAAGATGATTTAGGGTATCTGGTGGAAGAAATTTCTAAGCAGCAAAGCATTCATGATGTGACTTGGGTGCTGTTAAAGGCATTCAGTTTTATAAGGGAAGTAGAGCATAAAAGTTTGGAAAATTTGCAGCCTGACTATGCGATAGAAATGAAAAACCCATTTTCTGGGGAGAAATTCAAGCCATCTGCAGAAATTTGCATAAGTAGCAAGGAGCCTAATGTTAATCCCCATGACAATGGGAAAATGTCACCAGGCCATGTCAGAGACTTTCCTGGCAGCCTTTTCCATCACAGACCTGGAGGCCCAGGAGGAAAAAGTGGTTTCTTGGGCTGGACCCAGGATCCCCATGCTGTGCGCAGCCTAGGGACTTGGTGCCCTGTGTTCCGGCTGCTCCAGCTGTGGCTGAAAGGGGCCAATGTACAGCATGGGCTTTGGCTTCAGAGGGTGGAAGCCCTAAGCTTTCACAGCCTCCATGTGGTGTTCAGCCTGCAAATACACAGAAGTCAAGAATTGAGGTTTGGGAATCTCTGCCTAGATTTCAGAAGATATATGGAAACTTCTGGATGTGCAGGCAAAAGTTTGCTGCAGGGGTGGGGCCCTCATGAAGAACCTCTGCTAGGGCAGTGCGGAAGGGAAACGTGGGGTCAGAGCCCCCGCATGGAGTGTCTGCTGGGGAACTGCCTAGTGGAGTTGTAAGAAGGCCACCGTCCTCTAGACCCCAGAGTGGTAGATCCTCATACAGCTTGCACCGTGCGCCTGGAAAAGCTGCAGACACTCAACGCCAGCCCATGAAATCAGCCAGGAGAGAGCCTGTACTCTGCAAAGCCACAAGGGTGGAGCTGCCCAAGACCATGGGAACCCACCTCTTGCATCAGTATGACAAAGTGCTGCAGGAGTCAAAGGAGGTTATTTTTGAGCTTTAAAATTTGACTGCCCCGCTGGGTTTTGGACTTACCTGGGGCCTGTAATGCCTATGTTTTGGCCAATTTCTCCCGTTTGGAATGGCTGTATTTACCCAATACCTACACCCCCATTGTATTTAGGAAGTAACTACCTTGCTTTTGATTTTTTTTTTTTTTTTTTTTTTTTTTTTGTGTTTTTTTTTTTTTTTTTTTTTTTTTTTTTTTTTTTTTTGATACGGCGTTTCGCTCTTGTTACTCAGGCTGGAGTGCAATGGCGCGATCTCGGCTCACCGCAACCTCTGCCTCCTGGGTTCAGGCAATTCTCCTGCCTCAGCCTCCTGAGTAGCTGGGATTACAGGCACGTGCCACCATGCCCAGCTAATTTTTTGTAGTTTTAGTAGAGAGGGGGGGTTTCACTGTGTTGACCAGGATGGTCTCGATCTCTTGACCTCGTGATCCACCCGCCTCGGCCTCCCAAAGTGCTGGGATTACAGGCTTGAGCCACCGCGCCCGGCTATTTTTGTGTTTTTAGTAGAGCTGAGGTTTCACCATGTTGGCTAGGCTGGTCTCAAACTCCTGACTTCAAATGATCCACTCACCTCGGCCTCCCAAAGTGCTGCTATTACAGGTGTGATCCACTGCACCCGGCCGCTTGCTTTTGATTTTACAGGCTCATAGGCAGAAGGGACTTGCCTTGTCTCAGATGAGACTTTGGACTGTGGACTTTTGGGTTAATGCTGAAATGAGTTCAGACCTTGGGGGACTGTAAGGAAGGAATGATCGGTTTTGAAATGTGAGGACATGAGATTTGGAGGCGCCAGAAGCAGAATGATATGGTTTGGCTGTGTGTCCCTACCCAAATATTAACTAGAATTGTATCTATCTCCCAGAATTCCCATGTGTTGTGGGAGGGACCCAGGGGTAGGTAATAGAATCATGAGGGTCCGGTCTTTCCCATGCTATTCTCGTGATAGTGAATAAATCTCATAAGATCTGATGGGTTTATCAGGGATTTCTGCTTTTGCTTCTTCCTCATTTTTCTCTTGCTGCCACCATGTAGGAAGTGCCTTTTGCCTCCCGCCATGATTCTGAGGCCTCCCCAGCCATGTGGAGCTGTATGTCCAATTAAACCTCTTTTTCTTCCCAGTTTCAGGTGTGTATTTATCAGCAGCATGAAAACAGGCTAATACAAAGGCTAAACCCTGTCTCTACAAAAAATATCAAAATTAGCCAGGTATGGTGGTACACACACAGATCTGTGGCACATGCCTGTAGTCTCAGCTACTAGGGATGCTGAGGTGAGAGGATTGCTGGAGCTTAGGAGGTCAAGGCTTCAGTGAGCTGTGAGTGTGCCACCATTCTAGCCTGGGTGACAGCATGAGGCCCTGTCTCAAAAATAAATAAGTAAATGAAGAAACAGATCCATTGAGGTGGACTTGCTGAGGGTCACACAGCTGGAGAGTGAGAGAGTGGAGGTTTAACCCTGCTCTGAAGATTTCACTGGCTGGGCACAGTGGCTCACGTCTGTAATCCCAGCACTCTGGGAGGCCAAGGCAGAAGGATTGCTTAAGCCCAGGATTCAAGACCAGCCTGGGAGACCCTGTGTCTTTACACAAATTACAAAAATTAGCTGGGCATGGTGGCACTCACCTGTAGTCCCAGCTGATTGGGAGGCTGAGGCAGGAGGATCTCTTGAGTCTGGGAGGTCCAGGCTACAGTAAGCTATGATTGTGCCACTGCCCTCCCTTGTCTCTAAAGAACAAAAAGGTTTCACAGTACACCCTGCAATTGTGTGAAGACGGGGATCTCAGGGTGGGGGTCCTAGGAATAAGGACTCTACCATGGCTGGAAATGGCCCTAGTTCTGGGGTCCCCACCCTCTGAGCCTATACACAGTCCTCAGAGGTGCAGGCTGAGGAGTGTTCTCTGTTAACGTGAACCAGGCCCCGGCCTCTGGATTTTTTTTTTTTTTTTTTTTTTTTGTGATGGCGTTTCACTCTTGTTGCCCAGGCTGGAGTGCAATGGTGCGGTCTCAGCTCACTACAACCTCCGCCTCAAAGGTTCAAGTGATTCATTTGCCTCAGACTCCAAAGTAGCTGGGATTACAGGTGCCTGCCACCAGGCCTCGCTAGTTTTTGTATTTTAGTAGAGATGGGGTTTCACCATGTTGACCAGGATGGTCTCGATCTCTTGACCTCGTGATCCACCCGCCTCGGCCTCCCAAAGTGCTGGGATTACAGGCTTGAGCCACTGCACCCGGCCTGGATTTTTTTTTTTAAACAGAATTTTGCTGTCGCCCAGGCCGGAGTGCAGTATCATGATCCCAGCTCACTGTAACTTCTGCCTCCTGGGTTCAAGTGTTCTCCTGCCTCAGCCTCCTGAGTAGCTGGGACTACGGGCATGTGCCACCACGCCCGGCTAATTTTTGTATTTTTAGTAAAGACGAGGTTTCGCCATGTTGGTCAGGCTGGTCTCAAATTCCTGACCTCGTGATACCCCCGCCTTGGCCTCTCAAAGTGCTGGGATTGCAGACATGAGCTGGACCGTGTTGATATTCTTTCTGCTATAGGCAGGTGTCTTCCGGTAATCTGAGAACAGAAGTCCTTTTTGATTTCCTTCCCCAACCCTGGGTTGCCGCAAACGTGAGACTAGGGACAGGTTAGGGGAGGGTGCAGATCCTAAAACCACCTCCCAATAGTGACACCAGTGTTAATTTAACAGTGGATGTGTATTGATGGCTCACTTTGTGCCGGGGGTGCTTATGTGTGCGTGTGTGTGCACCCTCGGAATCCTTGTCAACACAGTGCTTCAGACAGCCACAGCCAGCCAGCGGGAAAAGGCACAGGCCTGCAGTTCAAATCAGCCCGTGGTAGTGAGCACCAGGCATGAGCCAGGCACTGGGGAGAACAAGGCCAGCATCTGGGAGGCAGATGTGAGACAATGACGCTAATGTAGGGGAACAGCTAGATTGTGGGGGCACAGACATGGGCCCTGATGTCAAACTGAGGGGCAGAAAGGCTAGAAAGGAGGAAGTGATATTTCAGCTGAACTCCTCTGCACCCATAGGGGTTCCCCAAACCAGACTGTGCCCCATCCTATCTCATACCATCCATCCTCCAAGATGATGAGAGTTAGGCGTTCAATAGGATTGAGCCAGGCAGAGAAGATGGGGTGGGAAGGAAGAGTTCCCAGTTCTAGGCTGGGAGAATAGCACCCCAGAGGCCTGCAACAGGAAGGAGGGCATCCTATCTGTGGAACTTAAAGATGCTAAATGAGGCAGAGGGCGGAGTATAAGGGGGCAAAGGGGAGGGCGTTCATTCAGGGCACTGAAAGCCAGGAGAAGAGATCTGGGCTCAGCATTGTGGTATAGGGTTCCACTGATCTAGGTTCCCGTCCCCTCTTCCATATGGTACTTTCTTATCTCTGAGACCTTCTGACATCAGCCAGATTCACCCAATACTTCTTGGGTGGAGCAGGGGTCACTATGCCCATTTTACAGATGAAGAAACTGAGTCTCAGAGGTTACAGTGCTGGTCTGCTTTGCCTGGCTGGTAAGAGGGGTAGTGGGCCTGGGTTCTGAGCCGAAGGCCTGGACCAGCTGCAGGACTTTCAGTGTGGATTCTGGTTGACAGATGGTATGGAGTGGGGTAGGGCACAGTCTGGTTTGGGGAACCCCTGAGGGTGCAGAGGGAGGGTGAGGATCCCTGCCAAAGCTCCAGGTTGGAGGGGACTAAGACCTCCTCCCTCCTGCAGTCCCTCCCCACTGGCCGGCTGGGGTGAGTCAGCCTGGATGAAGTCACCTACTTCCATGCAGCCTGCGCCCTCTGACCTGGGAGGCGCCTGCCAGGGGCACCAGCCGAGACTGAGGACGGGCTGGGCAGCAGTCCAGGTCGCTGTGTGGCAGCTGATTTAGGGGGGCTGGAAGTGTCCAGAGCCATCAGAAGCAGCTGGGCGTCTGGAGCCTCGAGGCCCGTAAGTCATGCTGCTGCCTGCCATTCCCTGCATTGCTCCCCCAGGGATCTGTGAGGACTAGCTGGGGACTGGGCTCATCAAAATCAGTTTATGCCAAAGGAAATTAATTTTTGCTTCTCTGAGATGGGGTGTGGGGAAGGAAGGGCAGCTCCAGAGGCAGGCCTGTGACAGCACTGCAGGGAGGGGTTGGATCCTACAGCGTGACCACGATGGCACTGACTGAAGTGCCTCGGGGATAGAGGGCCTGCCCATTCTCCAGAGCGGGTGACTGAGGTTTCAAAGTGCCTCCTAGTCTTGGGGACCAGAACCCAGACTTTGTTCTTTATAAATCTGTCTTTATTGATTTCTGTCCTCCCTCCCTCCTTCTCTTCATTCTTTCCCTCCCTAACTCCATAAGTATTTACTGAGCACCTGCTATGTCGCAGGCACTGCCCTGTGTGGTAAGGACACAGTGATGCACAAGACAGCCCAAGTCCTGCTCTCATGGAGCATACGGTCTGGTTTGGTAAGACAGACTGGTCATGGCTAAGTAAGAAAGTATCATATAGGGCCTGGGCACAGTGACTCATGCCTGTAATCCCAGCATTTTGGGAGGCTGAGGTAGGCAGATCACCTGAGGTCAGGAGTTCGAGATCAGCCTGGCCAACATGGTGAAACCCCGTCTCTACTAAAAATACAAAAAATTAGCGGGACATGGTGGTGTATGCCTGTAATCCCAGCTACTTGGGAGGCTGAGGCAGGAGAATCGCTTGAACCCGGGAGGCAGAAGTTGCAGTGAGCCGAGATCGCACCATTACACTGGAGCCAAGATTTCGCCATTGCACTCCAGCCTGGGCAACAAGAGCAAAACT
>NW_016107416.1:766692-814623 GCF_001604975.1 Cebus imitator
AAAAAAAAAAAAAAAAAGATAAAGATTAAACAGGAGGTGTCAAAGAAACCTTGTTGGATGAGGCAGCAGGCCCAGCCCCAGGTTGTGCTTTTACTCTTCTTGAGCCCCAGGCTCCTTTGCGGTGAGGGTGAGCAGCTGGGTCAGTCCTTTCCCAGCCCAGCTTTCCTTGTGTCCCTGTCTGTCAGGAGCCCTCAGCTGCTCCTCATTGCTCAGTAACTACAGTTTTCAGTTCTTTTTTTTGAGACGGAGTTTCGCTCTTATTACTCAGGCTGGAGTGCAATGGCGCGATCTCGGCTCACTGCAACCTCCACCTCCTGGGTTCAAGCAATTCTCCTGCCTCAGCCTCCTGAATAGCTGGGACTATAGGCGTGTGCCACCATGCCCAGCTAATTTTTGTATTTTTAGTAGAGATGGGGTTTCACTATGTTGACCAGGATGGTCTCGATCCACTGACCTCGTGATCCACCCGCCTTGGCCTCCCAAAGTGCTGGGATTATAGGCGTGAGCCACCGCGCCCAGCCAGTTCTCAGTTCTTGAGTGATTACCTTAGAGCCTTTTTGTTTAAATCCCTACAACAACCCTCCTAGGCAGATACCATTATTATTTCCATTTTACAGATGAGGAAACTGAGGCTTGGAGAGGAAAAGAGATTTTTTCCAAGGTCTCACAGCTGGTTGGTGGCACAAAGCCAGGATTCAGATTCGCTGAGCCATTAGTTGCCACTGCTGATGGGATGAAGTCCACTGCCTTCCCTGGAGTCGATGCCCTGCTCTTATCTGCTCAGGACCCAATTTTCCACTGTACTGTGCTCCACAGAGTGAACAATCAGCCCCTTTCATCTCCCTAAACACTACACAGGTTCCCACCTGAGAACATTTCTTTGCCTGTGTTCCTCCACCTAGGGTCCCCTGGCCTCCCCATATAAGCAAGGGGGTGTCCTTTATCACTTATGTCCCCACAGTTCTATTTGTGCAGCTGTCTGGGCCCTTATCACACACATTTTGTGTGCCCAGGGATTGGAGGTGTGACAGACCAGTATTTATTTAGGTCTAAGTCTTTTTTTTTTTTTTAGACAGAGTTTTGCTCTTGTTGCCCAAGCTGGAGTGCAGTGGCGAAATCTCAGCTCAATGCAACCTCCGCCGCCTGGGTTCAAGTGACTTTCCTGTCTCAGCCTCCTGAGTAGCTGGGATTACAGGTGCACACCACCACACCGGCTAATTTTTGTATTTTTGGTATAGATGGGATTTCACCATGTTGGCCAGGCTGGTCTCAAACTCCTGATCTCAGGTGATCCACATGCCTCAACCCCCCAAAGTGCTGGGATTATAGGCATGAGCCATGCCATCTTTTTTTTTTTTTTTTGAGAGACAAGATCTTACTCTGTCTCCCAGACTAAAGTGCAGTGGCAGGATCTCGGCTCACTGCAGCCTCAATCTCCCAGGCTCAAGTGGTCCTTCCACCTCAGCCTTCTGAGTAGCAGGGATTTATAGGTGTGTGCCACCATGCTCAGATAATTTTTTTCTATATTTTGTCGCGACAGAACTTCCATATATTGCTCAGGCTGGTCTCAAACTCCCAGGATCAAGTGATCCTTCTGCCTTGGCCTCCCAAAATGCTGGGATTACACACATGAGTCACCGTGCCTGGCCTGGGGCCTGGGTTTAAATCTTATTTGTGTTACATATTGGCTCTGTGATCTAGAGAAGGCAACAGACTTTATAAACCTCAGGGGTTTTGTTTGTTTGTTTTTTTATTAGTAAATGGGGCTGTAGTGGGGAGCAAACAGATGATGAATTTAAAATCTCAGCATAGGTCAGGAGGCTGAGGTGGCAGAATGGCTTGAGCCTAGGACTTCAACGCTGCAGTGCACTGCCGTCCAGCCTGGGTGACAAAGTGAGTCTTTTAGGTTGGGTGTGGTGGTTCATGCCTGTAATCCCAACAATTTGGGAGCCCAGGAGTTCAAGACCAGCCTGGGCAACATAGCGAGACTTTGTTTCTAAAAAAAATTAAAAAATTATCCAGACGTAGTGACATGTGTCTGTAGTCGTAGCTACTCTGGAGGCTGAGGTGGGAGGATCACTTGAGTCTGGGAGATGGAGGCTGCAGTGGGCCATGATTATGCCACTGCACTCCAGCCTGGGTGACAAAGCAAGACCTCATCATTTTTTTTTTTTTCTTTTGAGACAGAGTCTTGTTCTCGCGCCCAGGCTGGAGTGTAATGGTGCCATCTCGGCTCACTGCAACCTCAGCCCCCTGAGTTCAAGTGATTCTCCTGCCTCAGCCTCCTGAGTAGCTGGGATTACAGGCATGCACAACCATGCCTGGCTAATTTTTGTATTTTTAGTAGAGATGAGGTTTCACCGTGTAGGCCAGGCTGGTCTCTAACTCCTGATCCCAGATGATCCGCCCACTTTGGCCTCCCAAAGTGTTGGGATTATAGGCATGAGCCACCATGCCTGGCGCAAGACCCCATCTTTAAAGAAAAAAAATTAATGAGAAGTGTAGCAGTTCACTGCTCCCTTGTAGGGTGGTCCTAAAGGACGGTGAAAGGTATCCAGCCTAGTTAGTGGGTAGTCAATCTGAGAGGGCAGATCCAGGGGTTCATCATATCTCTCCTCCCCACAGGGCCAGTCCAGGGCTTTGTGGCTTGGAGCATATTTTTTCAGTTGAAGTTGAGGTTGATTTACATTTCCAAGGGATGTGGCCTCATTCAGTCCAGGCAGCCCTCACGCCCAGGTAGGGGAAAGGCAAATGACTTGAAGCTCCTTTGTGTTCATGAAATCTCTATTATCAACATAATAACAAAAATTAATTTTTATTTTTGAAATGGGGTCTCACTGTGTTACCCAGGCTAATCTGAAACTCCTCAGCTCAAGAGATCTTCCCACCTCAGCCTCCCAAGTAGTTGGAACTACAGTCCATGCCACTGCCCCCAGCTCAATAATTAATTGTTTTATATGGGCAACTGGCATTTTCTTCATGTTATATGAAGCACTTTTAGAAAACATTGCTGTTTTTATTGATCTATGAGCTATATAACCTATTATTTATTTATTTATTTATTTATTTTTAGACAGAATCCTGCTTAGTTGCCCAGGCTGGAGTGCAGTGGTGCAATCGCAGTTCACTGCAACCTCCACCTCCTGCGCTCAAGCCATTCTCCTGCCTCAGCCTCCCAAGTAGTTGGGATTACAGATGCCGGCACCATGCCTGGCTAAATTTTGTATTTTTCATAGAGACAGGGTTTTACCATGTTGGTCAGGCTGGTCTCGAACTCCTGACCTCAGGTGATCCTCCCGCCTTGGCCTCCGAAAGTGCTGGGATTACAGATGTGAGCCACTGTGCCTGGACTATATAACCAATTAAGTACAAACAGCGGTTTACACATTGCTCCAAGCAAGGCCCCCAGCTCCCTTTCAAAGACTGCTACCTGAAGTCCTTCCTGAATAGGAATTTGGGAGCTGCCTCTGTCCAGCCACACACACGTGTATGCATATGCATGGGTGCGTGCACACACACATACACACACATGCACACCCTCCATGAGGGTTGGGAAGACCTCAGCTCCTTTCATGAGGTGTCTTCAGTCACCTTCACAGACGACACCAGGTTTGAGTAGCATTAACAGATGAGCTGACCTTTGGGTAGGCTGGGAAATACACACTTTGAGATGGGAGAGGGCACAGGGACTCCTCCCTAAAGTTCTGCCACCTGACCAGCCACGTGGCTCATGCCTGTAATCCCAACACTTCGGGAGGCTGAGGTGGGTGGATCCCTTGAGCCCAGGAATTCAAGAACAACATGGTGAAACCCTATCTCTACAAAATACAAACAACAACAACAACAACAAAATTAGCTGGGTGTGGTGATGCAAGCCTGTGGTCCCAGCCACTCAGGAGGCTGAGACAGATCACTTGAGCCTGGGAGATTGAGGCTGCAGTGAGCCATGATCATGCCACTGCACTCCAGCCTACGTGACAAAGTGACTAAATAAATAAATAAATAATATTTGCAACATTTTCTGAGCACTCAGCCCAATCTCAGGGCTGGGAAGACTGGACTGAAGAGTCAGTGGTGCCTATCCTGGGGCTATTTTTCCGGGTGTGGGATTGAGCGCTTTAGACCTGCAGAGACAGCCAATGAGAGGCTGGGGCTTGGTTGCGTTTCCTGTTGGGGCCACAGCTAATGGAAGTAGAGCTTCCAGAGGAAGGGGCTGTGTCCGGAGGATGACAGTGAAGGCTGAGGGCCCTGCAGTCTGGCTGGTCCACGGGGTGCAGCTGCACTGGCTGGGGTCTGAGCAGCAGTTTGGAAGCCTTAGATGGAAGCTAGAGAAACTAACCAGTTGGCTGGAAATTTGGGTATAAGAAGAGAGCATTGGGGCTGCCGACTCGAAAAATGACCCTCATTTTGGTTCATGGTGCCTGAGAATTTCAAAAGACCCTTTGCCTGAAGGATATGGAGACCTGGGAACAGCTGGGCCTTCAGGTGTTCCTGTGGGCCTGGTAGCCCCTCCTTTCCTCCTTCCCCAGCTTCCCACAGCCCCAGCTACCCAGGGACAGACAGCACAGGCCTTGCAGTGAGTGGGAAAGCAGATGGTGTGTGGTGTGGGGAGCCTGAGGCAGGAGAATTGCTTGAACCCAGGAGGCGGAGGTTGAAGTAAACTTGAGATTGAGCCACTGTCCTCCAGCCTGAGTAATGGAGCGAGACTGTCTCAATAAATAAGTAAATAAAAACAGCTACCATGAGTTGGACTTGGCAATGGGTGAAAAAGCATGTCCCAGGCAAGGAGGACAAAGGCCTGCATCTGCGACGGCAGGCTTCTCCAGGGAACTCCCCTGTGTCCTTCCGTGTCACTGGATGGGGTGGCTGGTGACTCTCCTGGCCTAAGACTTGGCTTGGTGACTCTGCTCCCTCCCTTCCACTGCCTCAGTGTGGTCTTGGGGTTGCCTCACTTGCCCCTTCCTCTGACAGTGCTGCGGCTCCCTGTGAGCCCAGTCCAGGCCAGGCAGGGTGGTGTGGTGCTGGGGACCCCCTTGTGAGCATCTGGAGCTCCCTGTTTAGTGGGGCAGCACAGAGAAGCAACTGGCTCAGCTCAGGGATCAGGAGGGCTTCTTGGGGGAGGTGCTCTCTGAACAATGTCCTAAAGGAAAATGAAAAGTTCTCCAGAGAAGGGAGGGGGAGGGAGTTCCCAGGCAGAGGGAACAAGCTGTGCAAATGTTGGGAGGGAGAGAGATCCTGACTCAGGAGAATAAGAAGATCTTGGTAGAGTTCAAGCTCAGGGCTTGTGAGACCTCTTCAGGCAGGTTTTATCCAGAGGCCTGGTTTGCTCCCCACTTACCCTCTGCCTCCAGCACTGGTAGTGGCCTAAGAGGTTAAAGTCCAGTCTTGCTCCGGGGCCAGCCCAGGCGCTGGGGGTAGGGGCACCAGTTGCCCGGGTCCCTCCCTCCCACTTCAGAGCTGGGAGTGTTTGGCAAGGCAACAACGCCGCCTTTGTGTCCCTCTGTGGGTCTAGGCACGTCTAGCCCAGCCTAGGCGGCTGCTGGTTTCAGCACCCTGTGATCCCAGCCAGGCGGTGCAGGGCTGTGCAGGCAGGGTGGCTTCCTCAGGACCCTCGCTGTGGCTGCCTCATGTCCCTTGCACCCCCACAGGATTCCCTAGGTGGCAATGCCTGTGCCACGCAGTACATGGGCATGTGTGGGGCTGGCAGTGTGGGCCCAGGGGGATATTGGAGAGTGGGGGTTTGTATAGAGGCTGGAGGGCCACATCCAAAGGCTCCTGTGTGCTGCAGCGTGTACCCGAGGGGAATCCCGGGGTGAGTCCATGAGTGTGCATGTGGGTAAGGACGTGATTGTGGGTGTGAGGGGTCCTTGCTTGAGCACACGAGTAGCCCCCAGCCTGCTCAGAACAGAGCTCTGCTGTCTCCGCTGCAACAACGGGGCCTCTCTGTCTCTCGGCACATAATGTCCCCTCTGTATTGTCTGCTGCACTGCTGTGGTGACGATAATTTTAAGGCCCAAATCCTTTTTGTGGGTGGGGGTGAGGGTTGGGTTGGGGGTGGGGGGGGGTGGTTGGGGGGTGGGGGGGGGGGGGGGGCAGGGTGGAAGCCTTCTGGGGAGGGCAGGAGCTCGGGGGCTGGGTTTCAGCCCTATGTGTTGGGAGGATCTGGGGTGTGTTTGGGGCGTTCCCCTATATACTCACAACCCCTACAGGGGCAGCAGAGAGAAGTCAGGGACTCCCAGAAGCCTCTGCCAGAGCCCCTCACCCTGAAGTCATGTGGTCCCCGCCCTGCTCCAAGCCCTCCTTCCTCACCCTGCCTGCCTAGACTTCAAAGGCACTCTCGCTCTCTGGGTGCCCCTTTTGGTCACTGCCTGCCTCTGCTGATCAGGCTTTCTGTAGGCCTGTCCCTGTCTTTCCCACCCTGGAACCATTAGACTAGTGGTTTTTAACCTTTTTGTCCCCAGGACTCCTTTACATGCTTAATAATTATGAAAGACCCCAAAGAGCTTCTGTTTACATGGGTTATATCCATTAAGATTTACCATATTAGAAATTCAGACTGAGAAAACTTAAAAACAGATATTTATTCATTTTATTTATTTATTTATTATTTATTTATTTTTGAGACGGAGTTTTGCTCTGTCACCCAGGCTGAGAGGAGTGGCGTGATCTCAGTTCACTGCAACCTCCTCCTCCTGGGTTCAAGCGATTCTCCTGCCTCAGCCTCCTGAGTAGCTGGGACTGCAGGCTCACACAACCATGCTCCACTAATTTTTTTTTCTTTTGAGACAGCGTCTCACTCTGTCACCTAGGCTGGAGGGCAGTTGTGCGATCTTGGCTCACTGCAACCTTTGTCACCCAGGTTCAAGCGATTCTCATGCCTTGGTCTCCTGGGATTACAGGTGTGCACCACCATAACTGGTTAATTTCTGTATTAGTAGAGACAAGGTTTTACCATGTCGGCCAGAGTGGTAAACTGCCTCGGCCTCCCAAAGTGCTGGGATTACAGACATGAGCCACTATGCCTGGCCAATATTTATTCATTTAAGAATAGCAGTAATAATACCATTACATGTTATCATAGATATTATATTTTTATGAAAAATAACAACCTTAGCTGGGCGTGGTGGCTCATGCCTGTAATCCCAGCGATTTGGGAGGCCAAGGAGGGCAGATCACTTGAGGTCAGGTGATTGAGACCAGCCTGGCCAACATGGTGAAACCCCGTCTCTACTGAAAATGCAACAATTAGCCAGGCATAGTGGTAGGTGTCTGTAATCCCAGATACTCAGGAGGCTAGGGCAGGAGAATCACTTGAACCCGGGAGGTGGAAGTTGCAGTGAGCTGAGCTCATGCCACTGCATTCCAGCCTGGGTGACAGAGAGAGACTCTGTCTCAATTAAAAAAAAAAAAAAAAAGAAAAATAACCTTATTTTCTAGAACAAAACAAAATGAGCAAAGAAGAGTGGCACTGTTATTACATTTTTGTGAATCTCATTAATATCTGGCTTAGTGGCTCAGGCCTGTAATCCCAGCACTTTGGGAGGCCAAGGCGGGCAGATCACGTGGTCAGAAGTTCAAGACGAGCCTGGCCAACATGGTGAAACCACCGACTCTACTAAAAAAAAAGACTAAATAAATAAAATAAAATAAAATAAAAAATATTAGTTCACTGAGTTGTAAAGATCTCTCAAGTGTTCATACATTTGATAATGCCATGTTCAAAAATCACATCCATGGATATCAACAACAGTTTTTTTTTTTTTTAGACGTAGTCTCACTCTGTCGCCCAGGCTGGAGTGCAGTGTCTGGATCTCAGCTCACTGCAACCTCTGCCGCTCAGGTTCAAACAATTCTCCTGCCTCAGCCTCCCAAGTAGCTGGGATGACAGGTATCTGCCACCGTGCCCGGCTAATTTTTGTATTTTTAGTAGAGACAGGGTTTCACCATCTTGGCCAGGCTGGTCTTTAGCTTCTCACCTGGTGATCTACCCGCATCGGCCTCCCAAAGTGCTGGTATTACAAGTGTGAGCCACCACGACCAGCCATTACCAACAGTTTCATCAGAAATGTACCAGGAAGCTGTCAAGCTTATGGTGTTATGGTGTTGTATACCTGTGGTTCAAAATTTAAATTTCACTTAAAAAACAGAATTTTAAGGCTGGAACAGTGGCTCATGCCTATAATCCTAACACTATGGGAGGCCGAGGTGGGTGGATCATGAGGTCAAGAGATCTAGACCATCCTGGCCAACATGGTGAAACCCCGTCTCCACTAAAAATACAAAAATTAGCTGGGTGTGGTGGTGAGCACCTATAGTCCCAGACTTGGGAGGCTGAGGCAGGAGAATTGCTTGAACCTGGGAGGCAGAGGTTGCGGTGAGTGGAGATCGCCCCATTGCACTCCAGCCTGGGCGATAGAGTGAGACTCTGTCTAAAAAAAAAAAAAATGTATACATAAGCAGAATATCCAAACTAAAAATAGAATTTTAGCTGGGAATAGCAGTGTGTACCTATAGACCCAGTACTCAGGAGGCTGAGGCAAGAAGATCCTTTGCATCCAGCCTGGGTAACATAGTGAGACCGTCCCCAAACAACAACCAAACGGAACAATGTTATCATTGAAAACTTATACTGTGAGTTGTTTTTCTAGAAGTGACTGGTTTACTTTATTATCTGTGAGAGATTACTACCAGATATCCAAGACTGCCTGTCAGTCTTTCTTGTCAAGCAGAAATGACATTCCACAAAAATATCAGCTAGTTCAGCTCGCAACTTAAACAATGGCATAAATGCTTTTCTTGAGGCAGTCAATATACTTTGTCTTTTTTTTTTTTTTTGAGATAGAGTCTCACTCTGTTGCCCAGGCTGGAGTGCAGTGGCGGGATCTCAACTCACCACAACCTCTGCCTTCTAGGTTCAAGTGATTCTCCTGCCTCAGCCTCCCCAGTAGCTGGGAATACAGGGGTGCGCCACCACACCCGGCTAATTTTTGTATTTTTTGTAGAGATGGGGTTTCACCATGTTGATCAGGCTGGTCTCGAACTCCTGACCTTGTGATCTGCCCGCCTCGGCCTCCCAAAGTGCTGTCATTACAGGCATGAGCCACTGCTCCTGGCTGACTTTGGAATGCCATAGAAGTGTTTTACATGAATTCCACATATATGTGCTTAAGAGTACCGAATATGATTCCTAATACAGTTTGATTTGTGCTAAGCTACCAACAGTTTTACCCAGTACTGCTTAAACATAATAAAGAAGTCAAATAATATCTTAGTATTATTAGTAAAACAATTTTGACCTCATCCACCCCTGAAAAGGTCTGGGAGACTCCCAGGGGTCTGTGGACCCTGCTTTGGGAATCACTGCACTTGTTATTCTGTCTCTGCTGCTCTCAGGGGTGATGGGCCGTGTCTTTCATATTTTGCTGATTAGGACACTGGGGTCCAGCAGAGCCCCACATGGGTCCTCATCTCTCATTCCAGCACTGAAGTGAGAATTCTTTTCCTGGCAGGGACTGGGGAGGTTTCTTGGGGAGGTGGCATTGATTTTGATGGATGGAGTGGCCACCAAAAGTGGGGGCTGGGAATGCACACTTGGTGGAGGAAACAGCATGGGTAAAGGCCTGGAGAAAAGAGCTCTGCATGGGGTCAGATAACTAGTGCCCTCGAAGGCCAGTGCCAGGGCAGTGGGCACCATAAAGCAGTGCTGAGAGATGGGAAGCAACGGATGAGATGTGCCAAGGACAGGGAGTGCCAGACAGGAAGGCCTCCATCCTCCACCAGGAGGCCTGCCCAAGCTGGCTGGCCTCAGGGCTGTGTTCTCACTGTGGGGATGATGTGTGGCCACTGCAATGAACTTCATTCACCTTCCTGACTGACCATGATTGGCAGAGGGTGGTCTGCTGCCCAGAACTCCCTGCTGAAAGGTGTCTCCACAGCTGCACTGACACTCAGCCTCTCTTTTCCTTTGTATTGGCTTTTATGGTAACAGTGATTAGCCTCATCCAGTTTCTTTTCTTTTCTTTTTTTTTTTTTTTGAGATGGAGTATCACTCTTGTTTCCC
This sequence comes from Cebus imitator, assembly GCF_001604975.1. NCBI lineage: Eukaryota > Metazoa > Chordata > Mammalia > Primates > Cebidae > Cebus > Cebus imitator. Next base: position 776,753 of record NW_016107416.1, read on the forward strand.
AGGCTGGAGTGCAATGGCGCGATCTCGGCTCACCGCAACCTCCGCCTCCTGGGTTCAGGCAATTCTCCTGCCTCAACCTCCTGAGTAGCTGGGATTACAGGCACGCGCCACCATGCCCAGCTAATGTTTTGTATTTTTAGTAGAGATGGGGTTTCACCATTTTGACCAGGATGGTCTTGATCTCTTGACCTCGTGATCCACCCGCCTCGGCCTCCCAAAGTGCTGGGATTACAGGCTTGAGCCACCACACCCGGCTCATCCAGTTTCTTATGCCATGCATGAGTGTGACCTGGGCAGAGGTGGCTGCTGAGGGGCGAGATTGGTAGTGACACATCAATGTGATTAGGGGTGAGGGTCCTGACTTCTTTACCACAAAAAAACCTGCTTGTTGCAGGGACTGATGCCTTGGCCCAAGTCTTGTGAAGATGGAGGTTGCAAGCTGGGCTCAGTGGCCCACACCTGTAATCCCAGCACTTTGGGAGGCTGAGTCTGGTGAATCATTTGAGGTCAGGAGTTCGAGACCAGCCTGGCCAACATGGAGAAACCCTGTCTCTACTAAAAATACAAAATTAGCCGGGCATGGTATTGCATGCCTGTAATCCCAGCTATGTGGGCGGTTAAGGCAGGAGAATGGTTTGAACCTGGGAGGCGGATGTTGTGGTGAGTTGAGATCGAGCCACTGCACTCCAGCCTGGGCAACAAAAGCAAAACTCTGTCTCAAAAAAAAGAAAAAAAAAAATAAAGTGGGGGTTGCAGAACTGACCCTGACACACCTCCACCCTGGAGCCGGCCTGCCCGCCTCCTCTTCTGATGGCCCCAACCTGTCCCTGAGCTGCTGGTCTGGTATGGGGAGACAGACCTCAGCTTCAGAGCAAGACTGACCTCATTCCTCCTGTTGTGCACGTCTGTGCTCCTGAGCTATGTGCCTGGGCTGGGTTGTGCCACACACGTGTTCGCAGCCGTGCTGTGTGATTGTGTGGATACACACAGTCTGTGCTGGGTGCACATGGTATGCTCTGCAACACAGTCGTTGTGAATGTGTGTACCTTGCTGGGCACACTGAGTCACATCTGTGTTTGTTTCTGTGCTTTCAGTCGGGTGGTGTATGTTTGTGTGTATATACTTTGTATATCTTTACAGGGTGTGAGTGTCACTGTGGTGGGTGGTGTTTTTGTGTGCTGGTTTGTCGGTGTGTATCTTGGCCCAGCCCCAGAAGGCCAGCTGAGGCGTGGCGGGGGGTGGGGGGTTGGACTGTGCTGGGGTAGGGAGCCCACAGCCGGGAGGCCTGACTGGGAATAGACGTGTCCTCACCTGCCCAGAAAGCGTCCCAAGCCCTCAAAGAGCCCTTGTCCAGCTTCAGTGCCCCTGGCCAGTCAGCCAGTCAGGGTGCGTGGCTGGAGAAGGGGGCGTGAGGGAACCAAAACAGCCTCAGCCCAATCCCACATTTGGCTGGCACCCAGACCTATTATGCCCCTGCCCCGCACCCATGGCACACTCCCTAAGGCTCCAAGCGCTTTGTATTATGGGAGTTGGGGAGGGGCCTAGAGACAAGGCTCTGTTTGGCTTTTGAGGCCAACTTCAGCTCCTAGTGGGCCACCGAGGCAGAGCTGGCCCCAGGCCTTGTTGAAGGGGGCGGGGCGCTGCAGGGAAGACCAGCTCCACCGAGCCAGAGCTGATGCTCATCTCATTACATGTGTCATTCATTTAACAAATAGGCATTGAGCACACGCTGTGTTCCAGGCCCTGCTCTAGGTGCTGGGAACATAGCAGTCACTCATTGAATGAGGGGTGAGGAGAGGCGATACTGCTGCTGTGCATTTATAGATGAAGAAACGGGTCCTGGGAGGTGAAGTGATTTGCCCAGGGTCATGACACAGCTGGGATTTGAAACCAGGTCTGTCTCACGCCAGAGGCTTCCTCCTCCTGCATTTGTCCAACCTGTCCCCAGCAGCCGAATTCGCATTGAGCTAGGACCAGCAGGACAAGGGGGCAGGTCAGCACTTGGCTAGCCCCGTGCCCTGGGGCTGTGGGTTGATGCAGGAGAGTGGGCACAATGAAACAGTGAGCTTCTAGGAAGGCAAGTTGCCTGGAGTAGGCATCGGGTGGTAAGGTGGAGGACTGAGGGGTGGGGAAGGAGCGGAGCAGCCTATGTCTGTCTCCAGGGTGTACTGGGACCCAAGGGAATGCCTCCTCTCCTGCTGTGTGACCTGGGATGGCCCTTGCTTCACTCTGAGCCTTAGCTTCCTCATCTGTAAAGTGGGCACAGTAACTGCCCTCTCCCAGTGGTACCATGCTCATGGCATGATGCCAGGCACATAGTAGGGCAGCTGGGAGGATGGGGCAGAGCTGCAAGTGGGCAGGGCCTCCCCAGGGCTCTCTGCTCAGCCCCAGGAAATGGGTAGGGGGTAGGGAGGAGGAGGCGCAGATGTGCGCTTGTCTCACACGAGCAGCCGCATTTAGCCACTGAGTCGGGACTGAAATATTCCTGAGGGAGAAGAACCCTGAGGCTTCAGGGCGGCAACGGCTCGTCAGTGGGGAGCGGGGAAGGGATGTTGTCACCATCTGCCTCGTGTCTGTCTGTGACTAAAATAATACTGGGGTGAGACTCGCCGCAGGCACGGGCCCAGCCGCAAGGTTCCCCAGAAGAGGGAGGGGCTGGGGGTGCTAGAAACCTTGTGGGGAGCAGTGGCAGAGAGAGGTCTGCTGGGGGCACCTCTTGGCCAAGGCTGGGCCCTGGTCCTGCTCCCCTCCTGAGGGGCCACAAGAACCCATGGCAGGGGTGTGCATAGGCATGGATACTTTCCTGAGGGGATCAGCCCCGGGAGTGCAGGACCAGGGTACCTCCAGACCCAGCTGGGGTCTGCTTCAGAGGGGAGACCAAGCGTGTGCTGAGATCCCTGCAAAGCAGGGGCAACAGCAGAAACAAAGCAAGAGATAGACAAATTGCCTGATTCAGCTTCCATGAGCTTATCCAGAATATTGAAACCAGAAAACGTAGCAAGAAGCTATTTTAATTTCAGCCGACGTATAAGTTTTGGGTCTATGGTTTACTGTGGTTTTTATTTTGAATCAAATATGGAGAATGTTCCATAATTTCCTCGGGGCTTTGGGCTCTGGGGACTCAGTGCCTGCCTTTCTCTACTGGGCACAGTAGTCACATGTCAGCTGCCTTTAGGAGTTGGCACCCCTGGGCCTGGCAGGTGCCCCTTCAGGTCAGGGACATGGTTTGGAGCCTGACACTTTTGGCTTCTGGGTGAAGCCACCACATTCTGATCTTTTGCTTTGGTTCTCATCAGACACAACTAGTGGGGTATTTTTGTTTTTGTAGAGAGAACAGACCCATGACCTCAGTGGTTTATTTTAACTGCAGATGCACCCAAAATGCTGGTTGCTTTGTGCTGACATGGTTACAGGGCTGTCAGTTTAGCAGGCAACATGCGAGCACCTACTACGTGCAGACTCTGAGGCTGGGCCTACCCTCAGCATACAAGGTAGAGAAGACAGCAAGACCCATAGGAGGTCAGCCACCTGGGTGCCAAGGAGGGCGGTGGGGAGGTCAGCAAGGGGGTGGTGGATCTGGCAGGAGTCCATGGCTGTCATCCTGGAGAAAGTGGCAGAAGCACTCATCCTTGAAGAGGAGACAACAGCAAAGGACAGTAGGAGTATGTCCCAGGCAGAGCGTGTCTGTGTGCATGCAGGCCAGTGCCTTGTGGCTGTCTGTCTTTGTGGCAAGGCTATCCGCATCACAATTTAGGTGCAATGTGGAGCCCTTCTTGCAGACCAGACCCCAGGCTAACTGGCTTAGGTGTGTTTTCCCGGTTAGTCCTCACCAGCATCCCATGAGGTCAGTACACTTAGTGCCCATCTTACAGACGAGGAAACTGAGGCTCAGAGAGGTTTAGCAGCTTGGGTAAGAGGCAGAGGTATGGCCCTGGGCTGCTCCATGCTGCCTCTGCACAGTGCCCTCAGTCAGCAGGCAGCAACTGAGTGCCTACTAAGTGCAGGCCCTGAGCTGGGTGCTTCCTGGATAAAGGCCCCAGCACCACACTCCAGTGTCCTCAGATGGCTGGCATCTCTCATCGTTATCTGGGCACAATGACCAGAGGAAGCTCTCTCCAGAGGTATATGTGGGTATGGGGAAGAGGGGTGCGGGTGGGAGCCTGGAGGCCCCTGCTTTGTAGCTATGAGCTCTCCTTCATGAAAGCCTTGGTTTCTTCACCTGTAAAATGGGGCCATATGCCTGCTGTGCAGGCCCATGTGAGATGAACAGTGAAAGCGTGTGGGAAAAGTGCTCTGTGCATTTTGTGAGCCCTCAAACTGGGCTGACTCTCCTCAAACCACCGGGAGCCAGCTTCCCAGAACAATCTAGCCACCAGCCTTTCCCTGCAGCTGACAGGCTGCGGTCACCAACGCCACCACCACCCTGAATTATTCAAGACCCTCCAGGCCTCAGTGGCTGCCCTTCCCCTCTCCCTGCGCAACTGGGCTGTCAACACCAGCCTCTGAGCCTCTGGCAGTGATCTATCTGAGGACTTCAGGGCCCCCCCAGCTGTAGCCTGCTCAGGTAAGGCCGTGAGTGTGACAGGGCGAGGTGTGGCTGAGCATGAGAGTGACAGTGAGCATGTGAGAGCAGGAGGGGTGACAGTGTGAGTGTGTGTGTGAGTGTGGCTGTAAGGGTGCGTGAGGATGTGTTAGGTGAGCATCTGCATGAGGGCAGGTGTGAGTGTGCCACACTGTGTGTGAATGAGTGTGTGAGTGTATCTGGAGCCTGGGCTCTCCTTAGCTGCGGGGGAGCTGGGCTCAGAGAGGAGTTGCCTCTGGCTACAGAGAACGCAGTGATCTGAGAGCCAGATTCCAGCCTGGAGTGGGAGGGGGTCAGCTCACCTTTGCTTCCAGGGTCCCTTAAGGGCTGGTTAGAGTGGGGAAAAGGCAGAGAGGCAACAGTCTAGGAAGAAGGGTATGTAGTGGTTGGATCATGAACAGGACTTGGATTCCATGGGGTCTCAGAACACTGCCAGTCAGATTATTTCGGTACGTGTCATTTCTCGGCAAGCTGAGACCCTCAGAAGAGAGGCAGTTCCCTCCCCTTGGTCCCTTCCTCCTCCTGGGCCTAGGTGAGCTGTGAGCCCCTGTGGGCAAGAGGTGAGGACTGTTCTCTTAGATCTGTGGCCAGATGGAAGCTCTCCAAGGTCTTGGGGGATGGGGAGGGTATGGGGGCTTACCAGCACCTTGAGGGAGGGTCCTCACCCATAGGCAGTAAGGACAGAGCAGACCTCTGTTTGCTTGGTCCCCACTCCTACAAATGCACTGGCCCTGGAGGGTTACTGCTTCATGTGGGGTAAGATGGAGTACCTGGGAGGTTGGGGTCCAGTGAGATTTAGGAACTGGGAGTCTGCAGTGTGTGGAGGTTGTGAGGGTGGAATATGTGTTTGGTGTGAGTGCTGGAGTCTGTGTTTGGTGTGAGTGCTGGGGTTGGTGTGAGGAGGTGGGAGGCTGTCTGGGTTTGCCTTTGTATCTGTAAGATTGTATGTTTATAAGCCCTGTAGGTGTGACTGTTTATCTGTCTTTTTTGAGTGAGGACCTGTCTGTGTGATCACATGCGTGTGTGCGATCTGTATTTGAGAGTGGATGTGTGTGGAAGCATGCTAATTATGTCGGAGAGGTGAAACATGATTGACAGGGAGAGGGCGGTGGGTGGGGGCCCACACTGAGGTACATGGTTTCGTCCTTCCTCACGCTCTGCTTGTCATGACTGAAATCCCCTGGACTGCTTTGAGACCATACTGCTGAGAATCTGGTTGCTGGGCTTCAGCTGGCAGAACATCAGAGCCCCAGGCCGGGAGAGCCACAGGTTGGGAAGGTGAGGCAGGGTGAGGGACTTGGTGATGGGAAGCAGCAGATAGAACTGACTACAGAGCTAGGGCTGCTGGAGCCTGATGCCTGGTCCAAGTCCCAGCTCCTCCACTCATGGGAGTGAGCTGGGGCAAGTCACTCTCTGAGTCAGTTTCATCATCAGAACTGAGCATTACATGGGCCTGCACACTAAGCATTACCCACCCCAAATCCTATAAGCCTGCCTTCTCCTCCTGGCTCTGGGAAGTTGACCATTGGAGGCCTGGTCACTGGCCTGTCTGGAGGCTGGGGAAGGATGAGATGACCTCTTCTTCCCTTCCCTGGGCCCAGAAGGCCTGACTTGTCCTACTACACCCCTCCCATCAGTGACCTGTGTGGACTCATGAGAACGTAAGCCAGGTGGTCATCCTGTTGACCTCCCTGCATTCTGGGAGGCTCGGCCTCCAACCCCCAGACCAGGGAGTGGTCTCTACTCCTCCACTCCTTCCCGGGTTCAGAAGCAGGAAGGGGGGGAAGTCCTTGCCCATCCCTTCTCTGACTTCACCTTCCCTTTCTAAAGCAGGGGTATTCTGGGGTGGAAGGATTGAGTGTCCCTGCTGCCTGATCTTCAGAGCTGGCTAGCTCCCCCTGTGCCCCTTGTTCCCCCGCCTGCTTGCCTGAAGAGCTGTGGCCCGGGCAGCTGTCCGGCTGAGTGGGTTAGCAACACAAGACAGATGGCGAGGGATTATCTCAGCTTCTCAGAGCGCGATGGCGGCAGTGGCGGGGGTGGGGGGAAGGCTCTCACACTCTCCCCATGTGTGTGTACACACACACACACAAATGCACACATGCAGCTCCCTGCTCCTGCCCCAGACCCAGCCTAGCCTCCTGCTATTTATGAGGTGGGCAGGAAGACAAGAGGAGAGATGAGATTATGAGAATTGGTGAGAACCGTGGGACTTGGCAATCTTGTCCCTGCCCTACTTGGCTCCCAGACCACAGGCTGAACCAGCTTCTCAGGCCCTTGGACCCTGCCCCTGCTATTATGATTTCTCTGCAGCTGCCACCACTAGGAATGGTACATTCAGGAGGGCATGGTTTTACAGAGCAGTTTATGGCCCAGAGATGTGTGAGCTGCACTCAAAGTCACACAGCAAGTTTGGTTCATTAGCAGGCTAAGCTCTGAGGGCTGGCAGGTGGTGGAGTCTCTTAGATGTCCTGGCACTGGCTGTGGGGTCCTTGTGTGTTCTGCAAACAAGATGTGTTTGCCTTAGCACTTGATGCTGCAGCCCAAGGTCCCATAAGGGCATGTCACAAGGCCAGCTGCAGGCATGCAAGGACTCACAGGCACAGCAACTCCTTCATATACACTGTCAGGCTCTGGGTGAAGGCCATATGGAGTTGAGTGACAGAGCTGGGTCTCCATGCTGTGTCACTGGGAAAGAATTGGGGCAGGGTTAGAACCCCACTAGAGTGACTTCTCCTACCTGCCCCCTAGTTTGCCACAGGCAGATGGTGGAGGAACTTTCCAGCCTCAGCCACACACTCTGGCCCTCCCACCGCCACATTCGCCCCTTAACAGCCACACTCCAAGTCCTGAGTCAGCTATGCTGAGCCCCCTGGGGAGGAATGTGGGCCAGGAGGGTGGGCAGGATTGGCAAATGGCAACCCCAGGGGGCCCTTTTCCCAGCATGGGTGGATGGGGCCCACTCAGTGGGGAAGGCAGGGTGGAGGCCTTCTTAGAGAGCTCCTTCTCTGGTCCTAGCTGCCAATGTCCTGACTTCTCCCCACTCCCCAAGAGTGACTCAGTGTCTGCTGGACCCGGGGATGTGGATGAGGGGCAGTGTGGGGCGGCTGCGGGTTGCCCAGTGCCGCTCCCTGCAGAGCAAAGCCACTTCTCTGGGCTCTCGTGTGTTCATGCGTGCTTGCCCAGGCTGCCAGGTGAAACATGACCTCAGGGTCAGTCTGGCCTGCCTCTGGGGCTGCCTTACTTGCGGGATCGCCAACATGGTGATACCACCCACACTGTCCCAACACAAACAAGACCAGCACCACCAGGTTTCCCTGCTCCTGCCCCTCAAACCATTGAATCAGTCCTTCCCATGCTATTGGATGAGAGTGGCTGCCAGGACCAAGCCCCTCCTCTCCACCGCCAGTGTGACCAGTCTTGGTATCCGAGTTGGGCCCACTCTAGAGCACTAGGTCGAACTCATCTCGTGGATCCAGGCCAAGCTCCACTTCTCTGTCCCTCCAGCCTCAAGTTGGTTATTTGTATCGTGACAGCTGGACAAAACTATGTCTAAGCTCCCCATCTTCCCTCAAAGCTTGGCCTGGGGAGCCCTACATGAAACCCTGGAGGTTCTGAGTCTTCCCCCACCCCCAGCGGGGGACTTTTCGGTCTGTGAAGGTCTAAAAGTAACATTCTAAAGAGGCACCGTGAGAGCCAATCAGAGAGCCCATGTAAATAACGGCCCGCTGATTGGCTGTCTCCTTCAAGCCCCGAACGAAACTTCAACTTCATCAACTCAGCGAAGATTTTTCCTCTGGCCTCGCACGCCCTGCAGGAGGCGGGGCCGGGGGTCACCAGAGCCTTCTCCCAGCCGCACGCTATCTGGCCGGCGGAATGGGACCGCTCTGGGCCAGGTGGGGGCGAGTGTGCCGCCCTGACCCTGGCCCAGAGGGGTTTGTTCTAGTACAGAATCCCCCGCGGGGGAGGCCCGAGAAGTGAGCCCCCCTTTCTTTGTAGGATCGCTGCGGAAACGGCCGCAGGCCGGGGGTATAGAGCTTGGCTGGGCCGGATCGATATCTGCCCGCTGGACTGATGCGCGAGGGAGGCAGCTAGACAGGCTGGCTTTGCGGCAGAGTGATGGCCGCGCGGCACCCCTCGAGCTCCACAGCCCCCTACCCCGCCATTCCCTTCATCTAGCGCTCCCGGGGAAACCGAGGCGGGCAAGTGGCGTAGCGAAGGAGGGCGCAGCCAGGGGCAGCGACGCTCCCTCCTTGCTCTGGCTTCCAGCCCTGGTGGCGGGGGTGCGGGGGTGAGGGTAGCCCAGGGTCGCACCCTGCTCCCAACCTCGGCTCGTCCCCACCCTCCACGGTCGTCCGCAGCTCGAGGTTGCCTGCATTTCTGCCAGTATCTCGTCCCCTCGCCCAATCCTTCGCCCTCCTCCCACTTTCATTGTGTGTCTCTCTGGCTCTGAGGTTCCTCCTCCCTCCCTTCTCTCTCTGGGTGTCTCCTTGTCTATCTCCACATCTCCATCTCCATTTCTTCCTCTGCGTGTCTCTGCCTCTAGCTGTCTCTGTCCCTCGGTCTCTGCTCAGGTCTCCGCTCGCCTCTTGCTTATTTTCGTTCCTCTCTTTGTCTGTCTGACTCTCTCTTCTCTCCCCCCTTCAGTCACCCCCCACCCCCCCTCACACACACACACCTCACAGCCCTGTTTACGACATCCCCTGGGCTGGCAGGTGGGCGGGGCTGCAGCAGAGCGGGGGTGAGAGAGGGAGACGCAGCCTCCCCCCCAGCTGTTAACCTTCACGCTTCAGGCCTCTGCCGATGGCAGAGGAGGGGGAAAGCCCAGCTGCCAGCTTGGCGGAGGTGACCGGGCGGGGGCTGGGGGCTGTCCCTCCCTCCGGGCTCGTCTCTGGGGAGATCTGGGGCTGGAAGGAATGTGGTGGAGGGCGCCTTCGGCTGAGGAAGGCTATTGCTGGATGGGTGGCCTCCTGAAGGCTTGTGCTGGCAAGGCGGGTACCCAAAGGGGGCTCTGAGCGGTGTCGGCCCTGCCCGCAGCCGGGCCGGACGTGGGGGCCGGCGTGAGAATCCCGCCCATCTGTGAGCCGGCCTCACGCCGTCAGACCCAATTTATCTCGCCGCCAAAGTTTCACAGCCATCTGCTCGAGTGGAACGGCTTCCAGCGCTGGCCCCACCGGGCCCCCCAGCCAGCGCGGGGATGTTTTCCAATACGACAGCATCGCCCCCCCCAAGCAAGGAGGGGATGTAGGGGGAGGCGGCAGAGCGCTGTGCGCGGGGCTGGCAGGCAGCCCTCTCCCGCGAGCGAGCCGACCCTGAATTTTAAGCGATTGATCAGGAAGCGCAGGCCGTTCCCATCACTTTGAGCAGCCAAATGCGACGGCGCAGGGATTTCAAGGGGCCTTTGCGGAGGCGGTAATGAGGTCACCGTCACTGCGCCAGCCCTCAGACGGGAGGGGGCGAAGGTCTGCGGACACGTGTGAATACAGCCTGTGAACGGAGCCACATCTGTATTCACGTGACCCCCGGGGTCCCAGCATTGACCCAAGAGAACTCGGCATTTGGAGCTGAGCTGATTCACACTCCCCCGTCCCCATCCTACCTCCCCCGCCCCCACCCCACCTCCCCAACCAGACGCGGTCAAAGAGGCTGAGCTAGAACCCAGCCCCGCCACATCCGTGATTCCATGATCACCTCAGACAGCTTTAGCACAGGAGCCCCAGCCCTCTTCTCCTCCCCGCTATGTGCCTAAAATACCCATATTTGGGCACCTGTCCATTGCACTTCTGAACAAGCCTGCGGAGACAGATGTATCCTAGGCCCCCGGTAATCACACAGGTGCACACATTCCAGTTACACACCTGACCGAAATGCTCATGCATTGGTACACTCCCAACCACTACCACCTCCAAACATGCACACCGGTACTTCATCATTCTCAGACCAGCACCCAGCAACACACGAGCCCCCAAATTCCCCTCCCTCGGATGCACTCATGTGCACACTCCTTCCTAAGCCCCCAAGCTTGCTGCCATGTCCGCGCGGGTGGGTGCCTCCACTGCCCGCCAGGCAGCGCGGGTGCAGACCTCGAAGAGAACAAAGGCCGGCTGGCTGGGAGGGAGGGGGGCTGAGCCCCCGGCCTGTCCTCCTAGGCGATGCTCGTCTGTCTCGGCTCCGCGGCCACCGCATCGAGCGGCTCTGATTGCCGAGTAAATCACCGCGATGATCTGAATAATTATCGTCGCCTGAAAACGGAAAAAACAGGGAATAAATAAAAAGAGAAGGGAGCAGCCACCTGATTTCTAGAAGCCCTGGTGTGCGTCAGCGGGTGAATACCTAGGGGTGGGCGTCAGTGGTCCCTGCAGAATCTTGGGGCTTCTGTTGGGATGCAGCACAGGTTGGGTGGGATGGGCCTCAGGGCAGACAGTCCTTCCTTAGAGGTGGCAGTTAGCATCCAGTCTCCCCTTCGTCTTTCCAGGGTAAGTCAGGCCCCCTGGAGCACTCAACCAACCCCAGCTGGCCTCTTTGCTCTTCACACACTCAGGCCCACCTGACCTGTAGGGCACCCTTCCAGTCTCCGGGGGCTTTGCTCAGCCAGTCCTCCCTCAAATGCCCTCTCCCCACCACTCTGGCTGGCCTCACTCTCCCATCTCCGAAGTTCAGCCCCAGGTTATTTCCTCTGAGAACTTCTTCCTGACTGCCCAGCCCTCCAGGATCCTCCCCTCCCACAGTTCCAGTGTCTGATTGCACTTTCCCTGACTGATTTGCGTGTGTTCTCCTGATCCTCTTAGCTGGATGGCAGCTTTCGTGGAAGCAGCTATGTTTAAAACAAAGCAGTGATAGTATTAGCAGCAGCAGCCACTGCCCCATCCTGAGCAGCTAGGATGTGCTGGCCCTGTGCCGAAACACCCTCTCATCATGGATCATCCCCAGAATCCTGTATAATAATATCCCCATTTTAGCAATGGGGAAACTGAGGCTTAGGAAGACTGAAGCTTGGATTCTTTTCCTCCAGGATGAAGATGGTGGTCATCTGCTGCATCCTTTTTGCAGCTGCCCCCTGATCCCACATATTGGAGGAGCTGCTCCTCTTCCAGTGCTGAGCACCAAGACACAATTACCTCAATTGGCTGGGCATGGTGGCTCACACCTGTAATTCCAATACTTTGGGAGGCCGAGGTGGGCAGATTGCTTGAGTCTAGGAGTTTGAGACCAGCCTGGGCAATATCACAGAACACCATCTCTACAAAACAAACAAAAACAAACAAATGAAAAACATCAGAAATTAGCTGGGTATGGTGGTGTGAGCCTATAGTCCCAGAAAATTGGGAGGCTGAAGAGGGAGGATGGTTTGAGCCCAGGAAGTCAAGGCTACAGTGAGCCATGATTGTGCCACTATACTCCAGCCTAGGCAACAGAGCGAGACAGTCTTAAAAAAAAAAACAACCCAAAATACATCAACTCTATCCTGCCCAGCTTCCACCAGCCCTGCCCATTTCTGCTGCTTCTTCTCCTCCCTTTTCCTAGCCTCAGGAGGAGTACCATCCATGCATTGTGACCCCAACCGCCCAAAAGGCACGACTCTTACCATAGCCACAGCCTCAAAGAGGGGCAGCTCAGCCCTATGCTTCTGCCTGAAATGGTTCCAGATGTGGGGTCTGCAAAAATGGCAGGGTGAAGCTTCAATGCCAAGTTAGGTTTCCTCCTGGAGGTTGCTCTAGGGGAGGACCATGCCCCTCCCACCCCTGGCATGTGATCAGTAAATGGGAATAGAACAAGGCCACTGATGAGATGGTGGTTTAGGGAAAGAGTCTCCAAAGACCCTGGGGAAGAGAAAGCCTTGCTGGGCCTGGGTGTCTGGGGCAAGATGGAGCTTAAAGCCCATTCTGGGTTTGCATTCCTTGCTCTATCCAACCTTGCTGGCTCTGGGGCCTGGGCCGACTTCCAGAGTGGGGTTCTCCAGGCTGAGCAAGGAGGCCTAGGACTGAATGATTTAGATCCCTCCCACTTCTCCTCAAAGAAATGCCATTCTAGATGGGGGAAACTGAGTTCAGGGCTCCAAATTGGTTCCTGGCTAATGGTGCCTGTGCACACCTCTCCCATGGACATCCTGATTCAGGGCCTCGAGTGTTCCTGGGTCTGGATGTCACTGTGGCTTGGGTAGAGGAGGGACAGGTGAGACATGATGCTGGTCTAGAGATACATCCAGGCGGTTCAGCTCTGTGTGTGAATAAAGATGAGGCAGAGCCCAGCCCAGCTCTGGGAAAGTCTCAGCTCCTATTCCGTAGTCTCCTGTGACTCAGGACAGCACTTCCTACCTGGAAGCGTGGCGGAGGTGGCCAGTGTCCTTGGGATGGTTCACAAACTCCTCTCCCCACTCCAAGCTCTCTTCTGCCAGCTACTCTTGGTCCCCTACTTAGGTATTTCTTTGGCATCTACTGTGTGCTGGCCCTAGGGGCACAGCAGCCTGGGGTTCGGGGAGGAGCGTGCTCAGGCAGATGGGGAGGCATACCCACCAACTACGCATACTCATGCACAGGGACTCTCCTCCCACCCCCTCCAAGTGGGACCCACTGGGAACCCAGGGGAAACAATAATGAATGTGACCTTTGCAATTGGACAAACCCAGGGTCAGATCCTGGCTCTAAGCTACTTGTTAAGAGCAAGTCATTGAGCCTCAGTTTTGGTATCTGCAAAGTGGAAATTGTAATACTACATGTTTCATAGTGAGCCTGTGAGGGTTCTGTGAGATAATCAAGTTGTCGATGCTCATCGCTGTCCATCATCAGGGAAGGAGAGATGACCTCCCAGGTTGTTCCTTGGCCACTCCAGGACCGTGCTTCCATAGCATGGCTAGGCTCCAGCCTTTATTTATTTATTTATTTGAGACAGGATCTCATTCTGTCACCCAGGCTGGAGTGCTGTGGCATGGCATGATCTCTGCTCACTACAGCCTCAACCTCGGCTCAGCAATCCGCCCACCTCAGCCTTCTGAGTAGCTGGGACTGCAAGGCACATGTCACCATGTCTGGGTAATGTTTAAATTTTTCTGTAGACACTGGGCCTCCCTATGTTGCCCAGGCTGGTCTGGAACCCCTGACCTCAGGTAATCTTCCTGCCTTAGCCTCCCAAAGTGCTGGGATTACAGGTGTGAGCCCCTGCACCAGCCAGCCCAGCCTCTTGATTCAGTGGTAGAGGTGGTTGGCCTTGGCAGGTCCTCCACATTGCCAAACCCCTCACATTCTTCAAAGCTTGGTTCCCCTACCAGTCACAGTCTCTCTCTGCTAGGTTTCTCTGGCTCTCACTTTCTCTCTGCCTGCCCATAATTCCAGCCATCCGTGTCTCTTTTTCTGCTTCTGCCGCTCCCTAAATACACAGATCTCTCCCCCCACCATAAGAATACCCTTCCACTCCCGCCCACACATCCAGCTCAACTCATCGCCAGCATGCACTCTCACCTGGGTGCACACAGGCAAGGAGACACACAGAGGCAAAACAGTGGAGAGACACAAGCACGCACACACTCACACTCGAGTGCACATGGGCACGAGGACAGCCACCCATCTGACACATATACAGGTGCACACACAGCACAAATAGGCATGAGCAGGTGCATACAGACGCACCTGGTGACAAACACACAAGGACATTGGAGCATATTGCACATTCAAGAGTCCACAGACATGTATACTCTCCCCCACCACATGCATGCAATAGGACAGGCACAGACAGGTACACACAGATACAGAAACACACACAGGACACACATGCGCATCTGCACAGTAAGACACAGGCACACACATATACACACGTCGGCACACACAAGCTCTTGCCCCCAACCCCCCTCAAAGAACTGGCTGCCTGCCAAGCGTGGAGCTTTCTGCTGGGTGTGCACAACCTTTCACAGGCTCTAATTGAGTCGAGGGTGATTTATAACACGGCAGCGCCCCTGCCCACGTGGGCTGCTCCCTCCTTCTGCAGCCCTGTCCAGAGTCTTCGACCCCTACCCCTGCCCCCCTGCCCCCTGTACAGCATCACATGCATAGGCCCCTTTGAGAGAGAAAGGGGCATTTTCCTCCTTGCTACCAGCTCCTGTCTTCATTCTTGCTTTTCTCCTGGGCCAGACACTGGACTCCAAGAAATTATGCCTCAACCCACCCACCCCACCACAGCCATCAAACCCAGTGTTACTCAGTCCAGCCGCTAGGAGACCAATCTAACTTGCCTGATTAGAGACAGCCAGGACCTTGACTGCAGATCTCACATGCTTCCTGAGGTGCAGCAGGAGAAACTGGATTTGGACCTGAGAAGGGACTTGCCCAGTGAGCTGGGGCTGCAGGATGGGCTCTGATCAGCAGGGTATAGGAGAGCCTCCATTCAGGACCTGGGGGAGGAGAAGGCACCGATAACCTTGTTTCCTGCCCTTCCATCCTTTTGGGTAACTGAGCTATGACCCTCCCTCCCAGCTGTCCCCATGGCTAGTGTGGCTGGGCCTATGATTAACTGCATTAATTAGGCTCTGAGGCTTGGCTCATAAAGTCCCCTTATCCACCTAAGAAGGAGTGGCAGTGAGGACTTTTGTCCTGGTGGGAGGGGTATATGCACCCTGACCCCTTACCTTTGACCCTAACATGGGCCATCAGCTCTAGCCATGGTCCATGAACTCAGCCTAAGAGCTATTTCATCCTCCCAGAAAAATCTTGTGTTGGATGCTGATGCTGTTGACCCCATTTGACAGTGAAGGCAACCAAGGCCCGGAGAGGCAAATCCTAGAGACTGATCCCACAGGAGCCCCATCCTGCCCCACTGCACATGGGGCTGCTTTTTGGACCAGGAAAGGCTCAACCTCCCTCTTCCGAGATTTTTTTTTTTTTTTGAGATAGAGTTTCACTCTTGTTGCCCAGGCTGGAGTGAAGTGGTGCAATCTCGGCTCATTGCAACTTCTGCCTCCCAGGTTCAAGCGATTCTCCTGCCTCAGCCTCCCAAGTAGCTGGGATTACAGGTGTGCGCCACCACACATAACTAATTTTGTATTTTTAGTAGACTTGGGTTTCACCATATTGGCCAGTCTGGTCTCGAACTCCTGACCTCAGGTGATCCACCCGCCTCGGCCTCCCAAAGTGCTGGGATTACAGGTGTGAGCCACTGTGCCTGGCCCAGAGTTGGGTTTAGATTACAGAATAAGGAACTCAGATTAGATTTAAGAGGGGTTGTGCATGATGGTTCATGCCTGTAATCCCAGTACTTTGGGAGGCCAGCCTGGGCAACATGTGGAAACCCCATTTCTACAAAAAAATTTTTTAAAATTAGCTGGGTGTGGTGTTGCACGTCTGTAGTCCCAGCTACTTGGGAGGCTGAGGTGGGAGGATCACTTGAATCTGGCAGGTTGAAGCTGCAGTGAGCTGTGATTTGCATCACTGCATTCCAGCTTGGGTGACCCTGTCTCAAAAAAAAAAAAAAAAAAAAGAAAGAAAAGGACCTCCTCAGTAGAGTTTGATTGGGAGCCAAGGTGTGTGTGTGTGTGTGTGTTCACTTATGTGTGTGTGTGCAGTGGAGAGGGTCTGGGCTGCCCCCCAGGGAATCCACATGATAATGGCAGCCAACATTTAGTGCTTGCTTATTGAGTCATAGGCAGTCCCGTAGGGGAGGAGCTGAACCCCGTTTTATAGACAAATTAAACTGAGATTTTGACAATTTAAGCCATTTGCCCCAGCCTCATGGATTTGAGGCAGCGCCACCCATGTTCCTTCCTACTGCCATGTCCTGGGTAGGTAGATGGATCCTCTGGGGTCTGTGTTGCAGCGACATCACCTAACCTCTGCTGTGGCTCAACCCAGCCTTGGGTTCTTGCTCAAATACACTTGAACGTGTGTGAGTGTGGGTGTGAAATGGGTGGCCTTGAGGGTATGTAGGGTGTGCCCCAAAGACTCTAGTGGGGAGGGGATTTGTGCTTGGATGTGTGTGTGTCCCAACATGCTTGGGTGTTTGTGTGCGTGGGTATCTTTGGGACATGTTACGGATTTGTGCTGGTCTCTGTGTATCGCTGCATGTTTGTGTTTGTAGCTCTGCGTGCATCATTCTGTGTCCCTCTCTGCACTGCTTGTGTGAGGTGTGTTTGTCCCTGTGAGCCTCCTCCCTATTGCCTCTGTGTGTGTGTCTCTTTGACTGTGTGTGTGTGTGTGTGTGTGTGTGTGTGTGTGTGTGTGTGTGTGGGCGCGTGTGCGTGAGCGTCTGTGTCTGTCCTGCTTCTGGGCTTGTTTCCTTGTGAGCCTCTCTGCAGCCCTGCCGGGTGTGTGTGTGCACGAGGCTCCGTGCCTGTTTCCGAAAGTGACTCTAGGTGCGACAGTGTGTGTGATGGTGTGACTGTGTCTCTGTATCCGTGTGTGACTGTGTGTGAGACTGTAACTGTTCTGTGTGTATGTGACACACCGTGTGCGTGACTAAATGGTGCTGTCTGTGTGACTGTTTCAGGACCTGGACTGTGGAGGCACAAAATTTAAGGGGGCTCCATCAAATCTCAGTAATCAGGAAAAACAATATTTTCGCAGACTTTTAAAAAACACAATGCAAAAAATGATGAAAATAGACTACTAAAGACAGGTTCAGTGTCCGCGCCTGTCCGTGTGGCTGTGTCTGTGCCTCCGCGACTGTCCCGGTGGCTGCCGCCCTCCCTCCCGCGCGCCGCCAGGTGAGCGAAGCCCCCACCACCGGTCACGCTGCTCTGGGCTGAGCCTCGGTAATTTCCGAGTCGGCGGCGGCTTTGTGTGCACCGGCCGCGGTCTGGGGGCGGGGAGGGAAGGGAGGGTTATTTCTCCCCCCTCTTCCTTTTTATTGGGTCATTAACAACCGCCCGGACTGCCGCTGCGCCCCCCCTTTCATGTCTGCCGCGCCTCCCGCCATTATCTGCCTCCGCCGCGCGGCGTAATTCGATGCCAATCAGGTTCGGGGCGCAGAGGCCGCCGGATCAAAGCCCGGGCCGCGGCGCTGGAGGCAGTGGGGTGGGGGAGCGGGCTGCACTCCCCCGGGGTCGGGGCACCAACCAGGGGTCCCGCTTAAGCATCTAGGGTCAGACTGGGAAGTCCTTGCCCACACCATGCGGGATTCAGAGGGCTGCCTGGGGTGACCAGGTGGTCCGTGGTTAAGCTGCGCCGTCCAGCCGAGCACCAGGGTCCCTGGGGGTAATTTCATGGCGGGAGCAGCCTTTAAGTGGAGATTCTAGGCGGAGGGATCAGCCTGGGCACAAAGTGGAGAGGCAGGACTCAGGGGAGCGAATAGGGAAGAACCTGGCTGGTGGGATTCTTCTGGCTGGGAGATTATGTTGTCTTGCAAGGGTGAGGAGCAATGGAGGGGCTTGAGAGGGGGCGGGCAGAACCATAGCTGGCCTTCAGAATCCTTTATCTGGGGATGTCCTCTGTTTGCTAGAGGCTATGCCCTGACTCAGTTTCCTCCGCTGGGAAATGTGGAAGCTGTTAGCTTCCCCTCCTCTTCCACAAGGGATAGTGAGGTGATGAAGGTGATGAGACAACCCAAAACAGGCACAACTCAAATTTCGTGAGCACTTCCTGATTGTAGATCAGGCCTCGGTCTCCATGCATCCACACAACAGCTCTACAAGTTGGAACTCATGTTTTTACAGATGAGGAAACAGAGGCACAGACAGGGAAGGTGACCTGCCCAAGGTCCAGGGCTAGTGAGGCACATGGCTGGGATTGGAATCAGGCCCATAGATTTCATGAAGTGGGTTCTCTCCCGGGAGGGCCCCTAGCCAAGCCATCTGCTGTTCTCCCACCCCTTCTGGGTTCTGTGATGAGGGTAAAGGTTTGGAGCTGCCTATGTGGGAAGCCAGTGGATCCACAGAGCACAGCGTGGGCTGGGTAGGCAGTGGGGGCAGACTCATCCTCCCCACACTCACAGCTGTCTCCACTACTTACAGCCCTTGGGCAGGTCACCTGCCACTACCACCCCAACCCTGGCCTTTGTCTGATCTGTAAAAGGGGTTCACAAACTTCTTCATCTTGTCCCTGAAGAGTCAGTGAGTGGACCTAGTAAAGGGAATTTTCAGATGTAGTGTGGATGGGAATTTTTATCACCATCAACCAAAGACTCAAGGGGGGTAGTGTTTGCCAGGCAGTCCCTCAAAGGGATGGAAAGCCTCCTTCTTCCCCCAAAGAAAATGCCAGTGTTAGTTCCAATGATTTTGGAGAGAGTTGTTCCCCCATCCCCACCCCTGAGTGAAAAAGAGATTTTCTCTTCCAAATAGTACTGGGTCTTGACAACTCTAAATATCTCCAACCCTAGAATGTTCTGAGCAAACCAACGTATACATAATATATGCTTCTGTTCTTGGCTAGGTGCAGGGGCTCACAACTGTAACCCCAGTACTTTGGGAGGCCGAAGTGGGCGGATCACCTGAGGTCAGGAGTTTGAGACTAGCCTGACCAACATGGTGAAACCCCATCTCTATTAAAAACACAAAATTAACTGGGTGTGGTGGCACATGCCTGTAATCCCAGATACTTGGGAGGCTGAGGCAGGAGAATTGCTTGAACCTGGGAGGCAAAGGTTGAAGTGAGCCAAGATCATACCATTGCACCCAAGCCTGGGCAACAAGAGTGAAACTCTGTCTCAAAAAAAAAAAAAAAAAATCCTTCTGTTCTTAACTAAAAATAGGCCTCCAGAACTTGAGGGCACCAGCCAGCAAAGACCCTCACCACCGTCCTCTCCCCCCATACCTGGTTCTGGGGCCTGACAAGTTGGGGTTATGGGCTGAGGAGAATGGTGACTGGATGTCCCTCAGCAGCCCCCTGGTGTTTTACAAATGGTTTCTTGAGGCTGATCACGGTGACTCATGCCTGTAGTCCCAACACTTTGGGAGGCCAAGGTGGGAGGATAGATTAAGCCTAGGAGGTAGAGGCTGCAGTGAGCTAGGATTTTGCCGTTGCACTCCAGCCAGGGCAACTGAGTGAGACCCTGTTTCAAAAACAAAACGAAACGAAATGACAAAACAAATGGTTTCTTGAGTACCAGCTTGGGTTGGGTTAGTCTGCACTGCACTGGGAAGGCAGGGGTAGGAGGCCACAGATAGATGCAGAAGTGCCTTGGCTGGTGGGAGAGGCCGGTGGAGCATGCTTCCTGCATGGGGTGATCTGTGCTCACGGGGGGGCGGGGCTTCTAGTGGGCCTGGGAGCACCCTTTCTTTCTGGAGAGACAAGTGAGCTGGATAGAGAAAGATAAATAGAAGTTTGCTGGTTGAGGGTTGGGGACACGAAGTACATTACAGGAATGTTTGAAGCCCAGAGGCCTCAAAGAATAGTGCACAGTGAGTGTTTCTGGAGGTGGGGAGAAGGGCCAGGGTTGGGCTGTAAAGTCCCGAGGAGCATGCGGGCAGAAAGGGCAGGCCCTCGAAGGATCTGGAAAGTAATCCTGAGGGTGCCGGGGAGCCTGGGCAGCTTCAGGGAGAAGTCACCTTGCTTCAGCTTCCTCACCTGTGTAGTGTGGTCACAGGCCATCCTCCCTGCAGGGCCTGCTGGAAGGTAAAGGAGAGACTGGAAGGGGAGGCACTTATGCTTTTTACTACCCCGCTCCCTGCATCTAGGAACTAGGGGTTAGGGAGTGAGGCTGGAGTGAGGAGGCAGGGACTGGGGGCTTTGTATCCACTGTTCTCCAAGCACAGGGAGACAGGCCAGGGAGCCCATGCTTCCTCCCAGACCTGGCCTGGGCTGCCAGACACAAGAGGTGGCCATGATTAGCAGCTCCAGTTGGCCCGGGCATGTGGCTTGGGCAGTGTCTCCCATTGGGGAAATGGGATCATGGTTCTGGCTGCAAGGTCAGGAAAGCTGCCATTGCCCAGGAGCTCCTTCTTGCTGTTGAGGGACTCTGCAGGGCCCAGCCTCAGGCCTCACCACGTTCTTCTTGCCGGATTGGCAGGGGCCTTTTTAAGCGGCTTCTCCTCCAGCTGGCATTCCATGCTCCAAGGGGAGACCTGGGGGTGGTGCAGGCCACAGAGCTGGGGGCTGAAATCTCTGCCCTAGTCTGGTTCTACATTTCTTATCTTCCTGAAGGAGGCCCATGGCCTCCCCTGTTCTGTGTCTCTCCTGGGGAGTTCCTGCCTGTCTGGAGCGGGGTGCCTGTGTGTGTTGGAAAGGGAGGATTGGCTGCACCGCACACCGCAGATCCCAGCTGCCTCTGGACGCTGAAAAATCCAATTTTCTTCCTAATTGCCACCGCCCGCGCGCGCTCTCTCTCCACTCACAGCCTACTTCTGCTTGGCGGCACCTCGTTTCCCCCACATTCTCCCGGCTCCTGCCTCCTGCTGCCCACCCCACGGCGGATGCTGCCCCCCCTCGCGGTCACCCGTGTCGGGACACACCATATATCATGTCTGCAGCCGGGAGGGGCCTGGGAGCTGGCCGGCCCCCACCCTGGGCTCCCTGACGAAATCGTCCTTTTCTGCGGCGGATGACAGGTTGTGGGAACAACAGCTTGAATTACGGAAAGAAGTTTCCCCACTGAGTTAATCTGCAGTGGCTGGAGGTGACCTTCTGGAGACGGCGATTAATCACGGGCCGTGGCGGGCGCCGCGCCACGCCGGGCCCTTTGGGGGAATACTAATTCCACTACAAGATAAATCATAATTTGACAATAATCATCTGCCCTAATCACTCCAATTCTTCCGTTTAATTATTTGTGCACACCGTGTTTCTTCCAAAGACCCTGTGTGCCCATGGGTGGGGAGAGGACAGTCTCCTGGGCATACACCCCTCTCTGGCCCCTCAAACCTGTCAGCCCTGCTGGCATGCCTGGGGAGGCCTGACTCAGAACTGATGGGGAGAGTGTTGGAGCTCAGAGTTTGATAGGGCAACTGGGGAAACTGAGGCACAGAGAAAGGCCAGGCCTTGCCCAAGGTCACATGACAAGCTTCAGGTGAGCCAGGCTGAGGACAAAGGGCTTTGTTTGATGTTGAGGCCCAGGCTGCAGCCCACTTCCCGAAATGCCTCACTTCTCCTGCCCTACTCCCTGCCCTTCCGTCCTCAATCTCCTGTGATGCCCGGTCTCACCTTTCATCTGCCAGTGTGGACAAGGTTGCTGACTGCTTCCATTCCCCCTACCCCGTCTCTGGGCCTGGCTGTGCACTCAGAACATGAAGATCAAGGATTGTAGGCTTGTGGGCATCCAAGCAGGCATTGCCTGAACCTTTTTTTTTTTTTTTTTGAGATGGAATCTTGCTCTGCTCTGTCACCAGGCTGGAGTACAGTGGTACAATCTCAGCTCACTGCAACCTCTGACTCCGTGGTTCAAGTGATTCTCCTACCTCAGCCTCCTGAGTAACTAGGATTACAGGCACGTACCATCACACCCAGCTAATTTTTTTTGTATTTTTAGTAGAGATGGGGTTTCACCATGTTGGCCAGGATGATCTTGATCTCCTGACCTTGTGATCCACCCACCTCAGTCTCTTAAAGTGCTGCCGCCTGAGCTTTCTTACCAGTGGCTGTGTGACCTTTGGCAGTTGATGGGACCTCTCTGAGTCTGTAGCCTTTACCTGTGACTGCATTGAGGTCTCTGTCTCCCTGGTGGTAGAGACTTGGTCTGGTGCCAGATCCACAGGTGTGCTCACAGGGGCATCTGCAGGTGTGCTCACAGATGCCTGCCATTGCCCCTTCCTGTTCTGTCAGGGTCCAGCCACTGGATCCCTGCATTTCCTGCCTCCCTTTCCCCTCCCAAATTTGGTTCCTGGTCCCACCATGTTCAGGCCCTGGGTTGAGCCGCCAGGAGAGTCCCAGGATCTTAGCTGTGCCCCTGGGCTGGCTGACTCTACTACTGATTCTGGCTCCCTAAGCAGGAATCAGAATGGCTCAGTGACTTTCTTCTTCCAGGCAGGCTCCTGGCACCCCACGGAGAAGGGTAGTGGCAAGTGGGGTATAATGAGAGCTGCTAGATCCAGGGTGCACCCTGCATAGGGCTTGTGGCCTACCTTTGCGGCAATGTGAGGGGGGATGGTTCTCCCAAACAAGAACCACAAGCCTGCTGGGCGTGTGCTGAGGGTGCTACGGCCAAAGAGAATGAGACACTGATGATAATGAGAATAACCATAACAGCAATGAACGCTCATTCCCAACAACAGCCTGCCCTCGGTGTCTCTTGGTCCCAGGATCAGGGTTAGGCTGATAGAGGAAATGTAGCCCTTCCCTGGTGGTCTTGTGGTTAGGATGATAAAAATAAATACACAAATAAATAAAAGGTAAATACAGCCCCATCCCCAAGATGCTCCAGTGTCAGGGAAGATGTGACCCCTTTGCTCAGAACTGAGAGAAGCCAGACTCGGGGAATACAAACCCCAGCACTGCCCGTCAACATTTCGGAGCCCCTGCTGTGTGCCCGGCCTTTGCTCCACATCACTGAGTCCTGACGACCACTTGTGGGTAAGATGTGATGTCAGCCCATTTTACAGATGGGAAAAATCAAGTCACAGAGAGGCAAAGTCACTTGCTCAACGTCACTATGCTTGTAGCACAAGATTGGGATTTGAACGTAGCCTTCTCCATTCTTTCCTGTCTCCCAGAAATTGTTTCATAAGTATTGTAGAATTTCTGGCCAGAGGATCTGGGCAAAGCTGAGTCAGTCTGTTCAGCTGTCAGGGTCTCCATGCTTCTGGCTGCAAAAGTGGCTTCGTGCATTTGTGAAGTGGGGATGTGGAAGAGCAGCTGGTCCCTGCCTCAGCCCTATATGCCTGTAAGTCCCTCATGGGGTCTTCTTTCCGTCCTTTCTGTTGTCGTTCCCGTTCACTCCACCTCTGTGAACTCCAGGTTCCCTTATTCCCTATCCTTGGCTAGATCAGCGCCCCCTCAACCTCTGCTTTTCCATGACCGTTGCCTGGAGGAGGAGGTGTGTGTGACAGGCAGTGTTCTATAGTCCGGCAGCTTCCATCTGATGCTGTTTCCCGGCAGTGCTTGGGCAGATCATCCATGGCTTAGGACCAGTGGGGACGCTATTGACTTTGTGAGAGGTGTTTTTGTCGGGAACCCCTGGCTGTCTGCAGCCCTCATCCTGCCTGCCTTTTAAGGTGAGTTCCTACTGCCAGATAGGGCTCTGGAAGGCGGCTGTGCAGAAATACCTCATCCCAATCACGAGGACCTGAGGAGGATCATTTAGCCTTTCTGAGCCTGTATTTCTGTATCTGTACACCAAGGGTAATAATAATCCCTGACACAGGGTAAGCACTCAATCTTTTGTTTTTTTTTTTTTTTGAGATGGAGTCTCGCTCTGTTGCTCAGGCTGGAGTGCAGTGGCACCAAGCGGCTCACTGTAACCTCTGCCTCCCAGGTTCAAGCAGTTCTCAGCCTCAACCTCCTCAGTAGCGGGGACCACAGGCGCCCACCACCACACCCAGCTAATTTTTTTGTTTGTATTTTTAGTAGAGATGGGGTTTCACCATGTTTGCCAGGCTGGTCTTGAACTCCTGACCTCAGCATATCCGTCCTCCTTGGCCTCCCAAAGTGCTGGGATTACAGGCATAAGCCACCATGCCCAGTCTTTACTTTGTTTTGTCTTAAGACAGGGTCTTGCTCTGTTGCCCAGGTGGCGCAATCATAGCTCACTACAGCCTCAAACTCGGGCTCAAACGATCCTCCCACCTCAGCCTCCTGACTAGCTGGGACTACAGGTGTGCACCACCATGTCTAGCTAAGTAATGGGATGTTTTGTATTGACCCAGGTATCCCTGTGTTGTCCATGCTGAGCACTCAGTAATGTTGCCTATTGTTAGTTGAAGTACCAGGCTGCTTTTTGAGGTCACAGAGGGGTCAACTAATTGTCACCCTCCTCTAGCTTGGCCCTAGATTGCCTTTTTCAGGGTGTCCAAGAGGGGAGGGGCATCTCCTCTGCAGATAGCACTCCACTCAGAAAGGCCGCTGGTCAGCAGAGCCAAGCCCCGCTTCCTGCCAGGGGGATTGCAGGACTGGAGGCCCATCTGGGGAGGTGGCAGGGCTGTGGCAGCAGAGAAGGGAGGCAAAGGTTGGCTGAGTGGGGTGAGATGGCCTTGGGGGAGAGCAGCCCAGTCACTGGGGAGAGAGGGAGGCTGTTGCGCTATAAATACCTTCCAGGTAACAGGACCCATAAATGAAGTGAGGGAATTAGTCACATTCTGCAGTGCCTCAGAGAGAGGACAGGGAGCAATGACCTGAATCCATGGAAGGGAAAAAATTAGGCTAACCTTGTTGGGTGGAGTGGGAGGTTAGGGGCCGGATGCTGTGCCTCCTCCGTGGGGTGCCTGAACAGGCTCTGCTGGGCAGCCAGGAAGAAATAACCCTGGCAGGAGGGGTCTAGAAGGGACATCTTGTCTGTTTCCGTGTCCAGATGTGTGAGGTATGTGGGGCTCGCTCTTTTGTCCTCAAGGATCTCCTGGCCTCTCTCAGAACTCACATCCATTCCTCCTAGGATGTCCTTCCAGGAGTCTAGCCCCAGTTGTTCCTCATGTCACGCTGAAGCATGTTTCCATTCACTGTCATCACTGTCTTTAAGCCCTGGCTCCCCCTGGACTCCCCGCCTTGTCATGCAGCTAGCTCTGGGGTCATTCCCTGGGTTCCTAATAGGCAGAAGGATCTTTTCAGGGAAAGGCAAGAAGGCCATGTCCTGCGTCCTCTCTGGACTCAAGCTGAGTGGGTCCACTTGTCCCTTGCTAGGATGATGACCATGGCCTGTGCTCTAGTCTCCCAGCCCCAGCTTCACCCCCTCTGGGCCAGCCCCTCACCCTCGGGGTTGCCAGAGCAGCAGTCAACACATGCCCTCCCTTGCCGACAGCTTTCCTCCTCCTCTCGGAATGCAGGCCAGTCCCCTCGGCCTGGCACAGTGAGCCTCCAGGATTGGCCTCCAAGCAGCTTCCTAACCACATCCCTACCCTTGCTCTCACACCCAGCCTGCCAGTCTGTATTCTCCAGGTCTTTGTACCAGCTGTTCTTTCAGTCTAGTGCTCCTGCCTCTTGCTATGCCTGGCCGACTTGTGTTTTCTCCCAAGACCCAAGCTCGAGTCTGAAATTCTCTCTGCTGCCTCCCCAGCTGAGTTGGGTCCTCCCTCATCTGTGCTCTGGACATGCTCAGGCAGGGGTAGTGTGGGGAAGTCGCCAAGATCCAAGTGAGAAGGCCAGCTCTGCCTCAACCTAACTACATGGCTTCTGGTGAATAGATGAGCTCTCCTGTGCCTCAGTTTCCCCATCTGTGAAAAGGCGTTCTCACAGTGCTTCCCAAGGGTTGTACAGTTTAGGCAAGACCCTGCATGAGGAGGGCTGAGCACAGTCAGCGGGGCTGTTGTTGGGGTCACAGTATTGATCGCACTTTCTGTGTCTGCCTCCCCTGCGGGCTGTGAGATGGAGGGGGCAGTGCAGCGTCCCCGTGTGACTTGTCGGCGCCGTAACCGCAGTGGCCAGCTCGCGCCTGGCACTGAGACAGGTCGGCAAATGTTTGCTGAATTAATGAGTGGGGGCTGCAGGGAGGGCTTGGGCTGCAGTTCCGCCTGGGCTGCTGCAGCTGGGGCGCGGATGTACATGCGTGTGGCCCTGCGAGTGTGAGTGAGGGGCGCCTGTGGGTGGGGGAGCCATATCCGTGTCCCGGGGGTCTGGCGGCGCCGTGGGCAGCCTGGCGCGCCCGCTCCCTGGGGTCCCCGCCGAGCGCCTGCCTGGCTGCGGGACCCCGTTGCCAGGAGCAGTCAGGATGCGGCAGAGTCTCCATGGCAACGCGGCATCTCGAGCCGCGCGCCGCCCTCCCCCGGCGCCCCGCAGTGGGCAGGAGGCCGAGCCTGGCAGCCCCTCCCGGCCCAGCAGCCAGCAAGCTGGGCCAGGAGGCCGAAGCCTGATGGGAGGGGCTGAGCAGGGGGCTCCTTATTTTTCTAGGGATGAGGTGCTGACCTGCCTTTACTTCCCACCCCATCTGGGAGAGGTAGGTAGTAGCAGCTGTCCTCTGTCTATGAGCAGCACCCTGCTCACCCGCCAGGAAAGCAGGAACAGGCTCTGGTCAGGGCAGGAGACCCCCCACTGGCGAAGGGACATTTCTGATCTAAGTCTTGGCTGTGAAAATGGCGCTGTTGTGAGGGGCACTGGGGCACTGCCAGGGAAGTGCCATACCGTTCCAGGGTTTCAGTGTGACCCCAGTGACTTCCATGACCCACCCAGTGTCCACCCGTGTCCTCACTTCTCATAGATAATGCCTAGTACCTGCCACGAACCCTTCCAATGTCCTTTCACCCTTTCAGTTGTGCCATATACCCAGCCCCACTCAGTACTTCCCACTTCGGGGTCCATGACCCTCCCACCCCTGGTTCCCACTCAGTGCCCCTGGTCCTCGCTGTCTTCCACTGCCTTCCAGCGCTTCCCAGCACACAGTGTCGCCAGCTGTTATTCAGTACACCCAGTACCTACTCAGTGGTACTTCCGATATCCACTCAGGGACCTCGTTACCACCAGCTCCCTCTTTCCAGTTTAGGTTTGGTGCCCCTTAAATATTCTCCAGGGACCACCCACTGCCCCCGGTACCTGCCTGGGGACCCCCAGTGCCCTCCTATTAATCTGCTCAGTACCCTGCACACCCACTGTAGTTCCCAGCACCTCTTCATACTTCTGTTCACCTAGTGCCAATCACCACAACCTCGTTCAGCCCAGTGTATTCTCACCACGCGGCCCCTTGCCACATTATTTCCAGGTAAATCCCCGTTCGCCCCCTTGCCCATCTCCCACCCTCCAAACCCGAGCTCCGCCGGGTCGTAGTGCTCGCAGCGGCCAGGAGGGGGAGCACGAGTAGTCAGCCGGGGACAGAGGCGCGGGGCGCGGCTGGGGCGAGGGTCGAGGGGCTGCATCCAAAGCCCTCTTCTTATGTGGGCTAAATCTGAGCCCAGGGTGCGGCTGCGTCCCTGGGGGGTTTCCGCCCGGAGTGTCGCACCCCTACCCCGCATACTCTGCAAACCCCGCCGGGTCCGCCACCGCCGCCGTCGTGGCTTTGGCTCTGAGAAGGGGCGCGCGCCCTCTGGTGGCTGCTGAGCAGTGCAGCTTCCTAGGCTGCTAGGGAGACGGCGCCGCTCCGACCCGGGGTGATGCGTTAGTTCCCTCTCTCTTCCTCTGTCCCCCTTTATTGGGCCTGTCCTCAAGTTGCTAGGGATGGAGTGACGGCAAGCCAGACCCCTCTCTGAGGGGCTGGGTGGAGAGACTGGGTCTGGATTAAGGGAGAACATTGGGTAGGGAGGTGTGGAACCCAGGGCCTGGGGAGAGGGACCATGGAACAGAATGGTGGTGTCGGGGGAAGGCTGGGTCCACAGATGAAGGACTCACAGATGGATCTGAACTCAGGAAGTCTGCTGTCTGAGCTGTGATTCGAATGTAGGATAGGGTAAGACGGGGTTGGCGGCGGTAGGGTGAGGCCTTCCTTCCAGGCCTGGCAGTTCTGTCTGGCCCTAAGCCTTTCATGGGGTCCTTTTTGATGGACCTACCC
The DNA here is from genome assembly GCF_001604975.1 of Cebus imitator. Lineage (NCBI taxonomy): Eukaryota > Metazoa > Chordata > Mammalia > Primates > Cebidae > Cebus > Cebus imitator. The sequence goes on from NW_016107416.1 coordinate 804,801, forward strand.
TTCGATGACTCTGTTTCTGCCTCTGCCCATTTACCAGCGCCTAGCGGTCTTTTCACCTGCCTGGGCCTGCTTCCCAGTCTTCAGCAGTCCTGGAAGGGTGGGAGGCACCCTCTACCCCTCCCATAATATAGGGTTATTTCTCCTCTGTGTGTGGAGAAAATGGATGAAGCTAGAGCAGAAGGGACCCAGGTTAGACTCCTGCAGTCTGTCCTGAGTTTAGGTGACCTTGGCCTGTAGGACCCTCCAGGGTTAGATCTGTGATTTTGTTCCCATTAGCAAGCACCACCTTGATGGATTAGTGAATGAGTTCCCTTAGACTTAAAGGTCCTTAGAGATGCCTCCTCTGTCCTCCCCATTGCCTGGCTGGGGAAACTGAGACACCCAGCAGGTTAAGAATTGTTCTAGGGCAAATAGAGGGGAAGGCGTCAGAATACTAAGGTGAGGAAGAGCACTGGCTGGTCTGGGTTTGAGTTTGGGCAAGTCCCTTCCATCTTCCTTCCTTTTTTTTTTTGGAGCAAGTCCCACTCTGTTGCTCAGGCTGGAGTGCAATGTCACGATCTTGGATCACTGCAACCTCTGCTTCCCGGGTTCAAGGGATTCTCAAGCCTCAGCCTCCCAAGTATCTGGGATTACAGATATGCACCACTGTGCCTGGCTAATTTTTGTACTTTTAGTAGAGATGGGGATTGTCCATGTTGGCCAGGCTTGTCTTGAACTCCTGACCTCAAGTGATCTGCCTGCCTCAACCTCCCAAAGTGCTGGGATTACAGGCATGAGCCACTGTGCCTGGCCCCTTCATCTTTCTTTTTTTTCTTTTTTTTGTGAGACAGAGTCTCCCTCTGTTGCCTTGGCTGTAGTTCAATGGCATAATCTCGGATCACTGCAAACTCTGCCTCCCGGGCTCAAGTGATTCTCCTGCCTCAGCCTCCTGAGTACTGGGATTACAGGTGCCTGCCACTACACCCAGCTAATTTTGTATTTTTAGTAGAGATGGGGTTTCACCAGGTTGGCCAGGCTTGTCTCGAACTCCTGACCTCAGGTGATCCACCTGCCTTGGCTTCCCCAAGTGTTGGGATTACAGGCGTGAGCCACCAGGCCAACCCCACCTTTTGTCTTTCTAAGCCTCAGTTTTCTCATTTATAAAGTGAGGATCAAAACTCTACCTACTTCCCAGGAGAGTTGTAAAGATTAAGTCAGATGAGGATGATATTGGAGAGAATAATAACAATGATGGGAGCTGTTAATAATGTTAACTGAGCACTCACTTTGTGCCAGGTGCTGTGCAAAGTAATTCAGCACATGAGATCCAAGAGGTTATTATATCAGCCTGACATAGGTAAGGCTCCTGCTCAGAGGCTCTCAGTGATGACCAGCTCACAGGCAGGGTGCCAAAGCCCTTAACCGGTCTTGTGTCTGGTCCCAGGCCGCCAGGATGAGCTCCAGAGTCCTCTGCCTGAGCTAGGGCTGTGCAGTGCTCCCCTGTCCCCTGGGCCTGGCTCAGATATCCGGTCCCCCGGGGAGGGCAAAGGGGGCTGGCTGATGGAGGAAACATGTGTCCCGGCCTGGGCAGCTGGACCTGGGGTCCTTGCCCGGGAACCTGAGGCCTTTCCTGCAAAGGGAATATCCTAGAGCAGGAAGGAAGGAAGCGGGGAGGGGGAGGAAGAGAAGGGAGAAAGGATAGGACAGGCCCCAGCTGGAAGAGAGTTCTCTCCAGGATTGGCTAAGAAAAGAAGATCTCTGGACTCCAGGCTGAGAGGCCAGTGGACTGGTCACCCTGGCTGGGATTCGGATGTGTGTGGTGGGGGAGAGGAGGACAAAAACAGAGAATGTGACCCATTCTCTGCCCTCTTTTTCCTCTGTTTCCTCATCTGTGTAGCAGGTATAAGAACACCCCCCTCACCTGGGCATGGTGGCTTAAACCTGTAATCTCAGCACTTTGAGAGGCCAAGGTGGGTGGATCACCTGAGGTTGGGAGTTTGAGACCAGCCTGTGCAACAGGGAGAAACCCCGTCTCTACTAAAAATACAAAATTAGCCGGGCGTGGTGGTGGGCGCCTGTAATCCCAGCTACTCGGGAGGCTGAGGTAGGAGAATCACTTGAACCTGGGAGGCGGAGGTTGTGGTGAGCTGAGATCACACCACTGCACTCCAGCCTGGACAATAAAAGCGAAACTCCGTCTCAAAAAAACAAAAAACAAAAAATAAACACCTTCCTCCTGGGCAGAGTTAAGAAAGAGATCAGGAAGGTACAGAGCCAGTTGGGCCTGCGACATGGTGGGGGCACGCTGCCGCTCGGTCCCTGTGCCCGGGACTGCCTGATCTGTAAGACAGGACAGTAGCTCACGCAGAGTCCAGGCTCCCACCACCTGTGAACTCATGCATTCAGCCAACAATGTTATTGAGCACCTACTACGCGTTGGGGTCCTGCGCTATTACCTTGAACAGGAGCCAATCCTTACCCTCAAGGAATTCTGTGGTCGGTGGGGGGCAGGGGAAGGTGAGTCACCAGGCGGTGATGCCGGAGAGGCGCAGGGCCTGTGCCCCAGCCTGGTGGATTAGGGAAGGCTTCCTGAAGGAGGTGATATTCATGCCAGGACCCAGAGGGAGTGTGCATAGTCAGAAGAAGGAGCACAGCGGGAAGAGGTCTCCAGGCAGAGGGAAGAGCAGGCCCCAGAGCCCAGGACCCAGGGCGAGCAGGGCTGTGGCTGCAGCAGAGCAGGTGGCAGCAGGGGTCGGGGAAGAGGAGGCTGGGCCTCTGGCCTCAGGGATAGGGCTGTGGGTTTTTTCCTGAGAGCGATGGGTGCCAGAGAAGCTTCTAGACAGGAGTGGCATGGTCAGAGTGTGATAAGTCCCAATGGAAGGCACTCAGGGTCTCCACATGACCTGCTGCCTCTTTGCCCTTGTCTCTGCAAGTTCCTTTGTGGGGGGCAGCCAAGCTGGAGCACCTGTGGCCCCTCGGGCTTCCCACCTCCTTTCGTTATAAAGGCTTCTCCCCTGCCTGCACTGAACATTACCTATGGGCAGGGACTGTGGTGGCTTGAGTCCTCATCTCTCCAGCACTCCCCAGCTCTTCAGGGACACTCCTTTGTTCCCTAGGGGCTGTGAGTCATGGATGCCCCACCTCCACCTCCTAACTGGCTATGGGTAGCCTTGTGACCCAGGCTGGGTCAGTCACTGCACTTCAGACTCAAGACACTGTTGGGTGGGGGCAGTGCCCTGAGTGGGGACAGTCACAGTCCTCTTTGGAAGTTTCCATCTGGCTTGGGGTGAGGGTGGAGGCAGGGCAGCTTCATGGACATGGGGTCACACAGGGCCCCATGCTTACAAGGGTCTGCTTAGTTTAATGCTCTGCTGTAGCTGTCTTGAAATGTCTCATGATTTCATATTTGAACTTGTATTTTGTAAGTGGGGTCCAGTGGGACAGTGGGGCATGTGAGTGCGCAGAGGAGAGGGTGCAACCTGGGTGTCATGTGGGCCGCTGGGGCTCCCGTGTGCACGCAGTGCTCGTAATGTTCGTGAGCACAGGATTCTATGACCCTACCATAGGTGGGGGCTCAGTGAGACTCAATGTGAGTGTAAGGTAAGCATGTCATGTTTACAACTGAGTAGGGGGTAACGCTGACAGCCCTGAGGGACCTTGCCTTCCATTTCAACCAGAACTTGCCAGATGCAAGAAGGCAATGATATGCTAAGAAACATGAACAGGCCTGGCGCCATGGCGGCTCACGCCTATAATCCCAGCACTTTGGGAGGTTGAGGCAGGCAGATCACCTGAGGTCAGGAGTTTGAGACCAGTCTGACCAACATGGTGAAACCCCATGTCTACTGAATATACGAAAATTAGCTGGGTGTGGTGGCAGGTGCCTGTAATACCAGCTGCTTGGGAGGCTGAGGCAGGAGAATTGCTTTAACAGGGCAGGCAGAAGTTACAGTGAGCTGAGATCGTGCCGTTGCACTCCAGCCTAGGTGACAGAGTGAGACTCTGTCTCAAAAAAAAAAAAAAGAAGAAACATGAACGGCCCAGGAACCTTGCCATAGCCTTCTTCCTGGATGAGCCAACTGCTGACACTGACCATGATGACTGAGGACAGGGACAGATGAGGCAATCCCTAGTTCCTTTCCTTTCAGTCCCTCCTCACACATCAGAAGCTAAAGGCGGAGCATGATGAGAGAATGTGCAGAAGTCAAGAAAAGAAATGAAAACAGTTGAGCGAGTTTTGTGCGCTTTCCCACCTTTTCAGGTAAGAATGAAATACACGTGTGTGCACAAGGTACAGAATACAAATCAAACAATTTTGATGATTCTGCATATGAGTTAAACACCCTTATATTTAAATTTAAAACTGACATTGCACAGTATGGAGATGAATAGTAAAATCCATACTGGTCATTTAGATTTTTCATTTTTCTTTACTTAAAATGATATTTAACAAATACAAACTCATGACAAATCAAGAGGTAGACCAACAGAAAAGAAGCGAAGCTTTATGTATCTGTAGGTGTAGATGCATGAATACAATTTTTTTTTTTTTGAGACAGTCACTTTGTCGCCAGGCTGGAATGCAGTGGTGTGATCTCGGCTCACTGCAGCCTCTGCCTCCCAGGTTCAAGCCATTCACTGCAACCTTCGCCTCGGGTGCAAGCGGTTCTCCTGCCTCAGCCTCCAGAGCAGCTGGGACTACAGGCGTGCGCCATCATGCCCAGCTAATTTTGTGTACTTTTAGTAGAGAAGGGATTTCACCATGTTGGCCAGGATGGTCTTGATCTCTTGACCTGGTGATCCATCTACCTTGGCCTCCCAAAGTGTGGGGATTACAGGTGTGAGCCACCGCGCTGGGCCACATTTTTTTTTTTCTTTTTGAAACAGAGTTTCACTCTTGTTGCCCAGGCTGGAGTGTGGTGGTGTGATATTGGCTCACTGCAACCTCTGCCTCCCAGGTTCAAGCGATTCTCTTGCCTCAGCCTCCTGAGTAGCTGGGATGACAGTGCCACCACGCTCGGCTAACTTTTTGTATTTTTAGTAGAGATGGGGTTTTACCATGTTGGCCAGGCTGGTCTCAAACTTCTGACCTCGGGTGATCCACCTGCCTCAGCCTTCCAAAGTGCTGGGATTACAGGCGTGAGCCACTGCGCCTGGCCTAGATACAGCTTTATATTTTAGCGCCTTTGTTGTTAGACATCTCCTTCCTGCTTTTTGAACAAGAAGCTCCACGTTTTCATTTTGTGCTGGGTCCTGCAATGTGACTGGCCTGGGTGGCAGAGTCTCCATTTTAGGGTGAGGAATTGCGAGTGTGGGGACCTGGGGCTGCCCCACTCCTGTGCACTCCCTCTGTGGTGGAGCCACTGTGGTGAGTGAGGCCCTGAGCCCAGGAATGCAGGCAGGAAGCAGGCCTGCTTTCCTCTCCATAGCATTGCTCCCAGCTGGTGGAAGGTCTGGCTGACACTGGGGTCTGGCTCTCCCCCTGGTGTGCCTCAGGCTATTTAGGGTTGGGGGAGTATAGCACATCTGGGGGAATCAGTCTCCTCAGACTTCAAGATGCTGTTGCACCCTGGCCATGGGGGGTGTCTTCACTGACCACCAGGCTGCCGCCCAAGGAGACCATGGTCCATCCCCTTCCAAGGGCGGGGCCTGCAGATGGGCCTCAGAAAGAGTGCTGCGGAACTGGAGATGGGCTTCTGTCCCCTCCCTCCCAGCACCCATCCCCTGCCAGGTGAGGGAGAGGTGATGGGTTCTCTCCTTAGCTTGCTTTTAGGGGACAATGAGAGGAGGAACAGAAAGCCCTTGGCAAGGATCAGCCGGCAGCCAGGCCTCCTGTTCGAGGCCCTCGCCCTAGAGGCAGAGGGAGTCGTAGTGGGAGTGGCAGAGCAGCTGGGTGGGAGGAAAGAGCATCCCCAGACTGGGTCCCTGAGGGCAGCACAGGGGGCATTAGATCCCTCCGCCCATTCTTTTTTTTTTTTTAACATAGAGATGAGGTTTCACCATGTTGGTCAGGCTGGTCTTGAACTCCTGACTTTGTGATCCACCCACCTCGGCCTCCCAAAGTGGTGGGATTACAGGCGTGAGCCATTGGGCCCAGCCGATCCCTCCTCCCGTTCTATGACTTGGGCTCTAGTCCCAGATCCCCCAGCCCAGCCAAGATCTCTGAGTCTGTTTCCTTCTCTAGATTGTGGCTAATGACTGTACCTGTCCCAAGGACTGTTGAGAGTATTCTCCGATCTGATCTGCAAAAGGCATTTAGTGTGGAGCTGGGCACTTAGAGGTCTCGGTTCATGGATCCCCTCCTCCCCTGCTGTGAAGAGGAGGTTGGTGATTCACTGGGGCCTCCCTCCTCTGCGAGCAGGAAAGCCTTTCATCTCCTCTCCCTCTCCCAGGGCCTCCTTCTTTCATCTCTCCTCCTCGTCCCCTCCTTTTGGCTCTGCTCTTCCTCTAGCATGCCACACTCACGCCCGCCCCAGGGCCTTTGCACTTGCTGTTTCTTCTATCTGCAGCTCGGGTCTCCTCGATGCTTGATGACTGACTCTTGATGGTTCCTTGGGTCTTTGCACACGTCACCTCCTCTGGGATTCTATGCCTGACTGCTCCAGTTGACAGCCCTCCTCATGCAGCCACTCTGTTACATTTCACTTTTTAATTTTCTGCACAGCAGGTAATAGGTGATAATATTCTTGTTTATTTGTTTGTTCAGTATCTTTCTCCCATCCCCCCCCAAGGTTGTGAGCTCCAGGTAGTGGGCACCTTGTCTGTCTTGGTCCCCAAGTCTTCAGTGACTAGCAGCACATAGTAGAAGCACCAGGCAGACACAGGTCCTGTTCTTATGGAGGTCACAGTTTAATGAATGAGGCAGGATTGAAAAAGCCAACAAATGTGTTGATTCATATTTTTTATTTATGGCAAAGTATACATAACAAAATTTATGATCTTAACCATTTTTAAGCATACAGTTCAGTGACATTAAATACATTCACATTATTGTGCAGCCATCACCACCATCCTCTTTAGAAATCATTCATTTTGCAAAACTGAAAGTCTGAACTCATTAAAGAGTAATACCCCCACCTCCTTTCCTAGCACCCTCCACCCCTGCAACCACCTTCCTTCCTTCCTTCCTTTCCTCCTTCCTTCCTTCCCTCCCTCCCTTCCTCCCTCCCTCCTTCCTTCCTTCCTTTCTTTTTCTTCCTTTTTTTAGATTGGGCCTCACTTTGGTCAACCAGGCTGGAGTGCAGTGGCACAATCATAGTTCACTGCAGCCTCGAATTCCTGGGCTCAAGGAATCCTCCTGCTTCAGCCTCTCGATAGCTGGAACTACAGGCACACACCATCATACCCTGCCTTTTTTCATTTTTCTAGACACAGAGTCTTGCTATGTTGCCCAGGCTGGTCTTGAACTCCTGACCTCAAGCAATTCTCCCGTCTTGGCCTCCCATTTTACTTTCTGTCTCTATTAATTTGATGATTCTAGGTACATCATATAAGTGGAATCATACCATATTTGTCCTGTGACTGGTTTATTTCATCAGCATAGTGACCTTGAGGCTCACTCATGTTGTATGTGTCGTAATTCCTTCCTTTTTAAGGCTGAGTGGTACTCCACTATGTGGATAGGCCACACTGTATTTATCCATTCATCTGCTGATGGGTCCTTGGGTAGCTGCCACCACTTGGCTGTTGTGAATGATGCTGTTATGACTGTGGGGGTATAAGCATGTCTTTGAGTTCCTGTTTCAATTCCTAAGGGAATATATCCAGATGGGGAATTGGTGGATCATATAATTCTATTTTATTTTTTATTTTTTTGAGATGGCATCTCACTCTGTCACCCAGGTTGGAGTGCAGTGGCATGATCTTGGCTCACTGCAACCTCTCCCTCCCAGGTTCAAGCGATTCTCCTGCCTCAGCCTCCCGAGTAGCTGGGACTACAGGTGTGCGCCACCAAACCCAGCTAATTTTTATTTATTTATTTATATTACTATTATTATTTTTTGAGATGGAGTTTAGCTCTTGTTGCCCAGGCTGTAGTGTGATGGCATGATCTCGATTCACCACAACTCTGCCTCCCGGGTTCAAGTGATTTTCCTGCCTTAGCCTCCCGAGTAGCTGGGATTACAGGTATACACCACCACACCTGGCTAATTTTGTATTTTTAATAGAGACAGGGTTTCTCCATGTTGGTCAGGCTGGTCTTGAACTCCTGACCTCAGGTGAACAACCTGCCTCAGCCTCCCAAAGTGCTGGAATTACAGGTGTGATCCACCATGCCCAGCCTAATTTTTTATTTTTAGTAGAGATGGGGTTTTGCCATGTTGGCCAGGCTAGTCTTGAACTCCTGACTTCAAGTGATCCATCCGCCTTGGCCCCCCAAAGTGCTGGGATTATAGGCGTGAGCCACCGCGCCTGGCCATAATTCTATTTTTAATTTTTTGAGGAATAACCATGCTATTTTCCAGACTGGCTGAACCCTTTTATATTCCTACCAAGAGTGCACAAGGGACAAGGTCTCAATGTCTTTACACCGTAGCTCACTGCAGCCTCGAACTTCTGGGCTCAGGTGATCCTCCCCCTCAGCCTCCTAAAGTGTGGGATTAGAGGCATGAGCCACAGCACACAGCCTCATTTTTTTTTTTTTTTAATTTGCATTGTCCTAATGACTAGAGGACACATTAGGCAGGAAACATGGTTTTCGAGAATGGAAGGTGGGGAGCCTCTTAGGGCCAGTGGTCTCAAAGGACTCTCTGAGGAGGTGGTATTTGAACTGAGGCATAAAAGACGGGAAGGAAGCAGCCAGTGGCAGATCTAGGGTAAGGAGTGGAGGTTCAGGGAGAGGGCACAGTGTGTGCACTGGACTGACCTGTGAGTGAGCACGCTTATTTTTGCTGGGAAATAGTGGATAATGGGCAGGGGGGATGGGGAGGAGGTGGTTTGAGAGGTGGACAGGGCTGGCAGATGCAGTGCTGTGGGCCCTGGAAAGGCTTTCTATTTGCAATTTAGAGTCAGCACCGGTTTCCTCAGGGCACAGGGGAGGGACAGGGCCTGATTGGGCAGTGATGTTGCCGTGCCCACCATGGAGTGCCGTGCTTGTGGATGTGTGCACATGGGGGCGTGGAGAGTGTGCCTGGACACCGCCAGCAGCCCCATCATGATTTGACTTCTATGGACACCTCGCTGTGCCGCCCCGCTGCTGCCGCCCCAGCCAATGTTGCTTGCTGTTCCCACCACCAGCCTGAGACCAGCAAGATGGCTCTGGAACTCATACCCAGGAGTTGAGGTGGACTCCGAGAAGAACAGCCCAGTCTTCGAAGGTTTGGAGACAAGGTTTTGCCGGATTGAGGCCATGAGATTACTCCACACCCGATCTTTGCAAGGCAGCAGCGGACGCAGGAGTGTGGGGGGCACTGTCTCACTGAGTTTGGGGGGTGCTGCTGCAGTACCTGGGAGGGCCGCGCGGGGGCGGGCGAGGACGCCGAGCTACAAGAGGAGGAGGGCGAGCGAGGCCGAGCTTGGAGCAGCGGGAAGGTCCGGGGCGCCCATCTGCGAATGGCTGTGCGTGTGAGGAGAAAATAAAGTCATGAGCTCATCACCATCCCAGTGGCGTCTCATTTCATATCAACATCCCCACAGGCCCAGAGATGTAGAGCCACTTACCCAAGATCACTCAGCAGCGAATTCGGACCAGGCCCGCCTGACCCCCCAGCCTGAGCGCTAACCACTGCCCCACTCTAAATGAACTAATCTCTAGAGAAAGAAGTTACTTCGCCTGAATATTCCTCCCCCTCCTCCCCTCCTCCTCCTCCTCCTCCTCCCCCTCCTCCTCCCCCTCCTCCTCCTC
>NW_016107416.1:814963-821031 GCF_001604975.1 Cebus imitator
CTTTCCTTCTTTCTTCCTTCCTTCCTTCCTTCCTTCCTTCCTTCCTTCCTTCCTTCCTTCCTCTTTCTTTCTTTCTTTTCTTTCTTCTTGATGGAGCCTTGCTTGTGTCACCCAGGCTGAAGTGCGATGGCATGGTCACAGCTCATTGCAACCTCCGCTTCCCAGGTTCAAGGGACTCTCCTTCCTCAGCCTCCCTTGTAGCTGGGATTATAGGCATGGGCTGCCATGCCTCGCTAATTTTTGTATTTTTAGTAGAGATGGGGTTTCACCATGTTGGTCAGACTGGTCTCAAACCCCTGACTTCAGGTGATTCACCTGCCTCAGCCTCCCAAAGTGCTGGGATTACAGGCGTGAGCCACTGCACCTGGCCTCTTCACCTGTCTTCTGGCTTCACTTAGCCCCCACCACACTCTGCCTCATCAGAGAATACACCCCCCAGACCCCTCTCCAAGTTCCCTGAGGGTGGGTTCAGGGGCTCTGGGGAGAGCTCAGATATATACCCCATCACCATGGTAACAACACTGGCAAGATAACATCTAGTTTCCTTTCTGACCTTCTGCCGCTGAGGGCTGGGGAGGGGTATCCAGGGAGCCTGGCTGAGCCCCTGGCCTGCTTCTGGGCTCCTGCCACCTCTGCTGAATCTCCCCTGAGAATCGGGCTTGAGTCCCAAGGGCTGTAAGCTGGGATACAACCAGGGTCCCCCTAAAAAACTCAGCAGCCTCCCTCGCCCAAGTGCTTGACTGGCAGTTTGGTCTGCCCTGGAGGGAAAAGCATGGGTGATTTCAGCTGAGACCATGGAGCTGAAGGGCATCCTGAAGCCCAGAGAGCGTCAGGGCGTCATCTAGGAACCCGCAGCAAGGCAGGGGCTGAGGCTTTGTTTTTGTCCAGAAAGGGCTGGATGTCCCCAGAAAAAGGGGTCAATAAGATATGTACCCAGAGGCTGGAGATTGAGGGGCCATAAGGTCAGTTCTCTGAACTCCTCCAGGAAGTCCACCCTGACCATCCCCTCTATTCACCAATGTCAAACATGGTTGCAGAGCTCCCTTGACACTTTGTATGCTCAGGGAGGCAAAAAACTCACTCTGAGCTGCCTTTTATTTTTTATTTTTTTAAATTTTAGGTAAGGTCTGGTTCTATCACCCAGGCTGGAGTGCAGTGGCACCATCACGGCTCACTGCAGCCTCAGACTCCTAGGCTCAAGTGATCCTCTTGCCTCAGCCTCCTGAGTAGATGGTGAGCTTTAAGGCACCTCAAAGAACCACAGTCCGTCCTCCGGGCCAGCCTATAAATCCCCTCTCTAACCCTCCTGACAAGGGGCTGCCCATCTTGCTTGCACACTTCATGTGATGGGGAGATCACTGCCTTAAAAGGCATGCAGTTTCCACTGTAGGATAGTTTCTTCTAGTGAGACCAAGCTGGTTTTCTTGTGCTGTCCAGCTGCTGGAGCTAGCTCACTCTGCGGAGCAGAGAACAAGTGACTCCATCTGCTGCACACAGGCCCCCGATGGCTGCAGAGAGGTCGGTGTCCTCCCACCCTCATTCCAGCCTTCTCTCCAGCTTCAGTGGTGCCAGTTCCCTACAAACAACCTTTTCAGCCTTTCATCTCCTGGGCAACCCTCCACTGGGCATACCCTAGTTGGCAATGGTCCCTTCTGTAGTTACTTTTTCTCACTGCACAAGAAAATATGTGTTTGTTATAGGGAAAGTAGAAAATATACACAAGGGAAAAATATCCCCAATCCCACTACCTGAAGACACCTCTTTTAGCTCTTTGGGGCCTCTTTTTCCAAGCAGATGCCAACATGTGCATTTGTAATGTGAGAGGCAAAAGCAAGGTGCTTTCAAAGCTGGTGGGAAGGAGGCCTTGCAGGGGAGAAAGGCAACTTCTGCCTAACTTTATGGCTTGAAGGGGCCAGGTACAGTGGCTCACCCTTGTAATCCTAGCACTTTGGGAGGCTGAGGCAGACAGATCACTTGAGGCCAGTAGTTCAAGAGCAGCCTGGTCAACATGGCAAAACCCTATCTCTACTAAAAATGCAACCACAACAACAACAACAAAATTAGCCGGGTGTGGCGGGCACCTGCAATCCCAGCTACTTCGGAGGCTGAGGCAGGAGAATCACTTGAACCTGGGAGGTGGAGGTTGCAGTGAGTGGAGATTGTGCCATTGCACTCTAGCCCGGGTGAAAAGAGCAAAACTCCATCTCAAAAAAAGAAAGCTTGAAGGGTCATTTGATTGTAAGACAGGTTTTCTCAGGAAGACTGAGGATTGGGACAAAGAGAATGAGATAATTCTGATGATAAAGAAAAGTGTAGTTTCCAAAGGCCATGCTAGAAATGTAGGGAGCAGCCTAGGCACTCTGGCTCATGCATGTAATCCCGGCATTTTGGGAGGCTGACGTGGGTGGAGTGTTTGAGCCCAGGAGTTCAAGGTCAGTCTGGGCACCATGGCCAGACCTCACTCTACAAAAATACAAAAATTAGCCGGTGTGGGGGCATGCACCTGTGGTCGCAGCTACTTGGGAGGCTGAGGTGGGAGGATCGCTTGAGCTCAGGAGGTGGAGGCTGCAGTGAGCCATAATAGCACCACAGTACTCCAGCCTGGGCGACAGAGGGAGACCCTGTCTAAAAAACAAAAAAACAAAGGAATGCACGAGTATTTGCTGAAGCATTGCCCTCCCCACAGGCTCCACAACCGTTCCCTCCCAGCCACCACCACCTTCCTCCTCCGAGACCCTGGGAGCAAGGCAAACCCAGGCTCCCATGGGCAGGGCCTCCTTCAGAATGGAAGAATCGAGGGCTGCAGTGCTGACCCCCTAGGAAAGTCCCACACAAGGTCCAGTTATGCCTTCACCCCAAATGTCAGTCAAGTTGTGTGCCCAATTAGTGGCACTTGAGGTATGAAGGAATAAGTATGGTTCCCAGGGGACAGTGCAGGGGGAAATGGGACAGTGCACACAACAGGTGCAAGGCAGATGGGAATTGGAGAATGTCAGGAAAACAGCTAGTCACAATAAGGAGACATTAAGGCCCCCCATGAACTCTAAGGCTTGGGACAGGGGGTGGTGCATTGAGTAGCCCTGTCATGGGATGGGGTCTCTAGTCAAGAGAAGGGTGACTCCAGAGGCTCTGCTTTCTTCTTAACTGTATACATGGAGAATGTCTTTCCATTTCAGCAAAGATTTGTGATGCATCATTTTAACGACATAATACTCCAGTGCATAAAGATGCCACAATTTCTTTAACCAATACCCTATTTTAGGACCTTTAAGTTGTTTACAACTTTTTGCCATTGTAATCAATATGGTAATGGACATCCTTGTAGCTATGACTTTGCCCACATCCATCTTTATTTTCTTAGAATAAATCCCTAGCCACGAGGGCCAGGCACGGTGGCTTACGCCTTTAATACTAGCACTTTGGGAGGCCAAGGATCACTTGAACCCAGGAGTTTGAGACCAGCCTGGGCAGCCTGACAAAAACCCGTCTCTACACAAAAATGCAAAAAATTAGCTGGGTAGGGTGTTTGTAGTCCCAGCTACTTGGAAGGCTGAGGTGGGAGGGTGGCTTGAACACAGGAGGTCAAGGCTCCATTGAGCCAAGCTAATGCCCCTGCGCTCCAGCCTGAGTGACAGAGTGAGCCAGTATCTCAAATTAAATAAATAAATAAATAAATAGATAAATAATCCCTAGCAATAGAACTACTGGGTTAAAGAACAAAAACAATTTTAAGGCTTTTGGTGCATGTTGACAAATTGTTTCCCAAAAGGCGTCACTGCATTTGCCTCCTAACTGCTGACAGCTGTGTGCCTGTGCCGATTTCCCCAGGCCTTAGCCATCAGTTGTTTTTTATTTATTTTTAAATATTTTATTTCCATAGGTTATTGGGAAACAGGTGGTGGTTGGTTGCATGAGTAGGTTCTTCAGTAGTGATTTGTGAGATTTTGGTGTACTCATCACCCGAGCAGGATACACTGCACCCAATCTGTGGCCTTTTGGCTGTCTTTTCCCCCACATTTTATTGCTAAATTTCAAACACATAAAAAAGTTGAACAAATTTTACAGTGAACACCTATCTAGCCACCCCCCGCCCTGGGTTTCCTAATTTATGTTAGTGCTGTCTTTGTCTTGTCATTATCTATGCATCCCTCCTCCATCCATCAAGCCATCTTTTTTTTTTTTTTCCTTGAGGCAGAGTCTTGCTCTGTTGCCCAGGCTGGAGTGCGGTGGCACGATGTTGGCTCGCTGCAAACTCAGCCTCCCGGGTTGAAGCGATTCTCCTGCCTCAGCCTCCCGGGTTGAAGTGATTCTCCTGCCTCAGCCTCCCAGGTTGAAGGGATTCTCCTGCCTCAGCCTCCCAGGTTGAAAGGATTCTCCTGCCTCAGCCTCCCGAGCAGCTGGGACCACAGGCATGTGTCACCACACCTGGCCAATTTTTTGTATTTTTAGTAGAGACAGGATTTCAGCATGTTGACCAGGATGGTCTCAATCTCCTGACCTGTTGATCTACCCACCTTGGCCTCCCAAAGTGCTGGGATTACAGGCATGAGCCGCCACGCCCGGCCCATCAAGTTATGTATATCAGAGCAAGTTACAGATATCAGTACACTTTGGCCCCAAACACTTCAACATGTTTATCATCAACTAGAGTTCAATGCTTGTGTAGGGGTCTTTGTTCTAAGAAGGCAAAATTTTTATACAATGAAATGCACACTTCTTAAATATACCGTTTATTGAGTTTTAACAAATGCATATATTTGTATAAGCCCAACTCTATCAGGATAAGGAATATTTCCACCACTCCACAACATTTCCTAGTTTTCCAGTTGCCCCCACTATTCTGATTTCTTTCCACTATAGCTTAGTTTTGCTCATTCTGGAATGTCGTAATAATGGAATCATGCAGTATCCACTCTTTTTACCTGGCTGGTTTCATTCATTTCATTCAATCAATAGTTGCTCCTTTTTATTGTTGAGTATGATTCCATTGTGCGGACATGTAATAGTTTGTGTTAATCCATTTGCTTCTTGACAGACACCTGAGCTGTCTCTAGTTTGGGGCAATTGTAAATAAAGCTGCTATGACACTGTTGTACAATCTTTGTGTGAACATCTGTTTTCACTTCTTCTTAGGGACTTGAGTGGAAATGCTGGGTCATAGGGTGGGCATATGCTTAGTTGCGTAAGAAACTGCTTGACCTGTTTACACTCCCACCAACGTGTTACACCCTACCACTGAGTTCTCAGCGCAGAACACAAAGGGGTTGTCACTTCCTTGGTTTCAGATGCTGCACCTTGGTGGATACCAGTGAAGGTCGCAATGCCAGGGTTGGCTGCAGTTGACTTGGCAATCAACTGTACGCCCCAGGCTGTTTCTCCTGGACAGATGAATGGATGGATGCTCAGCCAGTTCTCCCTGACCCTGAACTTGTATAATTGCTTTGTTGGAACCCGAATGTTGTCTTTTTCATTTTTCCTCTTTGAATTTCTTTGTTTCGAGACAAGGTCTCACTCTCTTGCCAAGGCTGGGGTGCAGTGGCGCGATCTTGGCTCACCGTAACCTCTGTCTCCCAGGTTCAAGTGATTCTCCTACCTTAGCCTCCCCAGTAGCTGGAATTACAGGCACACAGCACCATGCCTGGCTAATTTTTGTATTTTTAGTAAAGATGGGATTTCACCATGTTGGTCAGACTGGTCTTGAACTTTTGGCCTCAAGTGATGCATCCACCTTGGCCTCGCAAAGTGTTGGGATTACAGGCGTGAGCCATCACGGCCGGCTCTCCTTATTGAATTCTGTCTTGTTGGTTTTGAGTTTGGCCTCCAGCTGGTCCTGTTAATGATGAGAGTAGCAAACTCACATACGTGCACCATGTCCAGATCCTTGGTTAACTCATTCAGACTTTGGGAGAATTCTGTGAGGGAGCTACTATTATCCCCATTTTAGAGATAAGGAAATTGAGGCACAAAGAAGAAGTTAAGTAATTGCCCAAGTTGATTTAGTCATAAATGGTGGGATTAGAACCCAGATAGTTCAGATCCAGACATTGTGGTCTTTTTTTTTTTTTTTT
>NW_016107416.1:821206-824289 GCF_001604975.1 Cebus imitator
TGGGATTACAGGCACACACCACCATGCCCAGTTAATTTTTTGTATTTTTAGTAGAGACGGGGTTTCACCATGTTGACCAGGATGGTCTCGATCTCTTGACCTCGTGATCCACCCGCTTCGGCCTCCCAAAGTGCTGGGATTATAGACATGAGCCACCGCGCCCAGCCCGACATTGTGGTCTTAATCATTCACCCTGTTGCCTCTCTTCAGCTTCTGATGTCATCTGTTTTCATCTTCCAATCTCTGAAAACACATCAAGCATGCCTCCAATTCTTCATTCAAATTATTGGTTAAAACAAAACAAAACAAAACAAAACAAAAATGCTATGGACCAGAGAAGTCCAGGGCCAAGGATGGTGCCTGAATATCTGCCTCTAGAGATCTCCTTTTGCACTGGCCTTATTCCATTTGTCCAGAATCCTTGACCATGATTACCTGACCAGCTGCAAGGTTATAAAGCTGGGATCTAGCCGTGGCACTTCACCATAGTCTCAGGGCAGCCTTCATCACATATCTTTCTGAAACTGTACACACCACACATAGCATTTCATATCAGAATTGCCTGCCTGGATTTACTTGCCCAGGGGCCTGAGAAAACAAAGGGACCAGAAGGTGGGGCTGGGGCAGTGTTTGTTTGAGCCCATGTGGGCTCCCAGTGTCCTTTCATAGGGCCTTTCATAGGCCCTAGGTTTCAGCCCAGTATATAGCATGTAGTAGGTGCTCAATAAATGCTTGTTATCTAGTTTTTGTTTGTTTGTTTTTGAGATGGAGTCTTGCTCTATTGCCCAGGCTGGAGTACAATGGTGCAATCTCAGCTCACTGCAACCTCCAACTCCTGGTTCAAGTGATTCTCCTGTCTCAGCCTCCCAAGTAGCTGGGATTACAGGCGTGTGCCACCATGCCCAGCTAATTTTCGTATTTTTAGTAGAGGTGGGGTTTCACTATGTTGGCCAGGCTGGTCTTGAACTCCTGACCTCAGGTGATCCACTCACCTTGGCCTCCCAAAGTGCTGGGATTATAGGTGTGAGCCACCGCACCTGGACTTGTTTGTTTGTTTCTTGAGGTAGGGTCTTGCTCTGTTGCTCAGGCTGGAGTGCAGTGGTGCGATCATTACTCACTGAAGCCTCAACCTTTCAGCCTTCAGCAATTCTACTATCTCAGCCTCCTAAGTAGTTGGGACTTACAGGCATGTACCACCATGCCCAGCTAATTAAAAACTTTTTTTTTGTAGAGACAGAAATCTCACTGTGTTGCCTAAGCCGGTCTCAAACTCCTAGGTTTAAGTGATCCTCTTGCTTCAACCTCCCAAAGTTTTGGGATTACAGGCATGAACCAATGCACCCAGCCTTGTTAACTAGTTTTTTTTTTTAGATAGAGTTTCACTCTTGCCACCCAGGCTGGCAGGCTGGAGTGCAATGGTGCAATCTCAGCTCCCGGGTTCAAGCGATTCTCCTGTCTCAGCCTCCTGAGTAGCTTGAAATTACAGGTGCCCACCATCATGCTCAGCTAATTTTTGTATTTTTAGTAGAGATGGGGTTTCACCATGTTGGTCAGGCTGGTCTCGAACTGCTGACCTCAGGTGATCCACCCACCATGGCCTCCCAAAGTGTTGGCATTACAGGTGTGAGCCACTGCGCTGGGTCTGACTAGTTTTTGAAGGTTACTTGGCTTTATTTTATTTTTTATTGTGGTAGAATATCATAAAATTTACCATTTTAACCATTTTAAAGTGTATACTTCAGTGACGTTAGGTACCCTCAAAATGTCGCATAATCATCATTAGTATCTATGATATTTCCAGAACTTTTTCATCCTCACAAACAAAAACTCTATTAGATGAGAACTCACTTCTGCCTCTCCCCCCAGCTTCTAGTCATGTCTATCCTACTTTCTATCTCTATGATCTGCCTTGTCTAGATATTTCACATAAATGGAATCACATATTGGCCCTTTTGTGCCTGAGTTATTTCACTTAGCTTAACATTTTCAAGATTAATCTGGCTGGGCACAGTGGCTCACACCTGTAATCCCAGCACATTGAGAGGTGGTGACAGGATTGCTTGGGCCAAGGAGTTCAAGGTCATATTGGTCAACATAGTGAGACCCTCGTCTCTACAAAAATTAAAAAAAAAAAAATTAGCTGGGCAGGGTGATGGGTACCTGTAGTCTCAGCCACTGGTGAGGCTGAGGCAGAAGGATCGTTTGAGACCAGGAGTTGAAGGCTGCAATGAGCTATGATTGTACATCTGGACTCCAGCCTGGGTGACAGAACACGACCCTGTCTCAAAACAGATTTGTCCATGTTGTAGCAGGCATCAGGACTTCCTTTCTTTTTAAGGTTGATGTTCCACTATATGGGTGTAGCACGTATTGTTAATCCATTCATCTGTCAGTGGACACCCGGGTTGTTTCCATCTCTTGGCTGTGGTGAGTCGTGCTGCTCTGAAGTTTGTTAATTGTAGACAGGGAACTTGCTGTGTCGCCCAGGCTGCTTGCTAATTGTTATTTCATAACCCTGCTGTTGTGTTCTCTCCAGTCTTTTTTCACTAAAATGGCTCTTATCAAGGTCCCCAGTGGCCTCCATGCTGCTAAAGCCAAGGGAGACTTTCCGTTCTCGTTTCATGTGATTTCATTGGTAGCAGCTGACTTGGTCAGTCTCCTTTCTCCTCGATATTGTCTCTTCGTTTGGCGTATGGGATTTCTTGCTTTTCCTCCGCTGCTCAGGATGGATGCGCCTTCTCAGTCCCTCTTTTTGTTTCTCCCTTTTCCCCTTTCTCCTCCGCGAGCTCTTTTTTTATTTTTTGAGATGGAGTCTCCCTCTGTTGCCCAGGCTGGAGTGCAGTGGCACAATCTCGGCTCACTGCAACCTCCACCTCCTGGGTTCAAGCGATTCTCCTGCCTCAGCCTCCGGAGCAGCTGGGACTACAGGAGCATGCCACCACACCCAGCTATTTTTTTTTAACTATTTTTAGTAGAGACAGGGTTTCACCATGTTGGCCAGGATGGTCTTGATCTCCTGACCTGATGATCCACCTTCCTCCTCCTCCCGAAGTCCTGGGATTACAGGTGTGAGCCACCGCGCC
>NW_016107416.1:824364-878265 GCF_001604975.1 Cebus imitator
ATCTTGGCTCACTGCAACCTCCGCCTCCTGGGTTCAAGTGATTCTTCTGCCTCAGCCTCCCGAGTAGCTGGGATTACAGGCATGCACCACCACACCTGGCTAATTTTTTTGTATTTTTAGTAGAGATGGGTTTTCACCATGTTGGTCATGCTGGTCTTGAACTCCTGACCTCAGGTGATACGCCTGCCTTGGCCTCCCAAAGTGCTGAGATTACAGGTGTGAGCCACTGCGCCTGGTCTACCTCTTTCTTGTCTTTGCTCAGCTTCATCCTTTCAAAGTGCCCACTGATAACACTCTATTTAAAATTGGAACACCTCTTACCCTGTCCACCCTCCTCATCCCCCCCCCCTTTTTTTTTTTTGACAGGCTCTGCTCTATTGCCCAGGCTGGAGTGCAGTGGTACAATCTTGGCTCACTGCAACCTCTGCCTCCCTGGTTTAAGTGATCCTCCCACCTCAGCCTCCTTAGTAACTTGGACTATAGGTGTGTGCCACCATGCTTGGCTAATTTTTGTATTTTTAGTAGAGACAGGGTTTCACCATGTTAGCCAGGCTGGTCTCAAACTCCTGACCTCAAGCAATCTGCCTGTCTTGGTCTCCCAAAGTGTTGGGATTATAGGTGTGAGCCACCATGCCCAGCCCTCAACACCTTTCTGAAGGCCTGTTTCTCCTGCGGTGCTTGTCATTGTTTGCAATATTATATACTTCACTCATTCACCATGTTTATTGTTTCTTCTCTCCTCCCACCCTCATTGAAAGCATGATTCAGGAGGGCAAGGATGTTTGTGTTTTTTGTTTACTGATATGGCTCACCTAGAATAGTGCTTAGTACATGTAAGGTCTCAATATACATTTGTTGAATGAATGAAGGAAGGAAGAAAGTATGATAATGTGGGAAGGGGTCTTCAATCAAAAAATGGGATAGATGCTCGGTGCAGTGGCTTATGCCTATAATCTTAGCCCTCTGGAAGGCTGAGGTAGGAAAATCACTTGAGATCAGGAGTTTGAGACTAGCCTGGGCAACACAGGGAGATCCTGTCTCTACAAAAAATTAAAAAATTAGCCAGGAGTGGTCCCAGCCAATCGAGAGGCTGAGGCAGGAGGATACCTTGAACCCAGGAGTTTAAGGTTACAGTGAGCTGTGATCGCATCACTGCACTGTAGCCTGGATGACAGAGTGAGACCCCATCTCAAAATAAATATCCTGGGCACTGTGGCTCAAGCCTGCCATCCCAGCACATTGGGAGGCTGAGGTAGGAGGATCTCTTGAGCCTAGGAGTTTGAGATCAGCGTTAGCAACGTGGCGAAACCCTGTCTCTACAAAAAATACAAAAATTAGCCAGGTGTGGTCGTGGGTGCCTGTAGTCCCAGCAACACAGGAGGCTAAGAGGTGGGAGGATCACCTGAGCCCAGGAGGTTGAGACTGCAGTGAACAAAGATCGCTGCCACTGGACTCCAGCCTGGGGGACAGAGCAAAACCCTACCTTGCTTTATTAAAAATAAATGAATAAATAACTAAATTTTTAAAATGACTTAGGGTCAAGACAAGGTGGCTTTCCGGTATGCCCAGGTGTTGTGGACATTAGGGCTGTTTGCCGTACAGCAGCTGTCCCCATTCTCCTGGAACGTTTCCGAATTTTCCTTTGGGACAAATCCCCTCCCACCATCAGCCAGTCCATGTGGATCGCCTGAGGCCAACTCCAGCCTTAACTTCAAAGGGGTGGTGACTCTTGGTGACTCAGTGATTGGTTCAGGGCTGGGAGCATTTCACATTTTACCATGTTGCCCAGGGTGGGCTGATGAGGCTGAGTCCTTTACTGCACTGTTGGGATGGGGATGGCTTTTTCCCTCAAAGCTGGACAGAAGCTCAGACCTGCCTTAGCTGTCTTGATGCCTTTTTGGAAGAGTGTGCCTGGAAATGAAGGCAATGCAGAGGAACACAGGGCTACAGATGTGGAGAAAGACCACATTCCACAGCGTCTTCTGTGTTGCCTGACCTCCTCCTGAAGTTGACTTTCCATTCAGAGAAGCCCATTTTCACGGGTCAGTTTGAGTTGGGATTTGCCATTTGCAACCTCTTCCCTCCCCAAGCTCCTGAACCAGGAGTGAGGAGGGGCTGGCTGCGGTCTGGGGGTGTGTGGCTGCACTGATCATCCCAAGTGAGAGAGGCTGAGCACATGGAGGGCACTCGCTTAGCAATGCTGGATGGAGGGGGCGTGAACACAGATTGCCTTGGCCTTGTCCTAGAAGGGCTCTGAAGCTGTCAGCGGAGAAGGACACGGGCATGAACAGGGGCAAACAGAGAGCTCCTGCCTCGCCTGAGCTGCAGCCTAAGCTGAGATGCATTCTGCCCAAGCTTGGGGTGGTAGTAGGAACGGGGAGACCACCTCCCTAGAGCTCACTCCTGAGCTCCCTCCGCCCCCACAGCAGAAAGCCCAGTTCCAGCACACACCAGGAGGGGGGCCTGGGCTCTGCTACTTACTAGGGGTGCTCTGGAGTAAGTCACTGAAATTTCTGAGCTAGTGCCCTCATAGGTAAAATGGGAATCATGTCCACCTCATAGGATTGCTGTGAGGGTGAAATGAAGTCATGCGTGCCAAGAACTCAGTACCAGTCTGGCACAGAACACCCTTAGCGGCGGTCAGCTGCGCGACTGCAGTTTCCATAAACACCAGCAGGTGGCGCCCCGACCCCAAAAGAGCCCCCGTCGCCGGCCTTTCCAGGGCCGGGAGAGGCTGGGCGGGTCGGCCTCTTGGATCTCTGCCAGTTAGATCCCGACCTTCCCCGCTGCGGGGGGGACCCGTACGTGCACTCCCCTCAATTCTCTGTAGTCTCTGGCTCAAGGAAGAGGGGCGTGTGGGTCACCATGGGATAGTCGGGGAGCCTGTTTTCCATCCGTGTTGTGTAAGGGCACGGGCTGCGGAGACAGCCTGGGCAAAGTTGAGGAACTACCCGGGTTGGAGCGGATCGGAGACTTCCAGAGCGGGCGGGATCTCGACGCGGAGGCTGGTTGTTGAGTGTCTGCGGCTGGACTCGGGGCGCCACTGGGCCTGGTGCTGCGGCAGGGGGATGACCCATATGACCTGTATTCGTTTCCTGTCGGAGTGGGGGCGAGTGGGGCCCTGGGACGCGGGGGCTCTGGAAATTCTGCGTCCGGCCAGCAGAAGGAGGCAGAGAGCCCCCCACCCTCCCATCCCCGGGCCTGGCCCGGCTCTCCCAGCCCGAGCTCTCCCTGCGGGAACCTTCCCAGCTTGGCTGCTCCTTCTTCCCTGGGCAGGACTCGACATGTCCCGTGTCCCTTCATTTTGGAAAAAGGCTTGCCCTCCTGTCTCCCGCCCAGCTTCTTGGAGGAGCCCGTGGGGTAAGGGGAGGGTCAGCTTCAACCCGAACTCAACCCTAACTCCGCTGCACCCCCGCTCCCTGGGCCTCAGTGCGGGTGATGGGACCATCTGGCCACTCTAATTCTAGCAGCTGCGAATTCCTGGGACAGGGTGGGGAGACCTCCACTAGGGTAGAGATTTGGAGGGGGCACAAGGGGCTCCTCCCCCTAATCCCCATCAACCCAGGCCTGGACGGCCAGCTGGACCTCCGGAAGCGGGGGCTGCCCACCCCATACCACCCCGGCCAGTTCCCGGCACTCTCCTGGACACGCTCCCGGAGGCCCACAAAGGCCCTTAGATGCATTTCTGGGCCAGGCTCTGCCGGTGCCCCGGGCCGGCAGCCGGCTGGTTCTCGGCACTGCAAGTCCCTGGCACTCCTGTGGGGCTTTGTCCACGAGCTCTGGCCCCGTGCTGGCCGGGCCTTGTCCGCTGGGGGAGGGATCGCACAGGCAGATCGCAGAGCTCGGGCAGTCTCCCTTTCTCCAGCCTGTGGCCTTGCCCTCTTCCAGGTGACTGGCCCCTTACCTCAGCCTTGCTGGCCCCCATGGCCAGGGCTGTCCAGTGAGCAAGGAGTGTGAGTCCTCCCCAGCTCCCTTCCAGCTAACATTGGCGTGGGGGGTCATGTTGTCTCCGTTTGAAGACCAGACCTAGGGATCCAGGCATTCTCCCCAGGCCTTGGTGGCTTTCTGCCCCAGCTCCTGACTGCATGATTTCCCTACTATGGGCCGGTCAGGGTCATGGGCAGGTGTGCGTTTGTCCCTGGCCACTCACTCATTCATTCATTCTTCGGTTCATCACTCTTTGGATACCAACTTCATGCAGGTCCCGGGCTCAGGGAGGAGTGGGGACTGAGAGAGGAGTGTGCAGGGTCCTTGCCCTCATGGAGTGTCCAGTCCAGACAGTCACTACACAGTGTGACATGTGCTGTGATGGAGACAGACCTGCCCGCCTGGGGGAACCTCCTCAGAGAGGCCCTCCCTGAACAGCTGGGTGAAGCAGCCCTACCTGCCAGCCAGCTGTGGTCACACACCAGGTTTTGCTTGTTGGCGTGTTTCAAAGCCCTTCTAATATTTACAGATGACTTCTTCCTTTATTAAGGAAGGATTGCTAGAGCCTGGGAGGTCAAGGCTGTAGTGAGCCGAGATTGTGCCCCTGCCTGAGTATTCCTGTCTCTAAAAGAAAAACAAAAACCAAAACAAAACAAAAACAAAGAAACCCACTCAACAAACTAGGAACAGTCGGTACTCATTATATGAGGGCTTCACTAAATGCCCACTGGGTGCCAGGCACTGTTCTGGCCCCTGGGAATCTACAAGAGGGAGAGGAAAATTCTTCCCCTCACGGAGCCTATGGCCTAGGATTGGCAGCAGGCCATTCCCAGAAAAGACAAGTAAGCATGTGGTATATAAATATGTGTTATGGAGGAAAAGAAGGCGGGGAAATGGGAAATGTGGATGAAGGAGAGGGTAGTATTTTAGTAGAGTGGTCAGAAAAGGTGACATTGTAACTGAGAGCTGAGGGAAGTGAGGGGTGGGTGGTGCAGGTACCTGGGTGAGGGGGAAGTGTTTTAGGCAGAGAGCAGCAAGGGCCCTGAGGTGGGAGTGTGCCTGGTGTTTTGGAGGAACAGGGAGGGGGCCGGTGTGTCTGCAGGGGAATGAGGTCAGAGGAGTGGTGGGGGCCAGATCTTGTGGGATTTTGTGGCCGGCGTAAAGATTTGGTTTGAGTCTGGGCGAGATGGCTCATGCCTGTAATCCCAGCACTTTGTAAGGCCCTGGCAGGAGAATCGCTTGAGCCCAGGAATCTGAGACCAGCCTAGCCTTGTGATCGTGACATTTACTGCAGAAAGGAAGAGGAGGTCAGTTTGGGTTGGGTTAAGATGGAACTGCTCTTGGCCAGGTGCAGTGGCTCACACCTGTAATGCCGGCACTTTGGGAGGCTGAGGTGGGTGGATCACCTGAGGTTGGGAGTTCGAGACCAACCTGACCAACATGGAAAAACCCTGTATCTACTAAAAATACAAAATTAGCCGGCTGTGGTGGTGCATGCCTGTAATCCCAGCTACTTGGGAGGCTGAGGCAGGAGAATTGCCTGAACTTGGGAGGCAGAGGTTGTGGTGGGCCGAGATCGTGCCATTGCATTCCGGCCTGGGCAACAAGGCCAAAACTCTGTCAAAAAAAAAAAAAAAAAAAAAGATGGAACTGTTCTTTGAATATCCTGGTGGCAACTCCAGGTCAGCACTTGGGTATCAGGGTCTGACCTCGGGTGGAAAAGTCCAGGTTGGAGAATCACACACTGAAAAGCTTCAGGGTTTAGCTGGGCTTTGAAGCTGGGATGGGGTCATCACAGGCAAGAGTGAGATGAAGAAGAGCGAGTACTGAGCCCTGGGAGCTCTGGCACTGGATGTCAGAGAGGGGCAGAGGAACCAGCAGAGGAGGATGAGAAGGCGAAGCCGGAGAGGCAGGACAGAAAACATAGCAATGAGGAGTCCTGGAAGTCAAGGGAAGAACGTACGTCAAGGAGGAGGCGGTGATGAAACGCTGTCAGACGCCATCAGGGAGCTAAGACCAGGCCTGTGAGTGGATTTTTGGATTTGGCATTGTGGCAGTCACTGAGGACAGGCCACGGTCTAGTGCTGTGTACAAACTTTAGAAAATGTTGGCTGTTCCAGGTGGACCTAGCTACACAGGCACACAGAAAGTGGATACCTCGGTGTGAAGAAAAAGGTATCCTGCGCAGTGGCTCACATCTGTAATCCCAACACTTTGGGAGGATGAGGCAGGAGGATTGCTGGAGCCCATGAAGTTGAGACCAGCCTGGGCAACATGGCGAAACACTATCTTTACAAAAAATAAAAAAAATTAGCTGGGTGTGGCGGTGCATGCCTGCAGCCCCAGCTACTGGAGAGGTGGGAGGATCGCTTGAGGCTGGGAGTTCAAGGCTGCAGTGAGCCGATATCATGCCACTGCATTCCGGTCTGGGTATTCCTGTTTCTAAAAGAAAAACAAAACAAAAACAAAAACAAACCCATTCAACAAACTAGGAATAGAAGGTAATGACCTCAACATGATAAAGGGCATTTATGAAAAACCCACAGCTAATAGTGTACTCAGGTTGCAGTGAGCTGTGATTGTCCCACTGCACTACGCTAACCTGAGACCCTCTCTCTCTCTCTCTCAGAGAAAGAAAGAAAGAGAAAGAAAGAAAGAGAAAGAAAGAAAGAAAGAAAGAAAGAAAGAAAGAAAGAAAGAAAGAAAGAAAGAAAGAAAGAAAAAAAAAAAAGGCATCTCTTCCCCTGACAGATGCAGCCTTGCCTCAGGGCACACAGCATGGTGAGAGGAAAGAGCAGACTGGATTTCAGCTACCTCTCCATCCTTCGTGTACCCAGCATCCTTGTGCAGTGCCCAACCTGCACATCTGTACTCGGCAACTGTGTTGACTGTGATGAGTGGTGTCAATGAACTGTATAGGGAGATAAGAGCTAGACTGGAGTTTCTTTGACAAAGAGGAATTGGAGACAGCATGGACAAGTTTTTCAAGGAGCTTTGCCATAATAGGTAAAACGAAATGGGATGGTAGCAGCGGAGTGGAGAGGAATTGGCCAAATGAGGGTGGGTGGAGGGAAAGGCATCCCAGGCAGAGAGCTTGCCTAAACAAAGGGAGATCACTAGCAGTGGTTGAGGGCGTATGAGTGTGGGAGGGGTCCTAGGACATCAAATTTGAGGTCGGAAGTGTCAGGAGAGGGGATATAGAATAGGTGAATTGGGGCCTTTATCTTGGGGGTGTGGGGATGCTGGGGGCAGGGGCAGGTTGCAGCAGAGCTGAGAACACAGTAGGTGCTCACTGAGCTTTCTGGGATTGGCCTGGGGAATCTCTACCCAGGCGCCCCTCCTGGGCCTCAGGCTCCCAGCTGGAAGATGGGAGAATTGGGTGTTGGTGGGTCCATCTGTCCCTGCCCAGGGTGCTGACCATGCCCAATGCAGCTGTCCCTCCCCCCCGCCGCATACCTTCTGTACTCTCCTAGGGACCAGTCAAGGGCCTTCCTATGAGACCCCCTCAGGTGAGGAGGCAGGGTGGGGGAGGAAAGGGAGGTCACTTGGAGGAACAGGGAGAAGCTGCCCACTTTTCTTTCCCTTGAGGAATGAAAACATAGTCTATTCTGGCTCTTCAGTAGGGGGATGCTGACCCTGCTGTCTTTTCCCTTCCCTCCCTCCCTTCCTTCTTTTCTTTTCCTTCCTTCTTTTCTCTCTTTCTTTTCTTTCTTCTCTTTCTTTCTTCTCTCTTCCTTCCTTTCTTCCTTTTCCCTTTCTCTCTTTCTTTTCCTTCCTTCCTTTCTCTCTCTCTCTCTTCTCTCTCTCTCTCTCTCTCTCTCTCTCGCTCTCTCACCTAGGCTGGAATAGTGGCTGGAATGATCTTGGCTCACTGCAACCTCTGCCTCCCAGGTTCAAGTGATTCTCTTCCCTCAGACTCCCCTGCATCTGAGATTGCAGGAATGCATCACCATGCCTGGCTAATTTTTGTATTTTTAGTAGAGATGGGGTTTCACTATGTTGGCCAGGCTGGTATCAAACTCTTGACCTCAAGTGACGCAGCCTGCTTTGGCCTCCCAAAGTGCTGGGATTATAAGCCTGAGCCACCTCGCCCAGATGGACCTTCCTTCTTCTTTTTTTTTTGAGACGGAGTCTCACTCTGTCACTAGGCTGAAGTGCAGTGGGGCAATCTCATCTCACTGCAACCTCTGCCTCCCGGTTCAAGCAATTCTCCTGCCTCAGCCTCCCAAGTAGCTGGGACTACAGGTGCGTGCTACCATGCCCAGCTAATTTCTGTATTTTTAGTAGAGATGGAGCTTCACCATATTGGCCAGGGTGGTCTTGATCTCCTGACCTCGTGATCTGCCCACCTTGGCATTTTAAAGTGCTGGGATTACAGTCGTGAGCCACTGCACCTGGCTGACCCTGCTTCTTTGAAGAGGTGAAGGTAGCCACAAGGAACAGTAACAATACTCCCCTCTCCAGTGTCGGTGGCACCCAGAGCACTCACACAGAGCCCACCTGTGGCCTCCAGACAGCCCTCTGAGCCCCTGGGATCTAGTTCCACTTGATGGAGGGGAAAGGAAGGTTCAGGAAGGGTATGGCTGCCCATAGCCACACAGCTAGAAAGTGGAGGGAACTGGACTAGAACCCAGATCTTCTTCCCCCTGCCACAGGCTCTTGGAGTTACAAAGGACAGGGGGCAGATCTGGGGGCAGAGACTAGGTTCTGTGTGCCAGCTGGGAGCAGGTTAGCTGGAGAGACAGCTGTGTCTGCCTTTCCCCTTTCCCTGTTATTTCCTTCCATGTAACTTATTAAGCCATACTGAGTGTTAGGTGCTGAGGATATACTGTGAACCCTTCAAGGGGCTCAGAGTCCATCTGGTGGACAGCGATTAAATAATGCATTCCATGAGTAAGTCATCATTACAGTTGGAATAGCCATGGGCTGTTGAGGGCATCTGTGTGCCAGGTCTTGAGCACATCAGCTCTTTTGGTCCCCATCCTAGCCCCACATTAGGGGGCCTGCTACCATCCTCATTGGGCAGATGAGGAAGTAGGCGCCCAGAAAGGTGGTCCAGCTATGACTTGAGGCAGTGGGTGCCAAGGGCGGGGAATGTAGAATCTAAGCCCTGCCACGTGCACTTCTCTCCACAGCCCATGCTGGTCGCCACCCTTCTCTGACTTCAGGTAGCAGAGGGCAGAGGGGTAGAGTGCAGGACAGCAGGGAAGCTAAGCTCCTGTGCCCTTTAAGATCCAGGGCACCTGCACAGAGAGTGGCTCCCTTGTTTGTGGACTCTTTGGATGCAGCCTGAGTGCCCTCTTAATTGGCCAGCTGTGCCCACAGGTTTAGGTCTCCTGGGGCCATGAGCAGGTGACTTATGCTCTCAGACCCTCAGCTTTCTCATCTGTAAAATGGGTTGTAGGATTGTTTTGAGAGTTAAATATGACATATGAAGAGCCCTTGGTAGATCCATGGTTGTTAGGGACGTCACCATGGTTGATGAAGTCCCAGCTCCAGCTGGGACTGGATGTTACCCAGCTTGAAGAGGGGGAGGCTCAGACTCCACACTTCCAATTGCTGCCACCCTAAGCGGTCAGCAGATTCTCTTCTTGCTCCCTAAGAAGAGTCCATGTCTGTGTGTTCATGGGTGGAAAGAAGGTCAGAGAAGCCTTCATGGAGGAAGAGGCATTTAAGGAGGAATCTGAGGGTCCAGTAGGAGGTCACTGAGCACAGCAGGATCCAGGCCCCACTGGGCAGAGTGTGGATGGTCTGCAGAGGTCTGGAAGTGGAAGCAGCTGGGTGTGGTGACCGTCCCCAGGGGCTGGAGTCAGGGAGAGGGGTAGAAAGTGGCCTCCTGTGGCAGGGCTTGACTTGCCTTCGCCCAGGCACTGGGCCTGCTCCCCATCCTCTCCTTAGATCCCTGTGGGTGGGGCCCCTTTACTGCCGCTCAGAGAGGCGGAATCTTACTCTGCAGGTGCTTCATAGCCAGGAAGTTTTTAATGTCCAGCCCAGGTACAGTTGGTCAACCCTCTTCTTCAGGTAGGGTCCTGGGGTGAGGGGGGGGGGCATCAGGGAGATGCCCTGAGGGAGACACTGTGGGACAGGTGCCTTGGGAGATGGTTTTCTCCATCCTGGGCCCCCTCTGTCTCTCCCTTGGTCTCCTTATATCTGCCTAGGGTGACTTCCCCTTGACCTGGCACTGGGATTGCGTTCTTGGTTGGACTCACCTCTCACCTCCGCCTCCCTCAGGGTCTCTTTTGTCTCTCCTCTCTCTTGCCTCCTCCCCTCCCACTCTGTCCTGAGTGCCCCTTCTCACCCCACAGCTCAGGTCCTCAGGTCTCCGTCCCGTCGGTCTCTAGGTCTCAGGGGCTCAGTCTTCCTCTTTCAGATCCTTCACCTTGGCCCCCTGCACTCCCTGCTCCTCCCTTGGTGGGGTCTCCAGGGGACTGGCCGTGTGTTGGGGGACTGTTGGGGCAGGGGTCATTCCCTGAACAGACCGTGGGAGGAGGGCAAGGACCCGGCCCCTCCTTCACCTCGAGGGCCTGGCGGGTCCTGAGGGCTCAGGTTCTGGGCCGCAGGGACCTGCCTGGGGGTCGGAGATGGTTGCATCTGACCAGGGATTCGAGGACGGCCGGGGCCCGGCGGGGCTAGGAAGGGGCGGAATCTCGGGCGCTCCCCTCCCCCACTTTCTTAAAGGGCCCGCGAGGGGCGGGGCGGGGACAGGATGGGCCGCGCCCTCCACGGCAGGCTCGGGGTCCTGGGGCGAGCGGTGCGCGTCTGGCGGGCTGGGCTGGGGGCTGCGCTCCCTTCCCGGCTCCGCTCCCGCCGCTCGCGCGCCCGCAGTGCCCCCGCCCTTCCCCGCCCTTCCCGCTCCTCCTTCCTCCTCCTCCTCCTGCTCCTGCTCGCGGCTCCGCTCCCTCCCTCCTGCCGTCCGTCCCCCTCGCTCAGCCTCTCCACACCGCGGCTCCGGCACCTGAAGGGACGCGGGCGGGCGCGGGCAGCTCCGACCGGCGGCGGCGGGGCGGGACAGGCAGCCCGGCGGCCTCCGATGGCCCCACCGTGAGAGGCCGGACCCGCGGCGGGGACCAGCAGCGGTGAGTGGGGCCGCGGGGCTCCGGGACCCGCCCCTCCCCGCTGGCCACCAGGCCGGGGCAGGAGCGGCTGGGGAGGGGGCCGCGTGCGGAGTGGGGGGCGCCGCCCTCGCCCTTGGTGCCCGCCCGGGTCCTCTAACAAAGCTACATTTCCAGATCAATTCCGCGGCGTCTGGAGCATCCGAAGGATACGGTTGTCATGGAGATGGGGCCGAGCGAGGAAGCCCGGGCTGGCCGGGACTGGGCCGGGAAGAGGGGGCGCCGCGGGAGAGCCCGAGCCCAGCCTGAGGGAGGAGGGCGGGGGCTGCCGACCCGATTGTCTCCCGGCTTCGCCGCCCGCTCCCGTCTCCCCGCTTTTGTATAATCTGGGGGTACGCGTGTGCGTGGGGTGTGCTAGTGGCAGCCTAGTGGCCGGAGATCGGGGTGTTGGGTGCCGGGGCCTGCAGGCAGCCACCTTCACGAGGCTGCAGCTTTGAGGATTTATTTCTGTTTCCAGTTTCCCAACTTTGACAGCCTGGCTTGGTGGCCAGGCCTTCCCAGCTCCGCCGCTAGAGCGGGGGCTCGCACGGGGGCGTGGCAGGCAAGGCCGAGGAGGCACATAATGGCCGAGGCAGCAGCGGGAGGGAGGGGTCCCAGGAGCCGGCTGCTGGGGCTGGGTGGAGAAGGAGTCCAGATTGGGGACCACCCTGCCCAGCGGGCCCCCTCCTCAGAGGAGGTATTCAGACTTCTGCTGTTCCTAGAGGATCCAGGGGCTCCCTGGAATGATCACTGGGGGCATTGTTTTTGCATAGGCCCAGGGGTCCACTGTCTCAAGCCCACCCCTTTGTCTTAGGCCCATCTTGGGGGGCCCAGGAAGAGAACCCGGAGCAGAAGCAGCAGTCACAATGGAAGAGGTCCTTAGACTCCTGGCAGCCAGGGGATAAGCCAGGCTGAGCTTGATGGGGACAGGGAGACACAGCTCAGGGTTTGGCCAGGGCAGGTGAGTGGCCTGGGCTTGGACTTTCCTGGGTTTCCCAGTTCCTTTTTCTAGATCCTACAGACAAGAGCTGCTTAATGGGGGTGGCAGTTGGCACTGGGCTGGGACTGCCTCCAAACCCAACCTGTGGACCTGAGCAGATGCAGTTATTCTGTCATTCTTCCACCCTCTCCCCAGGAGGTTAGGAACCTGCCTCCCAGGGAAGCTCCAAGTTCTGTGAACTGGGATCTCCGAATCAGTAAAATGTGCCTGCTGTTCTCCCAGCAGCCCCTTTCCCCAATATATGGTGGGAGGCCATGGCTTTTGAGTGGGGCTACTGCAAAGTTTGGTCCTGGTGGAAAC
Organism: Cebus imitator; assembly: GCF_001604975.1. Classification (NCBI taxonomy): domain Eukaryota; kingdom Metazoa; phylum Chordata; class Mammalia; order Primates; family Cebidae; genus Cebus; species Cebus imitator. The sequence goes on from NW_016107416.1 coordinate 836,683, forward strand.
GTAGCAGTCCCTAGGATTTGGCCAGAGCCCCCAGAAGATTCCCACCCAATGGGGTGAGTAGGTGGGTGTGGCCCAGCTAAAGGAGAATGACTAGGTTGTCCTCGGAAGGCCTCCCTCACTGGTGCCTCTTGCAAGGTTGAAGTCTCAATGCTTGGGTGAATTGCACCCTGCAGCCCAGGGATCCCCCCAGAGGTCTCCCTCCTGAAGCTTGTCCTGACCTGACAACTCTGGAGTGCGTGCTCCACAAGCGGGCCTGACCAGTAGTGCTTCCCAGGGTCTTCCCTGAAGGGAGGGAGCAAAGCTAGCTGAAAACAATGACTTCCTGCTCTAGACAGCACTGAGAGAGAGAGAGAGTGGCTTGGGGCATTACCTCACCCAGCTTCCATATATGGAGCATATTCGCCAAGTACCCTCATAGCATAACTGTCTTTAGAGGGAGACACTACCATTATTCCCATTTTGTGATGGAGTTGTTTGTTCAAAGTCCCCTGGTTAGTAAGTGGCAGAGTGAGGATTTGCACTTGGCCAGAACTGTCTGATACTCAGACCTGTGTCCCCATCCTCATCCTCTTCTGCCTTGGAGATACAACTTAGGAGGGATGTGGGAGGTGGGACAGAGTGCCTCTCCATCTGGGCAAGGGGGTAACCTTGGGAAAAACAAGCACTAAGCTAGACTTTCCTAGGGAAGTGGGATTAGGCATTCCTATTCCGGACGTTGGCTTGCAGGAGATCAACACTGCCTCTCGCGACAGACGATGCTCTAGACCTCCTTTGCCAGATGGTCTTTTCCAGGAAAATCTGTTTTGAGCGGCATCTTATGTCTGAGGCTCCGTATTTAGACTGGCTCTCTGAACAGGAGGATACACTTAGGCTGTCGCCCCTAGAGTGGTGTTTGGGGGTTGGGTGGGCTTGGGGCCAGACCTGGCTCCTTGCCACAGCTCAGTGGAGGGATAGGGGCCCATGTTCCTGCCCTGGTCTCCCTGGGGCCAGCTTGTTTTCCTTGTCCCTCTAAGCCAGTTTGCCCACAGGTGAGTCTGCTTCCTCGGGGTCTGGCCCCTTTTTTAGGTGGTAAGCCACTCCAGCACTGTGCCTGCCTGGCCTGCGGTGACTCAAGCATCCAGCCCAGGGCCAGCCCACAGCACGGCTTGCCCAGGTTTGTGGGCTGCCCCAGGAAAGGAATATGTCTTCTCCTCTGACTCCTGCCCCCAAATCCCAGCCCCTGAGCTCCCCTCTTTGGAATGTCTTCCTCCACTCCCTTTCTTCTCCCACCTTACTTTTTATCTTGTCAAAGCTGATAATATGGTGAACACCACCAACATACCCTTCACCTGGAGACCTAGATTTGCCAACTATTAATATGTTGCCCCACTTGTTTCTCTCTCTCTTTCTCGCAACCTTTTGAAAGTTAACTTGCCAACATTATAACACTTCACTTTTAAATATTTCAGCATGAAATGTCCCTGAGACAGGGACATTTTTCTACAAAAAGACTCTATTGTCGTCATACCCAAGAAGTTTAGTAATCATCCAGTTTAACCTAACATGTAGTCCGTATTTACACTTCTAATTGTCTCAGTAATGTCCTTTATAGCTGTTTTTTTTTTTTTTTAATTTGATCATGGAACTTACATTGCATTTAGTTATTATGGCTCTTTAGTGTTTCAATCTGAATGAATCCCTGGCTTTTTTGAAATTTTTAAAATGACATTGTTAATTTTGAAGCCTTGTGGTGTGTTTCACATTCTGGATTGGTCTTCTTGCTTGCTCATGATTAGATTCAAGTTCAACATTTTTGGGCAAGAATATCCCATAGATGATGTCATGTCCTTCTCCGTGCATGATATTGGGACGGGAGGCACCTGTTACTTGCTTGTTCTATAGTAGGTGGCACTAAGTTAGGTCACTTGGCTCAGGGGTCCCTGTATTTCAATTCTGTTCCCCCCCCCTTCTCTACCTCCAAAAGCTTAATCTGTGCACCAGGTCAGCAAATCTGACTGAACCCCTATATCAGACCAGATGTTGGAGAATGAAGAAGCAGACAGAGACCTTCAGGGAGCTTGCAACCTCAGGGTTGGGGGTGGAGGAGCTGCTGCTCAGACCTGTGCTGTTGGTGGGGGAGAGGGGAGGCCCAGAGAAAGTAATAAGAGGCACAGCAAGGGGAGAGGGCGTGGGGGGCCAGACAGGAAGGCAGGCTCAGGCCACAGCTAGCCTGGAATGTGGGCTAACCAGGCTGGCCTTTTCCCCAAGGGCACTTCAAAACCACTGAAGGGCTTTGAAGAGGGGATGTTGGGGCAGTTTTGAGTGCTGGAAAGGCACTCTGAGGAGTAAAAACTGGGGCTGGCTGGGCTAGTACATGGGAAAGAGATCAACCAGGAGGCTGTGGAAGCACCCAGCACAAGACACAGGGGACTGGATTGGGGCTGCTGTGTGTGGTGCACGGAGGGAGTGGAGTTATGTGGTTTGGTGACTCTGCTGGGTGGCTGTTGCTGGTGGGAGAAGGGAGAAGGGGATGGAGCTGGGAGAGATTTAGGAAGCAGAATGGACAGGCCCTTGTGTCTGATTAAAGGTGGGGAGAGTGGGAAGGATGAGCTCATGCAGTGGCTTGGGAAGGGAGATGGAGGCTGTGGTTTTGAGTGTGTGAGGTCTGAGGTGCTTTCCAGGCCAGAGTAATGGTATTTGGGAAGTTCATTTGGTGGTGACCACCTGTGGCCACCTCGCAGAAGCTCATTTTGAGATGGGGGCAGAAAGAAGAACCACACCTAACCCACAGCAGGGAATGGACAGTGGGCTTCAGGCACCAGCATAGAGGGGACTGAGCAGGGCTAGGCTGGCTCAGACGGCAGCTGCCCCTGTGGAAGTTGGGATAATCCTGCCACTAACTTGCAGACCCCAATTCCCTTACCTCATTTTGCTTCTTCATACTTGCTTGGCAAAACCCCAACGCTGGTTAAATCCAATGCCTGACCTATTAAATGCCTGCACGTGCAGCTGACTGGGGCCGGGCAAAACCACTGCCCTGACTGTTCTCACTTTCAGTCCAGGCCCATGAACACTGAACTTCAAGTGGGTCCTTAGCGCAGTCCAGCAGGCACAGCACAGGTTCTGAGGTTGTCGCCTCTCCCCCGTGCTAGATGACTCTTTCACACTTGCTCTTTGTGTGTGTGTGTAGAGATGGGGGTCTCACTATGTTGCCAGAGCTGGTCTTAAACTCCTGACCTCGAGTGATCTGCTCTCCTCAGCTTCCCAAAGTGCTGGGATTATGGGCATGAGCAATTGCACCCAGCCCCCACTTACTCTTCTACCCTCACCCCCCAGTCCCTCCCATCCTTCCTTTCAGCGTATCATCTTTGAGAAAATATAAGCAGTTAGAGTGTCCTGAGGCTCCCAGAGCCACACTCACCTGTCTGCCAGCATCTGCACTCACTGCCCTGCTTTCTCCTGTCTCTGTGGGCGAAGTGTCCCTGCTCCTGGTTAAGGCCACCCCTCTACTTGTGCAGAGATCATGGCCCCTTGTGTCTGCTTTAGAACATCACTCCAGCAGGGCCCCTGCCTGTATCATCGGGTCCTCCTCTCTGCTAGAGCATCCTATCAGCAGATATCTTGCTGTTATTTCTTCTGTGTTAAAAATGGTTCTGGCTGGGCATGGTGGCTCATGCCTGTAATCCCATCACTTTGGGAGGCTGAGGCAGGTGGATCACCTGAGGGTCAGGAGTTCAAGACCAGCCTGGCCAACATGGTAAAACTCCATCTCTACTAAAAATACAAAAATTAGCCAGGTGCGGTGGTGGGCACCTGTAATTCCAGCTACTTGGGAGGTTGAGGCAAGACAATTGCTTGGAGGTTGCAGTGAACTGAGATTGCATCACTGTACTCCAGCCTGAATGAAAGAGGGAGACTCCATCTCAAACAAAAAAAAAAAAAAAAAGTTCTCTTGCCTTCCCCAACCATCTACTGCTGCATCTCTCTCCTCCCCTTTGCAGAGAAACTCCCCAGAAGGGTTGTCTAGACTCGCTGTCTCCACATCCTCTCCTCCCGCTCCCTCTTGACTCAACTACTCTTATGGGGCTTTCTCCCCCTCCACTCCACTGACCTCTCCTCTCAAGATCATCAGTAATGTTCCTGTTGCTGCAGCCAGTGGCCAATTCTCAGTCTCGTCAGCGGCAGCAGACGCATCCCATCTCCCTCTTCCTTGAAATACCTTCCTTGTCTTCCAGGACACCCATTCTTCTGTTTTCCTCTTACCTTGTGGGTTGCTCCTTCTCATCCTTTGCTGGTTCCTCTTCTCTCTCTCCCATCTCTTGATATCAGGGTGCCCCAGCACTCACCCTGCACAGGATCTCTCCTCTGTCTCCACTCCTCCGTACAGATCTCATCCAGTCTTGTGGCTTTAAGTACCACCTATGTGCTGCCAGCCCCCAAATTTAAATTCCAAGTCTCAACCTCTCCTGCAAACTCCAGTAGCCTACGCAGCATCTCAGCTTTCCTGCCTGCTAGACACCCCACCTCGACTTGCCCCATCTTCCTCCCCACACCTGCTCCATCCAGTTTCCCTTCTTGAGAGGCAACTCCATCCTTCTAATTGCTCAGAGCACAAATGTTGGCATCACTCTTGGGTCCCCGCTCTCTCCTGCCCCATGTACATCCCGTGGATAGGTGAGGCTTTAGAGTTCCTGACCTCCCTTCAGCAGGCCCTGGGCGAGAGAGAGGAGGTGACACTTAAATGGACCAGCACAGCCCCTTTCACACCTGCTTACTTCATCCCACATGCTTTCATCAAGGAGGCCACAACCTTCAGACCCTGAGCTAAAGTCCTAAAGAGAAGACAAGACTGGACAGGGAAGAGGAGGGAGGGGAAGGGAGGACTTGGCTGGGGAAGAGTAAAGAGAAGATACGTAACACAGAGATTGGGGAGGGGGTGGGGAGGAAGGCCACAGCAGGAGAGGCAGAGAGGGAGAGGAGTTGGGGGTGTGGATGGAGAATGTGAGGACCTAGAGGGTGTGGGGTATGTGAAAACCGGGCAGAGGGAAGGGAGGAGGAAACTTCATGGTTTATGTCTCTTGGCTGTGGAGGCAGCCTGGGGGGAGCTGCTCAGAGGCTGAGCTCCCTCAGTGCTGCCTCTGCCCAGGTGTTTCATGCGAGGCTGGGCTGGTTGGGAGGACTTGCACTTGGTCAGTCCACTGTAGCTCTCAGGATTCAGCTCTCAAGCCTCAGGCTCATGCTAGCCTGTGGGCTCCATGAGCCTGTGGGCTGAAGCAGCGTGAATCCAGTGCCCTCTGAAGTTTGAGGAAGGTGGCACTGTGGTCAGTCTGGCTATGGAGTTTCCTGACCAGGACAGCTTAGTCCTTTGTGGTTCCTGCTAACTGAGGGTTCATCCCGTAGGGAAGGAAGTCAGTGGGCGTAGAGTCACCAGCTATAAACGTGATTTGAAATTTGACAGCAGACATTGTGGATTTCATTAGTGTTAAGGGCTCTTCAACCAGCATGCAGATACATGCAAATTATAAGCAAATGAAGGTGCCAATTGGCTGGGGGTTTGGAGGGAGAAGCAAGCTGGGAGATGTCCAGGAATGACCTTTGTGAATCGAGGCCCAAGGGCCCCTAAGAATCCCAGCAAAGCACATGCAGATAAGATGCAAATGTGCACCCAGCCCCAGGGACTTCTGCCTGCCTGACCGTGAGAACATGAGCCCAAGGCAAGGGCTGGTTCCCTGGGGGCCACACTGAGAGAAGGAAAGCAGGTGGGGGCTGGTCATCACTCTAAACTGGCACTATCTGAAAGGGATGGGCATCTTTAAGGGAGTCCTAGGTTCCTGGCTCTTGCCATACAGTGGTGTGCCCTGAGATGGAAAGGTAGGAGTGAGCCTGGCTTTCGGTGTGAGCATTGGGAGGGCAGGATGGTAGGGACCTCAGCTGCCTTGGGAAAGGGAGGAGGTGCCCTCTCTGGCCACGCTTCTGGCACCACTGCAGTCTTTCATTTGCCTCTACCCTCAGGCTGGGCTTCTGAAGCCCCTGCCTCAGAACTCGCTCTGACAGCTGCCAAGGATAAATATCCACTGGGTGCTGGCTGAGTGGCCTCTGCTGTGTGCTGCTGTCCTGGGCATGGCATCCTTGGGGATAGCCAGCTGGGTTCCCTGCAGCCCCTAAAAGGTTCTGAGAGGCAGCAGCCCACCCTTGAGCACTGAACACATGTCATCTCCTTTAGTCCTCACAGGTGCCTTGTGAGGACAAAAGCTGTTGGCACCCCCTTTTATGCAGGAGGACACTGAGCTCAGAGAGTTGAGCAGTCTGCCTGAAATCACACAGCTTGGATTTGGAGCCTGGTCTTTCTGAGCATACAGGTAGGGGCACTGACCCGCTCTCCTGGACTGTCCCAGTCTGAGGCCCTTGTTGCAGCACAAGGCAGTCCAAGTTGGGAAGACCAGGTGGGTTAGGAGGGTTTGGGGTCACTCTGGAGTGTGGAATCCTGAGATTCCTTGGTGGGCATCCCTTCAAAATTATCCTAGGCATCTCCCTGGCAGTTGGGATGTGGAGGAGGCTGGCCTGGGATTAGGGAAGGGGCCTGGAGCTCTTGGAGATGGGAAGACCCTTAACTCTAGACCCCTTGGTTGGCAGAGACTACAAGGGAACATGATGAGGGGGGCCCAACTGAGGGCTCTTCCTGGCAGCACCCTACTGCCTATGCTGCCAGTGTCCTAGCAGGTTCTGTGGAGCCCTGGAGTGCCAAGGCTTGGGCCATCCTAGGCCCCATGATGGTGTGGGGGCCAGCTGTTCAGGGTCTGCTATAAACACTTCCTACATGCCACCTGTTTGCATTGATCATCTCTTTTAAGTGTCTGTGCGTGTCTTGTGTGTTTGTGTATGTTCACGTGTGTTTGTGTGTCTGAGGATCCTAGCTCATGTGCTAAAATCTGGGTGATCTAGGGAATTTTGGGTAGGGATTTTGGGGAAGAGTAGTGAGCCAATGTGGGTGTTCAGGGTGGGTTTCCACAGCGGCAGGGAATAGGTCCAAGAAAGAAAGATTTCTTTGCCAAGTACCCCTCATGGAACTCTCTCCAAGTATCCAGTATCAGGTGGCAGGTCCTTGGAGACTGTCCAGGTTAGGGTATGGAATCAAGGATGGATAGGGGGCTTTGAGTCTTTCCAAATACACTCTAAATGTTGCTCACATTTGTGAGAGTCCGGGGCGGGATTCTCCATTAGACGCACCAAGAGGTCCAGGACTTGGAACTGGTTAGGGATCAATGGTGCACGTGGGAACATGAGACCAGAGAGGAGTTTTTTTGCCCAACTTCCCCTAGCCCACTGGAGGCAAAACGTGAGGGTCCTGGCACTCCTATATTTGCTCCCTGGGTCAGCTGTGGTCTCAGTCTTGCCACCATGCTAACATTGGGGAAGAATGTTCTCTGATCGCAGTCTCTTCTGCATACCCAGGACAGTTTTGACCCTGGATGCCCAGTGATGTAGACCTAGTTGCCCTTAACCTTGCCCCTAGGCCTGCAGCTGCCTTGTCCCCACCTTACCAGGCAAACCAGGGGGATTACCTCATGAGTGGCTGCCTAGTTCCCTCTGTGTGTGTATGTATGTGCGTGTGTGTGTGCGTGCATGTGTGTGTGTGTATGTATGTGCATGTGTGTGTGCATGCATGTGTGTGTGTGTGTGGGCAAATGTGTACATGTGTGCATGTGCCCACCCATGCCTGCGTTGTATGTCTGCTTTCAGGTGCAGCACCCATGCACTTGCCCCTGTGTCTTATAGAGCATGCTGGCCCCTGGAGCCCTCTCTGGTGGGCCCCTACCTTGGCTCTGTCCTTGAGTTTCCCACAGTTCCTGGCTTGAATCCCAGCATGAAAGGGGCCATAAGATTATTTCTATGACAATCTAGCATTCCATCAGAATCTCAGCCTTGCTGCTTTCCAGCTTTGTGACTCTGAGCAGTTCCCTCAACCTTTATTGCCTTTGCCACAAATAGGCATGATGATAATCCCTGTTTTTATCTAACTAATATTTTCTAAGTGCCTACTGTGTACCAAGTATAGTCCCCACCATCACTGAACTTACATCCTAGTACAGAGACGGGCAGGGAATCAGTAAACACATAGAAAAGAGAGCTTCAGTTCTGCTGAGTTTATGGTGCTCCATGGAGGAGTGTGATGGAGTGCCAGGGGTCAGACTGTGCCTTTCTCAGGAGGCAGTGTTGGAGTTGAGCCCTGAGTGGCAGAAGAGGCTCTTTTAAAGGTCTAGGGAAAGAGCATTCTAGGCCAAGGGTATAGCTAGTGCAAAGGCCCTGAGGTGGGAATGCACTCAGGGAGCAGAAAGAAGGCCATTGGGGCTGATGTGGGAGAGCATGAGGATTGGTAGAGGGCAGCAGAACCAGCTCCTGCAGGACCTTTTCAGGCCATGCTGGGGAGACTGGATTCTAATCTAAGGGAGATCATTAGAGGACTATGAGGAGGGAGGGAGGTTTGTGTTTTTGTAGCTCCCTCCAGCTGCCACAGGGAGAGTGGGGAGGGGAACAGAGTTACTCAGGAGAGCTGAGACCCAGGAAGTGCTTGTCGGCACTCAGCCCTGGCAGCTGTCAGGGCCAGGGTTCCACTATCATCACGGGACCCATCTCAACTGGTGCTGAAAAGAGGCTGCCAAGCCCAAGGTCATTCCAAGGGCTGAGGCTAGTGGGAGCCCCTGCCTGGAGAGGGGCTTGGATCAGACCAACAGAGGCTGCAGGGGATCTTGGCCAATGCCAGCCTGTCATTTGAAGGCGTCTCCGTGGGATGGGTGCCCAGTGGCCCAGCTGCACCCACTCCCCTGCTCTCTCCAGCAGGGCTGGAGGTGGGAAGGGCCACTGCTTTGGGCCAAATCTCTTGGTTGAGGGTTTGGGCCCTTGATCTCCTGGGAGGGTTTGATGGGGGGCCTGGGAAACTGGGGGCTTATTCCACATCTCCAGCCCATCTAGCTGCAGAAGGAGGCTACTCCTGGGTTCTAGAGACAGCTACTCTGTGGACCTCAGGCAAAACCTTTCTGGGTTCTGTGCCTCAGCCTTCCTCATTTGTCAAATATGGTGGTAAAAAGGATGGAGCACGGCTACCTTTCATCCTCAACCTTGTAGTGAGTTTGCCCTTCCTTGGACCTCAGCTCTCTCAGCGTTTGTGATGTTAAGCTTCTCATTGGCCCTGAGGGTGAACTGAGGTGATGCCCCCCGCTCTGTAGATGGGTTCACAAAGGCCAGAGGGAGACATGATGAGTCCCAGGGCACATAGTGGTTCAAAGTGAGGGCGTGGGGCATCATTTTACACCTCTGCCCTAAAACCTCCCCTCTGTGCTGCCCTCCCTTGGGCTCAGCAAGACAGGGGGTTCTGGCTCAGCTATTTCTGGGCTCAGCTGGTCCATGCCCAGGCAGGGATTCTGGGCCCCCCGCCCAGAGTAGAGCTCAATGCTGCCCCTTGTCTGCCCACCCCCACGAACCAAGGACATGGCCCAGTGCCTGGTGTTGGCAGGACCTCCATCCCACTCCCAGCTAAAGGAGGACATGGCAGGGCAGGTAGGGCTGGAGCCAGCCTGAGGCAGCTGCTGGAAGTTGGGGGTGGGATGGAGGGGTCTCCCAAGAGGTCCTCAATCTGTCCACAGTTCTGGCTTTGGTGCTGGTGTAGGCTGAGCATCAAGCGAAGCTGGTGATACTCTTATATGTAGGGTTTCACAGAGGTTTAGTCAGAGCCCTGACTCAAGGTGGGGGTGCTCAGCCTCTAGGTATGTGTCGGGGAGCTTGAATCATCCTGGTGAAGTTGGGTTGAAACACTGTGCCCCAGAGCAAATGCTCATCCAGGTCCCTGGGCTAGAAAGCAGATCAGAGGAATAGAACTCGCAGCAGGCCAGTAGCTCCTCTTCTTTTTCCTTTCTAAACGATCCCCCTACCCCGCAACCAGAAGTCTCAGTTGAGGAGGTGACTTCTTGTTTTTCCTCCTCTGAGAATATAACCAGAGGGAACAGATTGAAATAGCAACTACAGCAGCAGGGATTTAGGGCAGCCCAGAAAGAATTCCTCACTCAGGGCTGGACTTCTAGAGGTCCCTGATGTCCTAGGATCAGGGCCCAGATACTCTACAGCATGGCTCTTCAGATGTTTAAAAGTCTGTGGGCTTTTTTTTTTTTTTTTTTTTTAAGTAAGAATCCCTCTTATGCTGTCATCAGAACTCTAGGAGGTGAGGGCCAGCGTAAATCGGCGGGGGTCCCAGGTCTGTCAGTTCTGTTCTCTTCTATTTCACTCAGTATTTGAAAACCGAAGTTAAATAACCTTAACTGGACTCTGGTGGCCAAGCTCCCCTCAAGGGCCCAGAATTCCTGAGAATTGGACCCACTTTCCTCCCCAGACTCTTGTTCTCTAGGTGGGACTTTTCTCCTGGAGCCTATCCCAGTGTTCCCACACTTGCCTTATTATAAGAATCACAGAGGATGATAACCCTCCCTTGTAGCTTCTGGTTTGGGAGGTCTGCAGTACAGCCTGGTAATCTGCATTGTACCAAGTTCCTCAGGTGGTGTTTATGACCAGGCAAGTGTAGGAAGCTTGGGCCTCACTTACATCCCTGTTGTTGGCCCTGCAGCTCATTCTGCTGCATCCCAGAAGGCTGGCCAGTTCCTCTCGTGCACCCTCTCCTGAACCCCCAGCACCCCTCTCCAGAGCAGAGTGGTGGCCAAGGCCCAGGAAGGGGAGGAAAGAAGTGGCCCAGCCAGAACTGGGAGAAGCCCCAATTCCCACTTCTCTCCAGGGCATTTGGAGGGGCTGGTCTGGGTCCCCACTAGCAGAGGCCACTTGGAGAGGGAGTTAGCTTAGCTTAGGTAGGGCCAGGGGCAGACAGGGGAGAAGGGGAGAGCCAGAACACAGCCCATTGCACAGTACATCTGGAATTAGGTTGGGCAGGAAGCCTTTGGGAAATGTGGGCTGGTCCCAATCCATTTGAGACAGCGGAGGTGAAGATGGTGGGAAATGCATCTCCTCATTTTACAGTAGAGAAACAGACCCAGAGGGGAGTGGGGCTGGCCTGGGCAGGCCAGTGAGGAGGCCTGACCTGGACTCACATGAGGTCACACAGAGAGTTGGGCAGAGCAGGGCCTGACTCCCCAGAGTGCCACTTGGCAGCCTCTTCATGAGTCCCTCCTCGCAGCTGGGCGAGCTCTGAAGGGGGCTCGGGGGTGGAGGGGAACCCAGGTCTCCTCCTTCCTCCCAGACAGCTGGGGCTTTGGGCACTGGGTGTGGTGGAGGCAGCCTGGGCTCTCTGTGAGGCTCCCGGGCGGTGCTACCCGCCCAGCACCCTGGACAGCGCCCCACTCTGGTCCATTCCTAGCCGTCTCCAGGCTTCACTTTGCTTTCTGGGGTGGGCCCTGCTCTGATCAGGCTGCATCTGTTGGCTTCCTTGCCTCCTCTCTTAACTCCTCCTTGAAGATAGTCTTCCAGCCCAGTTCCCTCCATTAACCACAAAGGTAAGGTTCACTCATCTCTGGTTCCTGGAGCCAGGGCAAGAATGTGGGAAGAGGCTAGGGGACCGGTGGCTGTCAGCCTGTGGTTTGTCTCCATCACTGACTAGTGGGAATGGAAGGGGGCCCTGCTGGAACCTTCTCCACTTCCTTCCCACCTGGATGTTCCTAAGAGGGCGTTGGTGAACTCTGGCAGGCACAGGAGAGACATAAGAGGTAACAGGAATGGTAGAACCTGGGGCACAATGGGCTGGCCAGGGTCAAAGGTGAGGTGAGGTGGCTGCTTGGGCAGGGCAGTGAGGGGACCGCGGCCCAAATCTATATTCCAGCCCGAAGGCCCCCAAGGGGACTGTCTTGGCCATCTCCCACTCTCGGGCAGGCTGCTCTGCCACTGGTTCTGCTGGACTTTAGGCACCCCCTAGCCCCAGCCCCAGCCCTGTCTGACCAGCCTTTCCTCTCTCCTTGCTGCCAGGTCTAGAGGAGTCCCAGGAGCAGCCAGGACGGGCAGAAGCAGTGGCTGCCATGGAGGAGGACAAGCTTTTATCTACAGTGCCTGAGGAAGGCGATGCTGCCTGTGACCCCAGCCTGGAGCCTGAGGAGGAGCCAGGGGTCCAGAATGGAATAGCCAGTGAGGGCCTGAACAGCAGCCTCTGCAGCCCAGGGGACGAGCGAAGGGGCACCTCAGCGGACACTGAGGATCCCACGAAGGACCCAGCTGTGGCCTTCCATGGCCTCAGCCTTGGCCTCTCCCTCACCAATGGCCTAGCCCTGGAGCCAGACTTGAACATTCTGGAAGATTCAACAGAGTCCAGGCCCTGGAGGGCTGGCAGGCTCGCAGAGGGGGATGATGCTTCCAGGAGCCTCTGTCCAGATGCTGAGGACCCTCAGCTGGGGTAAGTGGGTGTCTTGGGATGGGAACTCGCCACATTTGGCTGCTCTGTTACTGTGCGGCTTGGGTCTAGCCACTTAGTCTCTCTGGTTCTTGTTTTTCTCTCAAATAAAATGGGGATTTCCTATCCCTCTTTTGCCCAGATTCTGGGTGTTTTGAAGGGACAGAGCCGGGAGAGAGAATTCAAAGTCCAGCAGACTACGGGGCTGAAGGTTGTGCCCCCCCACACCTTCAGCCCCTCGAGCCATCGTGAGCTGCTTCTATGTGGGTTGGTGTTGGGGGGCTGCTGCCCTCCCTCCATCCCAGGCTGGACATTCAAATTCCAAATCCTTTTAAAATGCCCGATGTGAAAATTCGTCTGGTTCATTCCTCTGCTTCCTGGAAATGAGAATCTCCCAAATCCTGCAACTGACTCCAGGAAAGGAGGCTATGGACTTTAATTCCTCTCAGCTACTCTCACCTGCAGTAATCATCCGGAAGTTCTATCAGGGATCTCACTTCAGTCCTGCAGTTACAGCCCAATTTCTGTTGTCCTCAGCAGGCGGTGGAGAGACCTAGAGTTTTGGGGGTGTGTTGGACAAGCAGGGTGGGGAAGGGACAGAGAAATGTCTAGAAGGCACCAGGGTGGGCTGAGAAAAGAAGGCATTTAGAAGTCTTAGCATGCATAGCCACAGGCTCTGGCCTGAACAGGCAGTGTGTGGGAGGCGTGTGAGTGTGCATGGGGGGCATGCATGGGTGCCTGCCCTGAACATTGTGTGTGCACAGGCGTGTGTGAACATGTTGGTATGCATGGGGCTGGTGGCTGTGGGTGGAGGGTGTTGGTGCCCTTGGCCTGGTCATTTGTGGCTGCACATTTGGGGGCATGTTATGTGTTATGTAGGGATACATGTCTCTAGATCCCTGGGCAGGAGTATGAGTATGTGGGTTTGGGTGTCTGTGGCACTGGATGTGGCGTGGCCATCAGAGTGTTTCCATCCAGGCAGGGCCTAGGGCAGCCCCATGGCTGGCAGTGGGGCGGGGGCAGGGGACTGGGGCTTCTTGGAGCCCACCATATTGAGGTGGCATTTTTACTTGGGATGGAGAGGCTGGGGGCAGTTGGATGCTTGGAGATTGGGTTGATGGTCTTCAAGCTCCCATCAGGCCACCCCTCAGGCCTGCTCAGTTGCATGAAGGGGCTGGAGATGGGGGTTCCACCGGTGGCTCTGACACTGAGCTGAGAGCTCCTCACAGGCAGGGCTCTATCTTGTTTGGATATCTCTAGTGCCCAGAACAGGCCTGGCAGAGGTGTTTTTACTGGGCTGACTTTGGTATTTGCCCTGGTGGCCAGGACAAGGAAATTTCTTCCCTCTTCTCTCCTTCTGGAGGTCAGTAGAGGAAACTTCCACCCCAGCCCCTGCCAGGCATTCTGCGCCTTTTAGATTTTTGCCCCCCTCCCCACTTTGTTCCTTGGCAAGAGAGAGCCTAATGAGGCTTCAGTCTCAGCTCCTGCTGGGGCTGGGTGGGAGTGCCTTCTCCAGGAAGCACACTGGGATGGAATCTTAGGCACCAGGGGGCCAAGGAGATGTTTGAGGGGAAGGGGCACTTCCCAGTCCTCCAAATACAGCTCAGTCTCCGCTAGGCAGCAGGGGCTGGGGGAAAGTAGGGCGTGGCCAGAGCCTCAGGGGAGAATGATGGAGAGGGAGGGGTGTGCTTCCTTGCATGTGATGGGCCTCAATTGATCTGAAATGGGCCGGGCTGGCCTGCTGTGTTCTTTCCTGGTGTGGCTTCCTCTTACTGGCTCTATCTTCCACCTCTATCCTTGTCTGTCTAGCTCTGTCTTTATCTCTCTCCCCGTCCCTGTTGTCCTCTTCCTCTGTCTCTTTCTTGCCCCATCTCTTGGTCTTGCTCCTCAGTCTGTCTCTCCTTCCTTCTCTGTGTACCTGTTCATCTCGCTGGTGGATAAGAATCTTCCCAGCCTCCTCAGTTCATCTATGTGCAATGTTCTCTTCCAGGTGCTAGAGATGAAACATACAAAAACCTTTGCTCTCATGAAGCTTACGGTCTAGTGGGGAGACAGACAATAAATATTAAAATAATAAATAATTACATAGTAAGTTGGAAGGAGATAAGTGCTTTGGGAAAAAAATAGGAAAAAAGGGACTGTGGTGTTTGGAGACAGGGCACAGTTTAGGTCAGGAGGTCAGGTCAGGCCTCGCTGAGAAAGGGATGTAGAAGGAGGGCGTTAGCTGGGGAAGAACTTTGGGCAGAGGGAACAGCCAGTACAAAGGCCTCTTTTGGGGGACAGCACAGGGTCCTGCAAGGGCTTGGGAAGTGTGGGTGGGGCCATGGGGCTGACAAGCATATGTTCATTTACCCAGTTTATCATTCAGCCAGATGTTCCGAGCACCTACTGTGTGTGGGGTACTCCCTGGCTTCACAAAGCTTTTGTTCTGGGGCTGGGGAACAGATAGTAAACAGGGGAACAGACAGAATCTTACATGACAGGAAGGTCTGGGGAGTAAATTAAGAGATCCTGGAGCAGGAGGCCAGTGTGCTGTGGGCCTGCCTCCCCTGGTCTCTCTGAGAGGGTAGCACTGAGGCCAGACTTGACAGCTGGGATGTGTTTGGGAAGAGCAAAATTATGACCCTGTGTGACACTGGTTGTTACAGGAAGATGTTCACAATGCTCTGGGAGCCTGGAGGAAGCAGTCCCCTAGGCTGGGCTGGGGGACAAGGTCTTACATTCATTCATTCAGACACATATCTGATGCCCACTATGGCCCTGGCCCCAGGCCTGCTTTTTTCCCTACGGAATTCCCAGTACCCAGCCCGGTGTCTGACACCTTGTGCTCAGTCAGTATTGGCTGAAGGGATAAGTGAACAGGATGGGGGATGTTGTGCCCCCAGGGGCCTCCCAGACACAGATCAGTGTAGTCACCAGTACTCGTATGGGGGACATCTTGGCAGGATGGTGACTGGCTTCTTGCATCCCACAGGTTGGATGGTTCCGGGGAGCCAGATGTGCGGGATGGCTTCAGTGCCACGTTTGAGAAGATTCTGGAGTCAGAGCTGCTGCGGGGCACCCAGTACAGCAGCCTTGACTCCCTAGACGGGCTGAGCCTCACGGATGAAAGTGACAGCTGCGTCAGCTTCGAGGCCCCCCTCACGCCCCTCATCCAGCAGCGGGCCCGTGACAGCCCCGAGCCAGGGGCTGGGCTGGGCATTGGGGACATGGGGTTTGAGGGGGACATGGGGGCAGCTGGTGGTGATGGGGAGCTGGGCAGCCCTCTGAGGCGCTCCATCTCCAGCAGCCGCTCAGAGAATGTCCTGAGCCGCCTGTCTCTCATGACCATGCCCAATGGATTCCATGAAGATGGCCCCCAGGGCCCAGTGGGGGACGAGGATGATGATGAGGAGGACACAGACAAGTTGCTGAACTCAGCCAGGTGAGGCAGGGCCCAGGCTGGGAGCTGGGAGAACCACTGAACAGTTGGGGAAACTGAGACCCAGAAGAGGCAAAGCAAGTTAGGGTGACTCAGTGTCCAGAGTCAGTACGCCCTCTTCAAGGCCACCTGGCCTACCGTCTGTATCCAGACTTCCCACCCTGTGTCCTGAGGTTTCATTCTGCTCTTCCAGGCCTTCTCAGCCCCGGTAGAAGTTGGGGGGAGTCAGGGAGCTGTGCTGTGAGTTCACGTGAGAGGCTCTTCCGAAAGTCTGATTCATTCCCTCCTGCTGCAGTGGAGCTTCTTTCCCTTTTCTGGCCTCTGCATGGTTTGCAGAGGCCTGAGGAACCTCCCCGCCTCCCCAGGGCCTTTGACCCTACTCCTCCACCCACCTTCCATCTGCAGTGACCCCAGCCTGAAGGACGGCCTGTCAGACTCAGACTCTGAGCTCAGCAGCTCGGAGGGGTTGGAGCCTGGTAGCGCAGACCCGCTGGCCAACGGGTGCCAGGGGGTTAGTGAAGCTGCTCGCCGGCTGGCACGCCGCCTCTATCACCTCGAGGGCTTTCAGCGCTGCGATGTGGCCCGACAGCTGGGCAAGAAGTGAGTGTGGTCTCCCCCGCCCCCAACCCAGGCAAACCTCGTGTCTTTCTCAGCCTGAAGGAGGTGTAGGTGACCTCCTTCAGGGGTACCTGGTGCTGGGGGGGGTGCTCCCAACAGTTCCCCAAGGACACCTCCTCCTGCCACTGTCCTCATTCCTGGCCTCGGCCTAAATCTGTTTCCTTTCTGGGCTGCTTGGGTGAGGCTGATGCTCTCAGGGAGGGGTGGTGGCGGCCGGCCCCTCAGGGCTGGGGGTGCGGGATGTGGGATGTGGTTATGGGGTCACAGTGGATGTGAGGACAGAGAAGCCGGCAGGAGCTGGGACTAGCTAATGGGGCCAGAGAGGAGAACCTGGGCCTCAAGGGACACCTGTGGGACTCAGAGCTCAGGAAAAGGCTCTTGGCCCTCATTGAGCCTCACTGTTTATCGAAACCAGCTGAAGGAGCTGAAGACCCCAAAGCACACACTCCGGCCTTTAGACTGGTGCAAAGGGAACTGGCTAGATGAGGGTCCCAAAGGGAACCAGGGGACAGGCAGGACTGCAGGACTGAGGGAGTCCGCCGACACATCCTTGTGCACATCTGATCGCTGGTGTGTCCACCTGCCACCTGCCATGGCCCTTTCACCCGGAGTGCCTCCCAGTGTCCACATTGAGGCTCTCAGCTGTGCAGGAGCAGGTCTGGCCCCACAGCGCTGCTCACGGGGCTGGGAGACAGTCCAGACTCTTGTCCATGAATAGGAGCAGAGCTGACGTGCAGGCTTCAGGCCTCCCGGAGCCCTGATGGCAGCTCAGGTCCTGGATCCCCCTCTTTTCCCTCCTGCCTCCTCCACCCTCTGCAGCCTCCATGCTGCTCCTGCACAGGGTCCCTGACAACTGCTCCAGCCCAGAAATCACAACTCAGATGCCCTCATCTCTCCTGCTGGGCTGGACCTCCAGACCTATTGCCAACCTTTCAGGAGCCTTCTTTATGGCCTTCCCCTGCCCTCCTCCCTCTTTTCAGCCACTCCCTGCAGCAGCTAATTGTGCTCAAGTCTCTCCCATCTGAAAAACAAAAATTGTTTCTCAACCCCACTTCCTCCTCCAGCCAAAATTCCTGGGTTTTCTGCCCAGGGTGGCCTCTCTATCCCTTTTCTTTCTCTACACTTAGCCCCTCCACACTGGTTTCCTCCCCCTCATCCCAACTTCAGAAAGCTCTTGTGCCAAGGTCACTGGCAGCCTTGTGTCTTTGAATCTGGTGGCTGCTCTCCAGGCCTCATCTTAGCCCTTCAGCAGCTTCCATGCAACCAGCCATTTCTTTCTTTTTAATTAAACTTTTTATTATGAAAATTTCAAACAGACATGAAAGCAGAAAAAAAAAAATGAAACCTTTTTGTACCCAAGACTGAGTTTCAAAGTTACTATTCATTCTCATTTCCTCTATGACCCATAGCTTTTTTCATGTGCTGGAAGATTGTAACGCATATTTCAGACACTCTATCGTTTGATTTATAAATACTTTAGCATGTATCTCCAACTGATAAGGATCTTTTTTTATATAATCATGATTCTGTTATAATTTCTAACTAAAGGAACAAAAAGTTCTTAATCTCTCCAACATTCAGTCTGTGTTTAATTTTCTCTGATTGTCTCAAAAATGTTGGTTTATTGAAATCAAGATTCAAACAGGGTCCACACATCGCACTTGGCTGATTGGTCTGTTAAGTCTCTTTTAATCAACAACAGTTCGGCAGTTGGGCAGTCCTCCTCCCTTCTTAGTGCCACGTATTTGTTGAAGAAACCAAGCCATTTGTCCTAAAGAATGTTCCACAGTTCGGATGTGGTATCCTCATGGTGTTATTTAACATGTTTCTCTATTTCCCATGGGTCCTGCAAATGGATGGGTGAGCTCTGGGCTTAATTAGAATCAGGTGGAAATTTGTTCTAGTTTTGACAAGAATTCCTCATGCCAGTCTTCTTGAAACCCTCTCCTTGTTGGCCTGCAGGACAACACACCCCACCTCTGGCTGCTGTCTCTCAGTCTCCTTCACTGGCTTGCTCCTGGGTCCTCACCCTGATTCGAGGCTCTGGGCTGGCCAGCCTGTCTGTGCCCTCTCCTCTTGCATGGGTTCAGTCTTATCCTGAGCTGTTACTGACCAGCTGTGGATTGATGACTCTCATAGGGATGCCTTGCCTAGAAGTCTGACATCTCCCTCAGGGGACCACCTTCTTGGCCATGCCTCATGCCCATTCCATCTCTGTGTCTTGTGGGTTCCACCCCCTAAATCTCTCTTCTCCCCATCCCTTCTGTCTCTCTCTGGACAACTACTGTAGTCTACTGTGGGTCTCCACTCGGCAGTGGCGTGTTCCAAAATACAAACTGACCATCCCTGCTTTACCCCTTCTGAATCAAGTCCTGGTCCTTCCCCTGGCTTCAGGCCCTGGCCCTGGCCTCATCTCTTGGAGCCTCGTTCCTGCCCTTTAGGTTCTGGCCACATGGCGCTGCTTGTAGCTTCTTGGACACATCGTGCAGTTTCCTCCCTGGGGACACTGCATCATCTTACCCCTATTTCTTTTGTCTGGTTAGCTCTTTATTCCCTGCGTTGACTGAGACAGTGCCTCCTCCAGGAAGCCTTCTTGACACTCTTAGACCAAGGTTGAACATTACAGCCCAACTGGCCAGTAGCTTAGGGGTTGAGCAGGTTCGGGGGGGTGGGTCGGTCAGGGTACCCTGGGCCTTACTCTTAAAGTAACACCTATGATTCTGTCATCCTTGGGCTGGACCCTGCTTCTAACAGACATCCCATACTCTCCTGGCAGCAACGAGTTTAGCAGGCTGGTGGCCGGGGAGTACCTCAGTTTCTTCGACTTCTCGGGCTTGACTCTGGACCGAGCACTCAGGTCAGTGGTGCTGGGATGGGAAGTGTCCACAAGGGGTACAGGCTGCACATCTGGATTCTCATGTCAGCTCTACCATAAACTTGCTGTGCAGCCTTGGGCTAGTCTTTTGACCCCCTGGTGAGGCTGTGGGGAAGAAGCCACAGGAGCAGCAGCAGTCCAGCAGTTGGGCGAGTGCCCCCTCTGTGGTAGCTGTTAGATGTGAAGAGGGTGGAAGTATAGCCTCAACTCTAGGAGAGGAAGGGAGGCGCAGGACTTGCCTTTATTGAGCACCTCCTGCCTGCAGGATGCTCCAGGTCTTTACTCACCTTGCTCACGCATCCTCAGTACCCCTGTAAGGTAGACATTATCATTCCTATTTTTTCAAATGAAGAAACTGTGGGCCAGAGGGGTAGAGACTTCCTCACTGTCATTGAGGGAGGAGATGGTAAAATGGGATTTGATCTCAGCTCTGTTGGTATTTGGACCCAGGGAGTAGACCTCAGGAGGGCCAATTGCAGGTTCCACGGAGCAGGAGGGTAGAATGGATGGGTGCAGTCCTGTAGTATCTGGGAGGCTCTGGTGGCAGGGGCTGGCTGGGCAGATACTGGCCAGGCCCTAGGAGAGATGGATTCATCTCGGAGCTCAGGGGTGGGGTGATTCATGCATGTTAGACCTTTTTACTGTGTTCCACGTGTCTCCTACACTTTAAAAAAATGTAATTTCTGGTTGGGCATGGTGGCTTATACCTGTAATCCCAGCACTTTGGGAGGCCGAGGCCAGAAGATTACCTGAGGCCAGGAGTTTCAGAACAGCGTGGACAACATAGGGAGGCCCAGTCTCTACAGAAAGCAGAAAAATTAGCCAGGCATGGTGGTGCATGCCTGTAGTTCCAGCTACTCAGGAAGCTGAGGTGGGAGGATCACCTGAGCCCGGGGAGGTTGAGGCTGCAGTGAGCCATGACTGTGTCACTCACTCCAGCCTGGGTGACAGAGTGAAACCCTATCTCAAATAAACAAACAAACAAACAAAAACACACACACACAAAGTAATTTCCATTCTTTTTCCTCTGCTTCTGTTGGGATATTTTCTGTTGACCTGTTTTTACTTCATTTACTCTTTTTCTGTGTCTAATATGTCATTAACCCATTTATGCCTGAGGTTGCAATTTTCTGAATTGCAAGATCAGACCTTGTTGATGACCTTGAGCGGTAAGTAGGATATAAATAACTCCCACATGCTTAGCATTCCAATAATGGAACACTAGGCATAAATGGGTTTTGAACCCATTTAGTGAGTTTTAAATTTATTATATTTTTCATTTCTAGAATTTCCATTTTATTAAAACGTTTAAAAAATAGATTCTAATTCCCTAGGGGAATTATCCATCCTTTCCATTATTTTCTCCATCTTTCCCTATCTTTTTTTGAACATACTGCTTGTAAAGCCCTTGCTGCTGAGTCCAGTATCTATCATCTGAATCATCTGTATCTGTTTCTAGTATCTCTTTTTTCTCTTGTTTTTCTATCGTATATCCTGTCTCTTTGCATGCTTAGTAACTTTAAAAAAAAATCAGATGCTGTATACTTTGTATAGAATTGTAGTGGTTCTAGATTATTCTGTGTTCCTCCAGAGAGGGTTTACCTTGTCCTTTGCTAGGCAGTTAGAAAGGGTGTGGGGGATGCAGTCCTAATCTACTCAAGGTTGCACTGAAGTTTGGTATAGCTCAGGGTTTGCTCTGATCATAGGGTAGAGGCCCTCAGAGTTTTCTACTGGGAGCCTGGGGTGTTGAGTACGGCAAACCCCCTTGCGGGCTCTAAAGCCTAATTTTGTCTTCTCAGTGCAGCAACACTGCCCCCCACTTCAACAACAACAAAAATCCCTCTACTTCTCAGAGGGCCTGCTTAGCCTTTTAGCTTCCTGCCTTTTGTATCTTTTATATCTCTGAAATTCAGCAAATATCTCAAAGGGAAAAGTGGCCATGTGTTTACAGCCCTTGAAGTCTCCAGCTTTTGATTCCACCCAATGCACTGCCTCTTGCCTGTGCCCATAATCAGCAATGCCCCCAGGGAAAAAGCAGCCGCAGAAGGGTCAGACTACCTCTCTGCAATTCTCTCCCCTCCAGAATCTTGGCCCTTTTGGTCTTTGTTGCCTCAGCAATTTTCCCATAGCTTAAGAAAACTCATGGTGTTTATTGTTCTCAGTGGAAGTGTTGGTGTGCTGCAAGCTACTGTATCCTGAGCTGAGTTGTAAAGATTGCACCAGAATGAGGAAGATTGGTCAGGGAAGGGGCTCATTGGTTCAGCTCATAATCGGAGATACGGGTGCTGGACTGAGTGCCTTGTATGCCAGCCCAATACTGACACTCAACTGTGCAGGCACTGGGGAGCCATAGAGGTACTGGCTGTAAAGCAACATTCTGGGAGCCAGCACTGATGCCAGTATACTGGTGGCCTTTGATCTAGAGGCGTGCAGGCTTCTAAAGAGGGTCAGGTGGGAGAGAACAAGCATGAGGTTGGGCAGATGGGAAGGGTTGATGAGAGAGGCTGCACAGAGGGTAGAGTAGAAGGGCTGGTGGTGCCAAGATGTGGGAGAGGATGGGCAGTGGTGAGGCTGCCCCTAGGGACAGCCCGAAAGTTTGGTGGTGGCGGTACTGCTCTGAGGCACTGAATAGTGAAATGCCTGTTCTGTCCAGGGTGTGAACGCAGCAGGCAAGTGCCGGGTTGGAGGTACAGGAGGGTAGTCTGGGCAGTGAACATGGCCATGACATGAGGAGCCTGGGTGCTATTCTGAGGGTTCCAAGGAGCCAGTGATGGGTTTTAAGCAGCAGTGAGTCCTGCCTGCGTGTCTATTTAGAAAGACAACTTGGTGTCTGCAGGGAGGAGGTACTGGGTGCAGGGGTGGCCCCGTTGTCCTGGGTACATGATGAGGGTGGTGGCAGTGATGGAGAATTAAGGTTGAGGTTGAAGAAGAAACTGTCAGGACTTGGTGGCAACCCAGACTTGGGGTGGGGAAGGCAGGAGTGGGGGGATAGGGTTGGGCATGGGTCTCAGCCGCGGCACATGAAACAGAGGGAATGACCGGGGAGGAGTGTTCTGAAGGGCAGATGTGGACAGGGCCCAGCTGTAGGGGAGGGAGCAAGGAGTGGGCATCTGCCCTGAAGAAGGGCTGGTGCTGAGGTGCTCTTCTGTCTTTGTTCTTCACCATCTGTCCTCTGCCTACTTCCAGAAGGTAGGTCCCTGGAGGGCGATGAGGACTGAAACTCTAAAGCTTACCAGGTCCTCTGGCCTTAGCACTCCAGAGGCCATCCTGGGGGCCAGGGCTTCTGAGTGTGGAGAACATCCAGACCCAGAGATTGGGGCACTGGAGCCCTGGCCCCCTGGGGCAGGTGTGGTGTGTGTGTGTGTGTGTGTAGGGGGGTGGTCTAACCCTGGGTGAGGATTCAGACTGCCCTCAGCAGCTTTGAATTGCCTTCCAGAACATTCTTGAAGGCCTTCCCGCTGATGGGGGAGACACAAGAGCGTGAGCGGGTCCTCACACACTTCTCCCGCCGGTACTGCCAGTGCAACCCTGATGACAGCACCTCAGAAGGTATGGCCCCCTGCCCACTCTGCCCGACCCTCCCCACCCACTCAGCCAGGCCCTGGCCGCCTCCCACCCCGGTCCACCTGGCACTTCAGTCCCACTGCCAGCCCAGATGGTTTGTCCTCTGCATGCAGTAGGTGCTCAATGAATGCTAATTGAATAAACTATGGCACAGGGTATGCCTGCTTAGCAAGGCACAGTCTTGCCTGTTCTCCTCCCCACTGCCTGGAAGTCCTCCAGCCTCGGGATTCAGTCCTGTGGCTCTTCCTTCTCCTGCAGTCCCTGTCGTGGTGCTGACTGTTGGTGTGGTGGCTGTCCCGGTGTGGTGGAGGTCTAGGTCGGAGTCCTCTTAGGGACAGGGCTTGCCCAACAGATGGGCCCAAGTCCCAGACTAGTCCCATTATTGGGAGAGACACAGGCCATGCAGGGGCAAGGCTGGGGGCTTAGAGCCATTCCTCAGTCTGAGGTTCAAGGTAAGTTTGGCCGCAGGAGGCAGGAGTCCGGGGCAGAGTGGGTCCAGGGTGGTCAGGCTCCTGGGGCAGGCATGTGACTTGGGCCCTGCAGTGGGGGCGGACCAGGGGCATCACGCAGTCCCTGTCCTCTGAGGTGAGTTTGGCAGGTGGCTGGCCTCCCTCTGCGTCCAAGGCTTCCTGGCGGGTTCTGTCAGCAGACGGGGTGGGAAGAGGTTGGGTCCTCACACTGAGAGTGCCACTGTCTGTGACTCAGATGGGATCCACACGCTCACCTGTGCCCTGATGCTGCTCAACACGGACCTGCACGGCCACGTGAGTTGGGGAGATGGGGAGGGGGTCGCGTGTCCTCTCAGGGACCCATCTTGTGTTGATTCCAGCCCCTTCCTGAGACCTCTCAGTGGCCAGGTTTCTTTTCCAAGCCCAGGGGATTTGGGCAGCTTGGCTTCTAGATTTGGCCTCACCCTAGTTTCATCCCCCAGCGATCCGCCTGAGTCCTCACCCCCATTTAGGGCAGTGAGGGCAGCTGGGTCATGGGAGTTTAAGATGAGCCACAGATGTGTGCTCCTTGTCCAAGCTAAGAGATCATGTGCCCTTTTCGCCCCTGTCCCGCAAGCCTGAATGCAGCCCATGGCATTGAAATACCATGCCCAGGGCAGCCCCTCCCAACCCCCCAGCCCCCACCAGGCCAAGCAGTGAAGTGACTGGTGTGGGGTGCCCAGGCTGTGAGGCTGTGTCTGGTCCAGGCCCGAGGCTGTTTCAGTGCTTCTGTGGCTCAATAACTCCTTCTTCCTTCCTCTGTCTGCTCCGGGACCCCCTCTGGGCTCTCTTGCCCTTGCAGGTGGTAAGTGTAGCTAGTGGTGTGCATGCCCTGTGTGCCAAGGCCCCCCTCATCATGTCGCCTTTCTGTGTCCCCCATCACCATCTGGCTCCACCCAATCACTGCCCCATCATTGCTCACCTAGGGTGGTTGGAGCCCCCTGCTAGGTAGGGAATAGCTCAGTGACTCGGGGACAACAGGCCAGCATGTTAACCCGGAAGTCCAGGGGATATGGTGGTGAAAGAAGGAGCTGGGATAGACCCGACTTCAGATTCTACTCTTGCCTCCATGTGGTAGCTGTGTGACCCTGGGCAAGCACTGGCCCTCTCTGAGCCTCAGGATCTATATCCGTGTGGCGGGAATAATGATCTCCCCGCAGTGTCCTGGGCAGGACTGAGAGGTAATATACACGGCACCAAGGGGCAAGGTCTGGCGCCTAGTAAGGATTTTATTATGAAGAATATTGTTACAGAAAAAGGACAATAGTATTTCTCATTACTGTGAAAATTGAAATGAGGGCAAGCTGGAAGACCCAGCCTGCAGACCCCTGGAAGGTGAGATTGTGAAGGCCCAGTCTGCTGGTAGCCTGGGCTCATGAGTGCATGGGGGCACCTGACTTGGGGAGGGCCAGAGCCTCAGTGCCTGTGTCAGGAGGAGCAAATGTGTGACAGCTTTGGCCAAGTCCACTTGGGCAGGCAACCTAAGTGTGGAACAAGAGAGAAGATGCGTTCCTCATGAATGTCATCTAGCGCCAAAGCCCACGAGCCTGTTGATGTTTCCCCAGACTGCGTCCTCTGTTTATTGACAGCGAGCAGGTGTTGCTAGCCTGCTTTAAAAGGAGCACTCAGCATGCTCCTCACTCCCCGTCCCCACCCCTGGCTGGGCCTGTGAGCAATCTCAGGACTGACTCTGCTGAACCAAGCCCTGGCTGCCCCTCCCTATGGCTAAGAGCTGCTAAGGAGGGCGGCAACCACTGTCCAGTGAACCCTGGGCCAAGAGCATCCCAGAGCTTGATGGGCCTTAGCTGGCGTGGTCCCATATTGATGCCACAGCTGGGGAGAAATGTCAGCACTTCATAGATCAGAAGTGGGCTGGGAGGACTGTTCATGTTTGCAGCCAACAGACACTGAGGATTTCATCTCTCTCTTTACGCGGTACTGCTCAGAGATTGGGAGCGCAGGTTCTGAGGCTGTGTTCTCTGCTGCTCCACACAAAGGCTGTGTGGCCTGAGACAAGTTACTTCATTGCACCTCAGTTTCCCCATGATAAAGTCCCAGTGTATAAAGAAGGGAAGTAAGGCTCACGCCCAAGGTCTGGCGGTTGCAGTTACTGGGAACTCTTGAGAGCACCTGATGCTTTGCACTTTTCCCCTTGCCTCCTTCTCTGCCCCTGTCATTCATCAAGCAGGGACTGAGGCCTGGTGGGTTGTGGGGATCTCAGGAACAGGGGCCGTGCTGGTGCCCACAGAAAGAGCTCTGGTCGGACCGGGACGCAGTAAGGGGCTGTCGGGCTGTAGGCATGCTCCTGAGATAAGCACAGTCTGGTTGAGGAACTGGGGAGGCTTTGTGTAGGAGGGGCGCTGGGACCCTCGGGTTGGGGGCTCAACAACAATCCTGTCTTCTGAGTGCCTTCTGTGTTCCATGAACAAGACAGGAAAGGGAGCCCGTCTGTTGCAGGAGGTGGACAGCACAGAAGTGAGCAAGCGATTACAAGCAATGCTGGTTCCGTGAAGGGCATACACAGGAAGGCGTGGTGGGGTCTGGACTGGGGGTCAGGGAAGGCCTGCAAGGTTTGGGCAGAGATCTGGATCAGCAGGAGCCAACCATGGAAAGATCTGGGATCACGAATTCCAGGCAATGGGGCCAGCAGCAGCAGGCTGGTTTCTACCTTGTGGCTGTTGGGAATAGCGCGGCTGTGAACATTCGTGTACAAGTTTTCATTTGAACACCTGTTTTCAGTTCTTTGGCATTTCTACCTCGGAGTGGACTTTCTGGGTCATATATCTGGTTGTTCTGTGTTTAATTTTTTGAGGAACTGCAGAACTGTTTCCATAGTGGTGTTAGGTTATGGTGCAGGTGGGAGATGATGGTGGAGTGGGTAGGCTGAGTGGTGAATGTGGAGAGCAGGGACTGATGAGGGACACCTTTCAGGACTGAGTCTCACAGGACTTGCTGATGGGGTTGGTCAGTGAAAGAGAGGAGCAAGGGTGCCTTTGGCGTCTGGCTAGCTGGGGGTGCCATTTCCTGAGATGGGGAAGAAACTTCTGTGTAGGGGTGGCAAGTGGGAGAGGCAGACTTGAGTCCTGCTTTTGACCCGTGTTTGAGGTTTGAGATGCCTCTGGACATCAGTGTGGGGAGCCAAAGAGGCGGCGAGGTGGATGAGTCTGGGCCCAGTTTGAAGATGGAGATGGGGTGGGGTGGAATTCAAAGCTATGGGGCTGGTTGATTGCCATGTCCCTGCAGAGAGTATAAGCTGATGGCTAAGTCCAGGGGCTCAGTGCTACATAGAGGCCAGGCAGAGGAGTGGGAGAGACTGCACCGCATCTGGGAGGTCGGAGGAAACCCAGGAGTATGTGGCATTTCTGAAGTCCAGACAAGACAGCATTTCGAGGAGAAGGGAGTGAGTGGCCAGCTGTATAAAAGGCTGCCATGAGGTCAAGTAAGGTGACGGCATGAGAGTGCCCTTTGGGGTTGGAGCGGTCGTCGGTGGGCTAGTCAAGGTTACTGGAGACCTTCTGAAGAGCACCTTAGGTGGAGTGGAGAGGACAGCTGCCAGGTTGAAGTGGGTGAGGTGAGTTCAGGACGTGAGGGTGTGGTGGCCAAAGACACCTCTTGCGGTGTTTGGCTTTGTGTGGGGGCCTGACAGGAGCCGGCGGTGAGTCTGATGTTAAAACAGCCCAACCTTGTGCGTGTGCCACCAGGATCAACTCAGCAGAGAAGACGCTATCACTGCAGGAGAGAGAAGTCACCAGGGAGTACCATGGGACAGCTGGAAAAGCCTAGGTTAACCGAATCAATCTCTGTGGCAGGAGGAATGAGGTGACCCAGGGCCTAGTCCTGAGCTGGAAGGTGGGGTCATTCTTCCCTACCCACACCTCATTGCTAATACATAATAGGAAAGAGGTTTTGGAGAGAAAGAGCCACAGTGTCTATTACAGGGACTTTGAGGCTTAAGGGAAAGGAAAAGGTGTGCCATGGTCATTTTGGAGGTTGAAGAGCAAACACAGGAACTGTGGCAGTGTCAGGAGATCTCCATGCTCGTGTGACTGTGGTCATAGACATAAAATGGGACCTGTTAGCACAGCTGTGTGTCCTGCAAGTATATTTGGTTGAACTTGGATACAGATACAGTATAGGAAATCAGTTGGGTTTCATCAGTACTGGGCTTTTTCTAGGCAAATATGACAGAAGCAGAAAGGGGCAAGAGATAGGTTTGCAGAGAAGTGGTTATTGATGGGGCCTGGAAACTAAACTGGATAAAAAAGAAAGTGAGGTCTTTGGATCTTGTATTAGTCCATTTTCACACTACTATAAAGAACTTCCCTGAGATTGGTAAATTTGTAAGGGAAAGAGGCTTAATTAACTCTCAGTTCCACATAGCTAGGGAGGCCTCAGGAAACTTACAATCATGGCAGAAGGGGAAGCAGGTATCTTCTTCACGAGATGGCAGGAGAGAGAAGAATGTAGGAGGAACTTCCAAACACTTATAAAACCATCAGATCTCCTGAGAACTCACTCACTATCATGAGAACAGCATGGGGGAAACCACCCCCATGATCCAGTCACCCGCCTCCCTTGACACGTGAGGATTATAATTCGAGATGAGATTTGGGTGGGGACACAGGGCCACACTGTATCAGATCTCAACAGGGGATCAAAGGGCTGTTGGAGTGAGGGTTCTAGAGAATGGGGGAGGAGGTGGAAGAGCAGGAGATGGGGGTCAGGAGTTTGTATTTGAAATGGGGTTTTGGAGACGGTGCGGATGCTGGGGATGATGGGTGATGATGGGTGGTGACAGGTCAGCAAATGAGCCTGGGAGGCACCGAGTAGTGGGATGTCAGGGAATGGTGATTTGCAATCTCCTGCCATGAGGAGATGGCAGAGTGGGTTAGAATTGGAGACGGAGGCCAGGGGAGAAATTCCAGAGGTATTTTGGATGCACAGCCTATGGCACTGGTGAGTGGACTGAAGGCTGGGGTAAGGGAGAACCACCAGGGTTGAGGCAAACAAACAGGGAGGGGTGGGTGGGAGAAGTCATTCCAGGAGAGCTCAAGTTGAAACAAAGATTAGTTGTTTTTCAGGAACAGCTTAATTTCTCTCCAACCTTGGGTTGCCTGAAGAATGGCAACAGCAGGAGTTGCTGGCAAGGCATGCTGGGGATGGCTATGGGGGCTGGAGGGACAGGCCAGGGGTTTGGATGTTATCCTGAGGTCTGCAGGGGTCTGCACATTCTCAGATGGTGACAGAGCCTCACACAAGAAGCTTAAGGGGATATCAAGTATAATTAAGGGTTAGCCTAGATTTGCAAATAGTGGCAAGGGTTTTTCTGTCCATAGGAGCTTTGATCAGTCTCTCCCTCCTCCTGAAGGATGATGTCTGCTTTCTTTCTGCTTGACCTGCCTCATCCTGCTCCTGGAATGAGCCTTAAAGACAGGCTAGCATTGTTCTGACCTCAGGGCTGCACATGGAAGTCAGACTTGTGGGAAAAGGCCTGGCTCCTGTGGGGCTAAAGGCAGTGGCACAGTTTTACTACCTGGACAATGGCCTGGGCATCACCCTGTACCCATCCAGCCTCTCTTCTGGGCAAGGAGATAAGTTTGGGGAGATGGTGGCCCTGGCCTGAGAGTGCCAGGGTCAGGCCTTGGGATGGGGCTGTGGTTGGACCCACTGTGACTTTCCTCTGCTGGGACACAGAAGAATTCCAAGGGCTTAGGAAAGACTGGAAGGCCCTGTTGATCCAAACGGGGTGGGAGGGAGAGGGGGAAGTGGGAACTCAGAGGCCCCAAATCATGGACCTCCCCTGGGCTTTGGGATCACCTGGGTACATGTCTTTTTGACTAGTTGTTGTTATGAGTATTGTATTTTAAAGAAGATAACTTACCCAGTATAATTTTACTTCTTTGCATGCATCTTGCTTTTTGGTCCTAAGAAAGATAAATTTTAGTGAATGTTTCATGTGGACTTGAAAAGAATCTATTCTGTGGTTGTTGGTTATAATGTTCTGTATGTGCCAATAAGGTGTCTATATGTGTTGTAAAAATCATGTATATCCTTACTGATTTATTTTCTTGTTATGATACTTAACCATTTTAACTATTTTAAAGATTACAATTTAGTGGCACTACGAACTTTCACAGTGGTGTGCAGTTGTTGCCATTGTCTAGCTTCTGAACATCTTCATCACCCCAAAAGGAAACCTCATACCCCTCAAAGGTCATACCCCATTTCCTCCTCCACCTGGCCCCTGGCTAATGCTAATTTGCTTTCTGTCTCTGTGAATTCGTCTATTGTAGATATTTCATGAGTGGTATCGCACAATATGTGGCCTGTTGTGACTGGCTTCTTTCATTTAGCATGTTTTCAATGTTCATTTACTTCATAGCATGTCTTAGTAGTTCATTTTTCATGAGTGACTAATATTCCATTGTATGGATATCCCACATTTTGTTTATCTGTTCATCTGTTGATGGATATTTGGGTTGTTTCCATCTTCTAGTGATCGTGAATAGTGCTGCTATGAACATTCATGTACAAGTTTTTGTCTGAATATTTGTTTTCATTTTTTGGGGGTATATACCTAGGACTTACTGGGTCGTAGGATAATTTTACATGTAACTTTTTGAGGAAGTGCCCAACCGTTGACTGAACGAGTTTACATTTTCCACCACCAATGTGCAGGGTTCTGATTTCTTTCCATCCTCACCAACACTTTTCTGTTTTTTGAAAAAAAAAAAAAAAGATAGCCATCCTAGTGGATGCGAAGCGTTATCTCACTGTGGTTTGGACTTGTGTTTCCCTAATGATTAGTGATGTTGAGCATTTTTTCATGTGCTTTTTGGCCATTTAAAATATATTTTCTCTGGAGAAATGTCTATTCAAGTCCTTTGTTCATTTTAAAATTAGGTTGTTTTTTGTTGTTGTATTCTTCGAGTTGTTTATATATATATCCTAGATACTAGGCCCTTAGTAGATATTTGATTTACAAATATTTTTTCTCACTCTGTGGGTTGTTTTTCAACTCTTGATAGTGGTTTCTTTTTTTTTTTTTTTTTTTTATTAGGGTTTTTTTTTTTTTTTTTTTTTTTTTTTTTTTAAGACAGGGTCTCTCTGTTGCCCAAGCTGGAGTGCAGTGGCGTGATCCTGGCTCACTGCAGCCTCAACCTCCTGGGCTCATGTAATCCTTTCACCTCAGCTTCCTGAGTAGCCGGGACCACAGGCATGTGCCACAACGACCAGCTAATTT
Source organism: Cebus imitator (assembly GCF_001604975.1). Taxonomy (NCBI): domain Eukaryota; kingdom Metazoa; phylum Chordata; class Mammalia; order Primates; family Cebidae; genus Cebus; species Cebus imitator. The sequence continues at coordinate 867,244 of NW_016107416.1, forward strand.
TCTTTCTTTCTTTCTTTTTTTTGGAGAGACAAGGTCTCCTATGTTGCCCAGGCTAGTCTCCAACTTCTGGGCTCAAGTGATCCTCCCAACTTGGCTTCCCAAAGTGCTGGGATTACAGGTGTGAGGCACCACACCTGGCCTTTTAAAAATTTTATTTTAATTATTGATTCAATCTCTTTACTTGTTGTAGGTCTATTCAGATTTTCTATTTCTTCTTGAGCCAGTTTTAGTAGCTCGTGTATTTCTAAGAATTTGCCCATTTCATCTAGGTTATCTAATTTTCTGGCATAGTATTCTTGCCAATTTTTTGCCTGCTTGTTACTAACAGAGCAGTGTTAAAATCTCCAACCAAGACTGTGAATATGTCGTCTTTTGGTTCTGTCAATTTTTGTCTTGTGTATTTTGAAGCTATGCTACTAGATGTATACAGATTTAGGTCAATCTTCTGGCAGATTGACCCTTTTATCACTAGAACATGTCCTTCTTTATCTCTAGTAATGCTTCTTGCCCTCAAATCTATTTTGTCAGATGTTAGTGTAGCTATACTGGAGTTCTTTTGTTAGTGTTTATGTGGTATATCCTTTTCTGACTCTTTGTTTCAAAGATTTCTGTTCTTTTATATTTAAGGTATGTCTCTTGTATCATATACTTAAAAATAAAGTCTGATAATAATGTTAATTTGAACATTTAGTGAATCATGATATATTTGCATTTAAGTATACCACAGACTGTTTTCTCTTTGACTCTTCAGTTCTGTTTCTTTTCTCTCTCTCTCTTTCTCTTTTTTTTTTGCCTACTTTTGGATTAAGTAGTTTTTGGAATTCCATTTCCCCGCTCTGTTAGCTTGTTAGTTGTCCATTCTTTCGGAATTCTTTTTATGGTTTGCAGTTTGCACCCTCAACTTATAAAGTACTCGGTCCACTTCCCAGGCAGTGAAATACCTTGAAACACTTTAGTTCCATTTACTGCTGTCCTAACTTATATACTCCTGTTACCATGCTTTTAACTATTATATCTCTCTATATTTTATTCCCTGGAAAACTTTACTGTTGCTCTACATAGTTGATTTCCATTTAGAGCTACCAATTCTTTTTGTTATTTCTTTCATTTCTGCTTCTCCATATTTCCATCTGGGATAATTTTTATTCTTTTAGTTTTTTTGCTTAATTTCAACTTTTTTTGTTGAAGTGTGACGGGTGTTTCCCAAGTCCTTGGGTGTTTTTCCTTGTCCTTGGTGGGTGCTGAACTCCAGTCTCGGTTCTCCAGTCCTAAGAGGCCACCCAGCTGCTCAGCCCCTGGCTGCTTCTGGGAAGCAGCAAATGCTTCAGGGAGAAATGCTGCTCTTTCTGGGGTCACCTCTCCACACTCGCCTACAGAGTCTTCACCCTGGAAGCCTCCACTGCTTTTGTAATGCCTCCAATGCCTTCACACAGATGTGCTATGAATATTTTGACCAAGAATTGTTTCTTCTGGGAAGGTTCACCCACAACAAGATAGTCTGACATTGCTTAGATTAGAAATCTTGCCTGGTTACTTTTTGATTTTGCACTCCTGACTAATGGCTGAGGAAGGTTCAGTTTGTGTGGAACTCAAAGAGAGAGTCTTTTTTTTTTTTTTTTTTTTTTTTTTTTTTTTTGGTTTTCTTTTTTTTTTTTTTTTTTCTAGTGTGAAATTATTTTTTGTTTTTTTTTTAGACGGAGTCTTTCTTTGTTACCAGGCTGGAGTGCAGTGGTGCAATCTCTGTTCACTGCAATCTCCACCTCCTAGATTCAAGCAATTCCCCTGCCTCAGCCTCCCGAGTAGCTGGACTACAAGTGTTCACTACCATGTCCAGATAATTTTTTGTATTTTATTAGAGATGGGGTTTTGCCACGATGGTCTCGATCTCCTGACTTCATGATCCACCCACCTTGGCCTCCCAAAATGCTGGGATTACAGGTGTTAGCCACTGCGCCTGGCCTCAAAAATAGTCTTATGAGCATTGCCCTCATAATCCTCTATTGTAAATGTGCACACATGGCTATGTACTTATATATAGACACACGTATATATGTAAAACTATACAAGGAAACATACGAAACACACTTGTATCAAGGCAAACACAGGATCTTTTCTCCTGAACCGTTTTGGAAAGGCATAGAAAGTTCTTACTTGTCAGCTAGTTACAAAGTCTTACATCACTGTTTTCTGAATGATTTCTGTGGTGTGTGAATGTCCCACATGACACTAATAGAGTGTCTTTGCTAAAATAGTGCCAAGGTTAGTAAACTTGGGAAATGATGTGGAATCCTCTCCTTGGAGACACCGGCACACATCAGCATGGTAAAGAGTCTGAAACATGTAAATAAACTTGTTCTATTATGAAATCTTTTTTTGAGTGAATACCTATTTGTGTAGGTAAACCTTGGAAAACACTGCTTTATAGCAAACCCCAATCCACAAAATCCTACAGTGATAAGTATCCAGTATTCAAGAGTTTTTATTTTCACAAAGATGAAGTGCTGTTCAGTGTTTTCTCAAATGTGGGACTCCACGGATAGTCTGGAAGTATGAATATTAGGCGTTGGGTTGCAGGGCTTGAGCCCCTCAACTACTCATTGGTTAAAACAAGAAGGCAGAACTTGGGGATTTAGTCATTTCCAGCTCTTTGCCTGTTTCTGCCTCTGAGCATGAAACCATCTGCTTGGGTTCTCTTTGTCTCAGTTCAGCTCAGCTCAGCATGGGGCACCCGTGTGTGTCCATGGCAATTGATTTTTGAGTCCCGTAAGAACAACCCTTCCCTCACTTCACCTACGTCTTGGAAGCCTTGCTGCCCCTCTGTGCAGGTGAGAGGGTGAGACAGTTGTGGCGGAATACGCAGAGCTTCTGCTCAGAAGCCAAGAGGCCTGGGTTCAAGTCCTGGTGCTGAGTGACCTTGGGAGAGTTAACCATGGAGTAGTGGTGAGAGCATGGCCTTTGGTGTCAGACACACTTGGCCCTTTCACTTCCTTGCTGTGTGATCATGGGCATGTCACTTCACCTTCCTGTACCTCAGTTTTCTTACCTGTCAAATGGGGATAATAAAAATGGGCACTTCACCTTCTCCTTGGGGTGAGAAAGAAATAAGATAATGCATGTCAAGCACAAGACCTGGAACACAGTAGAGACTTGGCAAATGTCAACTCTTACAACACTTCATCCAGCCCGATTCCTTCATCTGGGCTGCAGGAGAAGCCCAACCTCTCATGAGAGGTTGAGAATCAAGCACAGTTCTGACTGTGATAAGAGTTCTGTAAACTCTTGGAGACAAAAGAAAATTCACGCAATTTAATTTTCATTATTGCCCTTGACGCTGCCTCATCCCTCTGGCTGGGCAGGGCAGGGTGTATGGGGAACACACCAGCCTCCTTCCCTACTCTTAGGCAGGACCATTTCTCCATTACAGAACATTGGTAAGAAGATGTCTTGTCAGCAATTCATTGCCAACTTGGACCAGCTGAATGATGGCCAAGACTTTGCCAAAGACCTGCTGAAGGTATTGTCTGCCGAGAGCCCCCATCCTACTAGCTATGCCCTGCATGGATAGAGAGGAGAGAGGTCTCTGCCCCAAGAAATGCTGGCATTCAAAGCTCTTAACAGAGGGTGCAGGGCCATGATGACAAAGTTAGAAACCTCTGAGCTCAACATTTGGCTATTCTGTGTTCCCTGAGTTAGGCTGGGGGAAGGCTTTGTGAGATTTGTTTTTAGTACTCCATTATCACCATTAATGTCATAGTAATAATCAGTACTGCTACCAACTGTCACAGCTGCCACCCACCACAACCACCACCACCACCTTCACCACAAACATCGTCATGATCACTTCAAGGAAAAGCCCACTCATTCCTTCATCATCACCAGGAATTAAGACAATCTAGTTTTCTTTTGAGGCTGAAGCCAAGGGTGGAACTCTGGCCTTTATATTCTGGTCATTTCTCCACTTTGGAGGAAAAGGGGAAGGTTTTGGGGGGCTGGTGATGGGCTTACTTTTATTATTTGTATATTTTTGAGACAAGGTCTCATTCTGCCACCCATGCTGGAGTGCAGTGGTGCGATCATGGCTCACTGCAGCCTTGAACTTTTGGCCTCAAGGGATCCTCCTGCCTCAGCCTCCCAAGTAGCTGGGACTATAGGTGCATGCCACCACTGTGCCTGGTGGTTTTTATTTTTATTTTTTGTAGAGCTGGGGGGTCTCATTATGTTGCCCACGCTGGTCTCAAACTCCTGGGCTCAATCACTCCTTGCACCACAGCCTCCCAAAGTGCTGAAATTACAGGTGTAAGCCACCTCACCCAGCCAGCTGCATTTTTAGATAGTGGGTTTGAAGAATCTGATGATACTACAGGGGCAGTTGAATAATGAGTTTTGAGGTCTCCATCCAAACTCCAGTGTTGCATAGAACACTGTCTTCATCACTCTTCCCACTACATATTCCTCACCATTGAGAAGCATTTGTGAGGCACGTATTTGTGAGAGCAAACAATCGCAGTCTCACCATCCACTTATCCATTTCTCCCCATCTGCTCATTCACCCATCTGCCCACTTCTGCACCCATCCACTCCTCCTCCCATGCATCCACCCAGCCACTCAGTCATTCACCTACCCATATACCCACCCATTCCCCCACACCCATATATATCCCCAAACCCTCCCTTCCCACTTCTCCATAGCAACCACTCACCCATTCGCCCGTCACCCACACAGACACCTTATGCTCTTCAAACACTTCCTCATCTACTTACCTCAACAAACATCATCACATCTACTCACCCATCCCCCTATCCAACTATTCCCTACCCATTCTTTACCCACTAACCCACCCACATTCATCCTCAAACCTATCCACTCAATCATTTACTCAATCATCCACCCAACACCCTGCCATTCATTTGCTCACCCATATCCTCATGCATACACCCCTAAATCTTCCTCATATACCCTCTATCCACCCACCCATCTTTTATTAATTCACCCATTCACCTGCCTATTTCTCCACCCAGCCTTCCATCTTCCACTGGTCCACTTCCCCATCCATCCATTCCATTCACCCATCCTCCCATTCATCCATTCATCCTCCGATCCATCAATCTACCCCATTGAGCACTTGCTGTATGTTGAGCTCTGGATTTTGCACTGGAGATTCAGTAGTGAACAAATGGACAGCCTCTGACCTTGTGAAGCTTACAGTCTCCTGCGAGATTGACATTAAGTGATCACATAATTAAATACCACCCATCTGTACATCCACCCACCCGCTCACTTATCCATCTAACAAACAAGTATGAATCAAATGCCCACTTCACTCCATTGGCTGAAACGATGCTCCCTCACTGTACCCATGTTATTGTTGATAGATGGGTGTTTCTTTTGACTCTTCACCTGAATTCCTCTCTCTCTTTTTTCTGTCTCCCAGACCCTTTACAACTCCATCAAAAATGAAAAGCTGGAATGGGCCATGTGAGTAGTGCCTATGGGCACAGGTATGGGGAGCCTGCATTCCTGGGAGGGGGAGAGTGGGGGTGCAGGTTTGTCTTTCTGACCACTCTCCATGGTGCTGATCCCTCCCAATCCAGTGCCTGACACATGTGTCTAGCTGGCCCACACCTGGTGTTGAATTCCCCTTTGGTTCATTTTCTGTATTGAGAAAAAGAGTGCAATGTTTACATTACTATGGAATAGATTGAACTGTGATAGTGTTTTCTATATGGGGATAGTATTCCAATTCCCATTGATGACAGCTCCTTTCCCTTTGGGAAGTAGGCAGGCAGGAGGCACGAGGGCCCTATAACAATATGACTGTGTAGATGGTGACTGCTATTGACAATGGGAAGGGGAGAGTGCCCTCTAACTTCTTCCCTTGCAAAAGCAGTGAGACCTGTAGGTCTCATCAGGAAAGAGGGGTGGTGACCTTGTTGTTTGGGGAGACTGTGAAAGGCTCTGCTGTGCTCCCCAGGGCAGCCGAGGTCCACGTAGAGGTCCCAGGAAAGGATTGGCGGGAACTCCCATACCACAGGGAAGAGCTGGCACTCTTCTGTTGGGGCTCCTGTGGGGGCCCAGACTTCAGGTCCTTACCTGCTGGCCTCCCTCTGCCAGCGTGTCGGTAGGGTTTGTGCAGCATCTTCAGTCTGGTCATGGTTAGTGCTCTCTGTGATGGAGAGAGGTGAAGGAAGACTGGGAAGGAGACCTGGAGACAGTAAAGTCTCCACATTTGTGACCAAGGATGCCAATTGGTACTTGGACAAAAATCAAAGATCAGAGGTCAGAGTCAGAAGTGGAGACGAGAGTAGGGGTCAGAGATCTGGATCTACAGTCTGGAATTGGAATCTCCTCATCTCTACCTCCTGGGGCTGCTCTTCCTCAATGACCCTGGCTCCCGGATGGGTGGCTGGTGGGAAAAGGCCATGACGATGCAGGCCTGAGGCCTCCCTGGAGGTGGTGCTCAGGCCTAGTACTTCCCTAGTGATGAGGACGAGCTGAGGAAATCCCTGTCTGAGCTGGTGGATGACAAGTTTGGGACAGGCACGAAGAAGGTGACGCGAATCCTGGACGGTGGCAACCCCTTCCTGGATGTCCCACAGGCTCTCAGTGCCACCACCTACAAGCACGGTGTGCTGACCCGGAAGACTCATGCTGACATGGATGGCAAGAGGAGTGGGTGTCAGGCTTGGAGAGGGGCATGGGAGGGTTGCTGGCACAGAGGGGGGCGCCCCCAGGTCACTCCTTGGGGGTGCACATACAGGTGGACACATAGTGGGAGGTGGGATTGGAGAGACTGCAGAAGGTGGCTGCAGCCACACTACCAGTGCCCTTCTCCCCAGCGCCCCGTGGGAGGCGTGGCTGGAAGAAATTTTACGCAGTGCTCAAAGGGACCATACTGTACCTGCAGAAGGTGAGACTGCCCCAGAAAATGTACTCAGAAAGGGCCAGCTCAGTCCCATCCCGCCCTGGCCTTGTGGTGCCCTGAGGGCCCCAGGCAGGACCTGGGGCTCAGGCACATGCCTGGTCCTTCCCCAGACTTGGGCCCACTCAGGGCTTTGGAGGTTTTTATATGAGGACTTGGTGCCCAGTGGCTCAGTGTGAGGCCTGTCCAGGCCTCTGAGACTAGGGTAAGGGGAAGAGTACCTGAATTCTTGTTGGGGTGGGTGAGACAGCAAGAATGGAAAATGAAGGGAGCTATAGGGACAGAGAGGGGAGTGAGGGCAGCGGGGAGTGAAGGTGTGGGTCAGTGACCCTAGCGCACCCATCCCTCCCCATCCAGGATGAGTACAGGCCTGACAAAGCTCTATCAGAGGGTGACCTGAAGAACGCCATTCGTGTGCATCATGCTCTGGCCACCAGGGCCTCTGACTACAGCAAGAAGTCCAACGTGCTCAAGCTTAAGACAGCCGACTGGAGGGTATTCCTCTTCCAGGCACCGTGAGTAGGAGCTGGAGCTCCTCGCTCCCGCCCAGGGCCCAAGGCCTGCCGCGGTGACCCGGCACACAACCCCTCTCCTTCTCGTGAGTCAGCCACAGAGTACGTGTAGCCACATGACACAGACCGACAGCTGGGTTACCCAAAAGCAGCAGTTCTCAAAGTGTGGTTACCCTCGGCACCACTTGCAGTCCCTCTGGCTCCACCTTAGACCTGCTGAGCCCAGAAACTCTGGGATGGCTCCAGCAGCTGTGTTTAACAAGCCCTGCAGGGGCAGCTGAGTGCGCTGGAGTCTGCAATGCGGGGCAGGTGGCATCTTTATGAATCATCCTTCACTTTAAATGTGGGAAAGATGCACCCTCCAGGTGACCTGTAGGGCTATCCTTCTACCACCTCCCATCCTCCTGTGACTTGAGACTGGGGTGTATGTGTCACATGAGCTTGCAAGGAGGCAGGCTGGTGGACAAGGCTTCAGGATCACAGCACCCATGCTGGGCAGGCAGCGGGGCAGGGCAGGAGGGCTGTGGGGATGTGCCCAGTTGCCAATGCCTCTGATGTTTCCCAGTTCATGGTCACTCCCGCCCATTCACTCCAGGGCCACTAGCTGTGGACCTATGATTTTCACATGAAAATCTGGTGTGCCTGGGAGCTGGGACAGAAAGGGAGCTCCCCGCATAGCTTTGGCCACGCCCATCCAGCCCCTATGCATCCTCCCTCTCTCCTTTACCCGCTCATCTAGAGGTACTGGTGCCTTCTCAGTGCCAAGCCCAGTGCTGGGTGTTGGGTGCTGGGTGAAGGACAGGGAGTCCTGTGTGAGAGGCCGGGACCCTCTCCCCTTCCTGTCCCCAGGAGCAAGGAGGAAATGCAGTCCTGGATCCTCAGGATCAACTTGGTGGCAGCCATCTTCTCTGCCCCGGCTTTTCCAGCCGCTGTCAACTCCATGAAGAAGTTCTGTCGGCCCCTGCTGCCCTCCTGCACTACCCGCCTCTGCCAGGTACATGCTCCTGGGTCAAGATGCCAGCTCCTCAGGCTACCATCTGTTCAGGAGCCCACCCCAGTTTCGTCTCTAGGCCGGGTGATCCTGGGCTGAAGGACACCAGAGAAGGGCAGCTCTTCCCTCTATCCCACGCATCCCACCCCCATGTCCAGACGGGAGACTGAGGCATGGCACACAGGGGCCACGGCTGTGGCAGGTGGCGTGGAGCTGCCTCTGCCAGTGCATCCCTGTGGATGTGACTGAGAGTTGGTGGCCTTGTGTGCATCTGGGCACAAATGGAAGAGGCTGTGTGTCACAGGGAGCTCGCAGTGACACCTGGCTGACTCTTCATCCAGTGCTCTTCTGCTGCCCTCACCTATCCTTAAATATTTTATTTGTAATCCTAGAAAACCCAGCTCACCCATGCTGCAGGCTCTCAGGGCTTCTTTGGAGAGGACAGGAGAAATGGTGGCCCAGAGCCTGAGAGGTAGAGGGCAGTGGAAGCCCCATACTTCCTCTTTGCCAGCAACTGGCCCCTTTCCCACTAGGCCTTGCTCCGGGTCTCCCCACTGAGTTCCTGGGCTCCTGCTTCTGCCCAGAGCCCCTGTGCATGCACATGTAACACACGTACACCACATATGCGCACACACCACACACATTCACGTGTGCAAACACACTGGCAGTGACTCACACACACGCATGCACATGTGCACAGCACCAGGGGGCCTGGCTGTCCTGCAGTGGAGGGATGTGTGTGTGTTTGCTCATCAGTGACAGTGTCTCAGCCTGTCTTTTGGTGTGATCCTGGGTCTGTGTCCACTGCGTGTGACTGGGCATGAATGTAAGAAAATGCGCGTATCACATGGAGGAGGGGAGAACGGGGCCAGGCTGGCCTTGGTCTAGGGTGTTTGTGGGTGCACGTGGGAGTGCATATGAGCTGGGTTGTATGTGGGGGTCGATGTGTGTCTGTGTTGGGGATTGTCTATGTGCACATATAAGTGTCAGCGTCTCTCCTCTCCTGAGCCAGCGGGGAGGTGGGGGTGGGGGAAGGGGCATTGAGGAAAGCGCTTGCAGGGGGAGGAGGGAGGGAGGTGGGAGGAGGAGCATGCCCTTGGGTCCAGAGCCTGGCTCTATCCCCATGTTTTGGTGACCCTGGTTAGGCCTTCATTTCCCTTTGGTGGAGCAGCTCCTGGTGGAACAGGGTTTGATCCACCCTGTGACAGCCTGAGAGTAAGGCCTCACAATCCAGGACTTGTCTTCGCAGGAGGAGCAACTGCGATCTCATGAGAATAAACTGAGGCAGCTAACTGCGGAGCTGGCCGAACACAGGTGTCACCCAGTTGAGAGGGGCATCAAGTCCAAGGAGGCCGAGGAGTACCGGTTGAAGGAGCACTATCTCACCTTTGAGGTGAGCGTCTGGGGGTTGGATTGCAAAGCCCAGTGCCCTGCTCTTTCTCCTTCCTGCCTGACCTGATGTGGGACTGGGGAGGTGAAGCTTCATGATAAAGGGGCTTGCTCATGTGGCAGCTGGCAGGGAACAGGGTCCCCTGACCTTTAGTCCCAAGCCCTTCCAGGGTGCCAGCCTTCCCTGACAAGGGTGAGGGGCTGAAGCTGAGACAAAGGCTCTCAGACGCTGCCAAGTCTTCCTCTTAAATGCTTACGCTGGTTTCTAACCCCTTTAATGGTTTGTGAATGTACTTATTTCTCCATGTCCTCATCAACACTGGGCATTGCAAAATGTTTTGATCTTCACTAATCTGATAGGTTTAACAATTAGTATTTCATTACTACTTTTATTTTGAGATAGAATCTCACTCTATCGCCCAGGCTGGAGTGTAGTGGCGAGATCTTGGCTCACTGCAACCTCCACCTCCTGGGTTTAAGCGATTCTCGTACCTCAGCCTCCCGAACAGCTGGGATTACAGGCGAGTGCCACCACACCCGGCTAATTTTTTTGTATTTTTAGTAGAGATGGGGTTTCACCATGTTGGCCAGGCCGGTTGTGAACTCCTGACTTCAGGTGATCCACCTGTCTCAGGCTCCCAAAGTGCTGGGATTACAGGTGCGAGCCACTGCCCTCAGCCTCATTACTAGTTTAATTTGGATTTAAAGACATTTTAATTGCAGTAAGACTTGTAATATAAAATTTACCATCTTCCCCATTTTTAAGTGTATAGTTCAGTAGTGTTAAGTCTATTCACATTGTTGTATAACCAATCCCCAGAATTATTTCCTCTTCCCAAGCTGAAACTCCGTTCTCATTAAATAATAGCTCCCCATTCTCCCCTCCTTCCAGCCCCTGGCAATCACCGTTCTACTCTCTGCCTCTATGATTTTGACAACTGCAAGTGGAATCATACAGAATTTGTCTTTTGTGATTGAATTATTTCACTTAGCATAATGTCCTCAAGTTTCATCCATATTGTAGCATGTATCAGAATTTCCTTTCTTTTTAACTCATTTATGGTGGAGGTTGCAACATTTTTTTTTTTTTGGTGAAAAATCAGACCTTGGAGGTGACCTTGAGCAGTAGATGTAAATAACTCCCATAAGCTTGCCATTCCAATAATGAAACACTAGGCGTGAATAGGTTAAGGCTGAATAATATTCCATT
>NW_016107416.1:878456-894792 GCF_001604975.1 Cebus imitator
AGAGACGGGGTTTCACCATGTTGACCAGGATGGTCTCGATCTCTTGACCTCGTGATCCACCCGCCTCGGCCTCCCAAAGTGCTGGGATTACAGGCTTGAGCCACCGCGCCCGGCCGTATACACCACATTTTGTTTATCCATTTGTCCATCAGTGAACACTTGGCTTGCTTCCATCTTTAGGCTGTTGTGAAAAATGCTGCTATGAAAATGGGTATACAAATATCCCTTCAAGACCCTTCTTTCAATTCATTTGGATTTATAGTTAGAAATGGTCCTGCTGGATCATGCAGTAATTTTATTTTTAACTTTTTGATAAACTACCAGCTTTCCATAACAGCTGCTCCATTTACATTCCCACCAGCAGGTCACAAGAGTTCTGTCTATTTCTCCATATCCTCATCAACATGTATTTTCTGCTCTTTTGATAGTAGTAAGCGTGGCTTTGACTTGCATTTCCCTAGTGACTAATGATGTTGAGCATCTTTTCATGTCCTTGTTGGCCATTTGTATGTTTTCTTTGGAGAAATGTGAATTCAAGTCCTTGCCCATTTAAAAATTTTGGGTTGTCTTCTGTTGTTCCATTCTGAGAGCTCTTTATATATTCTGGATACTAGACCCTTATCAGATATATGACTTGCAGATATTTTTCTGTAGATTGCCTTTTCATTCTGTTGATTGTATCCTTTGATGTACAGACGTTTTAAATTTTGATTTTAAATTTAGTCCCATTTGTGTATTTTTACTTTTGTTGCCTGGGTTTTTGGTGTCATATCCAAGAAATGATTGCCAATTATTTGGATTTTTAAAATTATGAAGTTTATGTGCATGTCCCTTGCTTATTTTTTAATTGCACTGTTCATCTTCTTTATAACGATTTTTGAAAGCTCTCTGCATATTAAGGAAATTAGTCTTTTATCATATAAGGTGCACATACTTTTTTCCTGTTTTGTTGTCTTTTGACCTTGTGTTTGGCCTTTCCCCAGAAAAGCCGTTATGAGACCTATATCCACCTCCTGTCTGTGAAGATCAAAGTGGGCTCAGATGATCTGGAGCGGATTGAGGCCCGGCTGGCCACTCTGGAAGGGGATGACCCTTCTCTCCGGAAGACACACTCAAGCCCTGCCCTCAGCCAGGGCCACGTGACTGGCAGCAAAACCACAAAGGATGCCACTGGGCCTGATACTTAGCTGATGTGGATGTGCAGGCCCCAGAGGTGGGCAAAGGCTCCAGTGGGGCCGGTGAGCACAATTCCAGCCAGGAGCCACGCGGACCATGCTCCAGGCAGTTGATGGGCAGCCAGAGTGTGAAGAAAGCCTGTAGGCCCAGGAGATGGAGATGTCATTTGTGGCATTGACCTCCTTGCATCCGGGGGCATCTCTGGGCATCAGACCCTCTCCCCAGCCCTTGTTTCCCTCTCCACCATGGAGCCTCATTTTGTAGGCCAAATGTGTGCATGCTCTAGACATCACCTTGCTGGAGAAGCTGGAAGGGCTGTTGTCTTCCCAGGTCTTCCTCTTCTCATCAAGCTCCTCTCCTCATCTTTCTTGTCTGTGAGGGCAGATCTTGACTCCAGGTCTCAGCTGGAACCCCACCTTTTCTCCTCCTCCTTCCTCTGAGTTGACCAGCAGCAGGTCTGCAGACCACCAGCACCATCCCCTCCTTCCTCCCAGCAGCCTCCAGAACCACGCCCAGGTCTCCTGCCTCACATCACAATAATCTGGGACCCAGGCTTGTGCCCCTTCAGTGTCAAGCTGACTCTACTCACATGTGCGTCCACCTCTTTTCATCCATTGAGATCACTACTGCCTTCTTTGTATACAGACACAAATGTATATCTATAAGAATAATACATGCATAAGGAACCCCTGAAAGGTGGTTTTGGAACAGAAATCAGTTAGAGGATGCAATCAGATGAAGGAAAAGCCTATTTTGGAGCTTCCCCTGTTAGGAAGGATGGCTGCACTTGGCCCCCTGGCATTTCTGACTCTCTGGGAGGGAAGGGGTGGCAGTGCTGGAGTGCTGGCCTCCCTCTCCCTGTTTTCCCTCTTCCAGCTGACCTGTGACTTACACTGCCATTACAGTTGATGCTTTTGGAAAAAATAGAGCCTGTATGCACTGCCCCATTTGTCCCATGGATATCCTGGGGTGTGAGTGGGATGGGACCACGGCCCTGTTTATATTTGGGTCTTTATGTTGGTGTTGCCAGGTCTCTGAGCTGCAAAGGTGGCCTCTTGGACAGATCTACAGCTATAGGAATAAAAGACACTCTGCCTCGAAAATGGCCACTTGTCAACAAGGCCAAAGATGCTTGTCAGAGGAAGGTTATGGAAGCCATTAATTCTTGGTCTTGGGAAAAGGTGGAATGACAAGTTACTGATTGTTTTTCTGTTGTTATTTCTTTCATTTTTCTAGTGAATCAGAAAGGCTTAGCTAAGGATGTATCTGGGAAGAGTGGAGAAATTTGCCACTTGATGATCACGGATTAGCTAGCACCTTTAAGCCCTGCATTCCTCCAACTGACAAGTTGGTGGGGGTGATGGCACGTGCAGTACGGCCATGAAGAGCTAATCCTCTCTATTTAAATAGATGACTGTAGTTTGGCTAGCAATTTGACATCAGTGGTAACGTACCTAGTTAATAAAATAAGCCAGGCTTGCAACTAAGTATCTAACTTTACAGGCCCACTCACATTTGAGGCAAGGGGCTGTTGAGTATGTGGAGAGATGTAGTGATTTAAATTCAGATTGTTTAAGTTGGATCAGCTGAAGTGTGTTTTAGAACCAAACCATCTGGCCCCTTCGTTTCGCTCAGAGGAAGTAAATGTTCACTTAAATGAAATTGAAAACGCAATGTGGCACCACAAAAGCTCTAGGTACTTTCTCCATGCTGCCTCAAAAGTCCTTTGATTTTTGGGGTCAGTCTCACCCTTCACTTCCTGAGGGCGGGTGAGTGGAGAGCAGAACAGGGAGCTCCGGCAGCTGTGGACAGATGTGCTTCCTGAGCACGGGTTGTGCCTCCCATCGTAAAAAAATGTTTAGTTCACTTCCTTAATTGTATAATTATTTATTTGTAAATTATATACATGTACTACTGTACTAAAATATTATGTACATTATAAAACATACACAAAAATAGAAATTTAAAAAAGACAAGATGAAAATAAATCTAAATCAAAGTTCTAATATTTTTTCCTGCATTCAACTGGATCCTCATGTTTCCCCACAACTGCTGTCTCCAACATGCCCATTTTTTAGGACTGTTCAAATCCGGGACTGGTGACATGCAATAAGTGGTTTGCGCCACCTGGTGGTGCTGGGGGGTGTCCTCGGGCTCAGGGACTTCTGAGGTCTGCCCTTGATAACAGTGTCTCTTGCGCCTTCATCCTCTCATTCAATGAGGGCCAACTGTGTGCTGCACACTGGGCATGGTGATGGGGATACGGTGGGAGGCAGTTTGCTCCCTGTCTTCGTGCGGCTCACACTTTGGTGGGGACAACAGGCAGTTACCGTTACCACTTGGACCTCTGGGAAGGTCTGCAAAGAGAAGCCAAAAAATGACCTGGAAGAGAAAAGAAGGAACTGGGAAAGTGGGGACAAAACCTCTGAGTTGGGAAGCTGCCTGAACATCATCCTACATGTTCCAGTGACAGGGTGGGGGTAGGGAAGTAGTTTGACAGGACTGCGACTCTTCCTGAAAGGCCATGGGAAGGCTCCCCAAGGCAGAGATTTGAGAGGCAGAATGGGGCCTCTCTACCCACATGTGTTCCCCAGTTCTAACCATACCTGTGAAATGAATGGGTGGATGACAGGTGAAGAAAGAACTCTGTTAGGCTCTGGCCTTGCATTCTCGGCATGTGTGGCAGGTAATGTAGGATACAGAGCATATAATGAAGGTACTTGATGCTCATGCAAAGGTCGGTGAGTTCACCAAGAGGTTATTCAGAATCAACCAAGGGCCACAGAGATTGGCGAGTTCATTGGGTCACATCTGACTCTAAAATTTAGAAGGCGACAGCAACCTAGAGCCCTGGTAAAGGTAAAAGTCACATGAGGACACTAAGCTGGATCACACAAAGGTCAATGGGTGAACTCCCAAAGAGTTCATATGGAGTTCACTTGGGATCCAACAGAAGCCACCAGTCCCGTGGAAGAATAACTGGCTCTCAGAGGATTTTAAAGCCAACCACACATCCAGAGACAGCAGAGGAGGCTGGGTGAAATCAACAGAAGGGGGCTGGGAGGGGCCAATGAATTGCAGGTTTATGTGGCATTATTTTCCTTTTTAAAAATTTTTTGTTAGCAGATATTTTTCCCCAGCACCCCCACAATGAACACAAAAACTTTAGTTTGTTCTTTCCATCATCTCCCTCTAATCTAGTTTTTGTCACTCTGGCTGTGTGATACAAGGATGCAAGGCAAGGGATATTGTCATCACTACCATCAAATTAGCCATGTACTAGGAGTCTATCACATGCCAGTATCAGCACTGGGTATTTTATAATCACCACAGAAACCTTTTGGGGTAGTTATTTGCATCACCATTTCCCAGCAAGGAAACTGTGGCCTACAGCTATCACACAGCTGGGAGGCACAGAGCTGGAATTTGAACTCATGCCCTGTTGATGCCAAAGCCCTCTCAACCTGCAGCCTCTCTGTCCCTCCCACCTGTAGGTCTGTAAATACATTCTAGGGACATTCACACCTACCCACACCCTCACAAACACACACACATGAGCAAGCGATTGTGGATGCCAACCACCTCAGCTCTTTGGGTGGAAGATGTCATGGTGTCTGGCTGGAACCGAATAGTTCCCAGTGCTGGGCACTGGTTTACTAAATTAGTTGATGAGGGAAAAGTCTTTTGAACCCTGGTCCTCCATCTGCCTTCTCCATATTGAAATCATGTACTCTCCCTCAGGGCTGCGGGTTTAGACAGGCCCTGGCTCTGAGGGGGTATAAACTGGGGAAAGAGCAACACCCTGTAGGCTTATGAGCTGCAGCAGCTGTGGTCCTCCTGGCAGCTGGGGGTACCTGTTATACCACTTTGCATGTCCAGACTTTGCCTGTGACGTGCCTCAGGGTCCAAGGGTCATCCTGCCTCAGCTGTGCCAGTGCCAACCCCACAACCCACCCCTCCTCACCCACTTAGGCTGGCAACTGTTGCCTCAGTCCAGCCCATAGATCCAGGGCAGGAACTGGGCCAGAGTTCCAAGGCTGAGTTTGAAGCAGAGCAATTTGCGTCAGTCCCTTGGCCAGATTCCCCAGCAGCCAGGGGGACACCTTGTAAATATTCTTGGAAGCAAGAGGAGGGCTGGAGTCTGTCCTGGGAGCTGGGGCCATTGAGACTGGAGAGAGAGTCACTTCCTCTCAGGGACTGTCCTGGCTCCCTCCAACCTCCAGGCCAGATCATCCACCTCCACCATGGGACTTGGTGCTCTGACTTCCCTCCACATCTGGGGCTAGGCACACACAGTCAAACAGGAGTTATTTCTGATTTTATTTATAATATAAAAATGTTCAAGTGTCAACAGTCAGGTGTTCAGACATTTCAGGGCAGGATTCCCATTTGTTTCTGTTTGGGATTTTTTTTTTTTTTTTTTTTTTTTTTTTTTTTACAATTACCTTTTTGACAAATTAGCAGTGGACCCAGGTTTTGGGGGTGGGAGGGCAGGACTGGAGACGGAGTGTAAGTCATAGGTGGGTTGGGGGCTGGGAAGTAGCCTGTGAGAAGGAAATGGTGTTACTTTATTGCTAAAAAGGGAATACACTGTCGAGTGGCTCTTCTCGGTCCCAGCGTGACCATGCATCCAATCTAAAGAATCTGAAATGCAAAGGACATGCAGGTGTAAAATAGAAAAGACGACCTGTAAACGAAGGCGCTGCAGAGGACGGAGGGGCGCCCTGGAGGCTGTGGGGGACAGGAGCCGCCAACATTGGGACCCTGGCAGAGCTGCCCCTCCCTGGGCCCAGGCTTTCTGGGAGACCTTTCTCTGCCCGGCTCCCTTAACCGCTGTGAGTAGCCAGGGCTCCCCCATTCGGGTAGCTGTGTTTTTATCTTCCACTGGAAGTTACCCAGCACCAGCTCCAAGTCTAGAGTCCTGGCCCTCACGCCCCAGGGGTTCGGAACTCCAGCTCTTGCCTGGGGGCAAAGCTACTTCTGTCCTCAGTTCTTCCTCAGGGCCAAGCCCCCACCACACCCCACCCTCGCCCCCACCAGAACCCCACAGCCTCTTCTCTCCCTGTCACTCCCAGCACTCCGCAACCCAGAGACCTCTCCCGGAGCCCCAGATGAGCGTACAGCAAAAGGCACCACAAAATAGGTTTCTATTAAAGAGTCAAAAAATTGGCCCATCTCTCTTTTTTTTTTGTTGTTTCTTTTTTTTTCCGAAGCTGTAAATCAGGATGTCACATATAAATAGTTTCCCTATAAAAACGTCTTTGCCGTTAGCTAGTATTATAAGACAATTTTTGCTAAAATGAAAATAAAACATTTTGTTATACTTTTTTCCTTTTATAGAAAATAAAAATATTTTTATTTCTTTTTTCCTCCTTTCTCTCCAGTTGGCGGTCTCTCGTCTCCTTAAAGACAGTGGCGCGGGCGAGGCGGAGGGGCGCGCGGCGGGGCCCTAGAGCGGCGCCGAGTCCTGCTTGGCCCGCGGGGGCGGCCCGCGGCTGTGTCTGCTGCTGGCCCGCGTGCTGTGGCTGTCCAGGGAGTAGTAAGTCCTGCTGTCGGCCGCCGGGTACAGCGGCGGCGAGTCCGAGCGCAGCGAGTCGTGCGCCGCGCGCAGGCCCAGGAAAGGCGTGCTCTCGGCCGCCAGCGCCCCGTCCGCGTCGTCGTCCGACGCCGAGGCCGAGCCGCCGCCCGAGCCGCTGCTCAGCGACAGCGAGTCCCGCGCCTCCCGTGCGCGCTGCGCCGCCAGCCCGTTGAGGCGCGAGCGGCGCCAGCGCCGGGGCCCCGCCGACGTCCTGCGGGACGCGCCGCGCACGCGCGGCCGCGGGGGCGGCGGGGGCGCGCACTCCTGCGTGGTCTCGTACTCGTCGTCCTCCGGGATGCGAAAGGGGCTGGCGGGCAGGCTGCCCAGGCTGCCGCCGAGCGCGCAGGTCCCGCGCCGCGGCCCGGGCCCCGCTGCTGGGTAGTAGTAGCTGTCGTAGCTGCGCTGCATGTCTGCGCCGGGTCCGGGTCCCGGCCCGGGGCCGGGGGGCGCCGGGTGCCGCAGTAGCGGCTGCTGCTCCGCCAGGCGGTAGCTGATGGGCGCGGCGGGCGGCAGCGACACTGCGTGCGCCGAGTTGGGGGACGTGATCTCGAAAGTCGGCACCTGCGTGGCCAGCGAGTAGTGGAAGTCCACGGGCGAGAGGCGCGCGGGCGTGGTCAGGGCCGACACGTACCTGCGGGGAGAGGCAGAGGCATGGGCCTGGGCCAGTCCCGGGCCTGGGGTTGGGGGTGGGGTGGGGTAGGCTGGGAGGGGCGGACCCAGACCTGCAGTAACCTTGCCCCAGAACCCGCCTGCAAGAATGATGGCGGTAACCCTCAGTGGCCTTATGCGATTTCCTAAACTTCTCCGAGCCTCGGTTTCTTATTTGTTAAGCGGGCATAACCATGGTGCTCATTCCATAGCAATGTTGGGATGATTGCACAATTTATCAGTGGGATGTGGTAGCCCTGTGCCTGACCTGGTAAGTCTCCATGAATGGCTCACCGTTACATCACTGGGTCAGGCCCACACTGGGGTATAGTACAGGTTCCATCTGGTTTAATACGGCAGCTCTGTAAGACCCTTCCACAAGTCCCATTCTACACACAGGAAACTAACACTCAGAACGTTTAAATGACTTATTCAGGATTTACACAGCCAGGAAGTGGCAGAGCTGGGATGTGACTTGAGGCTAGGCAGGAACCAGGACTCATACTGCCCAATTCCAGAACCCACTAGTCCCCATTCAGATACCCCTGTGACCTGTACTCACTGCCCCACAGGGACAATTCATCCCATGCCCCAATGGCTTCAGTGAGGGAAGCAGTCCTTCTTATATTGAAGTCAAAACCTGCTTCAGGGAAGTACCAAGATCCCACTGAGGTGTCTCTGCTTGTGGCTGCAGACCCATCACCACACCACCAGCTCCTTCAGAATTTTGCCCTGGCTAATATCTCCCAGGCTGGATCCCGGGTACCTGTCCCTTTCTGTGCTCCACATCCCCTTACAAGGTAAGCCCATCAGTCTTCTGCCCCACTGTCACCACCTCAGGACAGGGGCCACCCATCTCTGCATTTCCCTTCCATACTGCACAGCTGGGCACCTCACTGCTCTCTGGAACCAGCCTGGAGTCCCCATTATGTTTTTTTCAATCGCCTGACTACTCCTTCTTCCCTCTCGCACCGACATCTAATCAGCCACCAAGTCCTACCCATTCCCTTCTCAGGAAGCACACTCTCCATCCCACCCTGGGCCCAGTTCACTGTGGTCATGCCTCCACCCCGGGGTCTCTCCTCCTTCACTCTATGCAGTTCCCAGAGCAATCTTGAAAAGTCACAGCTCTGCTGAAGGAGGTCTTCCTGTTTACCCACCCAGGGTCAGTCTGTCTGGCCAGCTTGCCTGTTCAGGCCCAACTCCTCTGCTCCCTACAGCCCACCCTGTTCCAGGTACCTCACTCATCAGCCCTGTTCTTAAATGCCTCTGTTGGAACAGCTCAAGTTGTTTCCCGTGCTTGGAATGCTTTCCTTCCCGCTCTCCTGCCTCTCCCCTTCCTACCACCCATTAAGGAGTCCCATTGCTGTGGTTACAATTGATAAATAGCTACATCTAGTGAGCATCAGCTCCATGCCAGGGATGAGGCAAAGAGCTCTGTGCACATGATCTCAGGTGGCCTTCACCTGAACCATGCATAGTAGCGATTGTTCTCCCTGTTCTATAGCTGAGGGAACAAGGTACAGAGGTGATCAGCCTGCCCCAAATCACACAGGTGATGGAGCTGGGCTTGGCAAACCTGGCTGCTTCCCAGAGCCTGCAGTCAGACTGAGTCCCTCTGCCCTGGTGTGGTGTCCTGTGTTTAGCACTTTCCATAGGCTGCTGTAAGCTTCCTTGGTTTGTTTCCATGGCCAGGAGCTCCTCAGCAGTAGGAATCTGGTGGGCTATCTCTGGATTCCCAGGCAGGCCTGCCCAGCACAGGGTCTGGCATGGAGTAGGCTGAGTTGAGAGCAGTAGAATATCTGGTCCTCTCCCCACACCCTGGTTTGGAATATTTAGTACCACTCACCTTTCCCTGCTCACCTCCTACAGACCCCACTTGGCTGAGGGCCACTCAGGGCTGAGCAAGGTGGCAGGGGTGGGGGGGGGGCTGGCTCTTGAGACTCCTGGCTTGGAGTCAGGGAAGAAGGGGCATTTTCTTATTCTTACTGCATCCACTGCTTAGGAACCCAACCAGGCCTTGAACCATGGGGTCTTGTTGCTGACACTGCCAAGGGCTGCCATCATTCGTGGCTCATGTCCATCTTGTGCTGGTGTGTCCTCAAAGACAACCTCTCCTCTCACCTCGCAGTCTACTCCATCTTAGTGTCTTTCTGTTCCTGCTGGACATGGGGCCTCTAGCATATATCCTAGTTTGTCCAGAACAGCTCCTGTTTTTTGTTTTTTTTTTAGATGGAGTCTTGCTCTGTTGCTGAGGTTGGAATGCAGTGGCGCAATCTCAGCTCATTGCAACCTCCGCCTCCCAGGTACAAGGGATTCTCTTGCCTCAGCCTCCCAAGTAGCTGTGATTACAGGTATGTGACACCACGCCCAGCTAATTTTTGTATTTTTAGTAGAGATGGGGTTTCGCCATGTTGGCCAGACTAGTCTTGAACTTCTGACCTCAGGTGATCCACCTCGGGCTCCCAAAGTGCTGGGATTACAGGTGTGAGCCACCATGCCTGGCTCCCTGTTTGTTCTTGATGTTCCAGTGTAACTATTAATAATGTCCTCTTCTCGTCTGAAAAGTGTCCTAAATTAGATGGTCACTGCCCACCAGGGTCCGCTGGCCCAGCTCTAGCCCCAATCTGTCATTAACATGCTATGGCCCTGAGCAAGCCATTTCACCTTTTCTAGGACCTTGTTTTCCCATCTCAAAAATGGAGATGAGACTCTTTGGAGTGTTTCTGAGGGGCCCTAAGGGTCAGCCTTGGGCCAGTGGTGCCAGCCCTTTGGCTAAGGTGGGGCACAAGCCAGGGGGTAGGAACTGACCTCTCGCTGTGTGGGGAGTCACGCAGGGAGTCCACGGAGTCATGGTAGGCTGGTGCAGTGGCCCTGCGCCGCTCCTCCAGGTTGTAGGCTGCTGCCCGCCTTGCCCGAGCCTCCACACACGCTGGGCTGTTGCATTTGCTGGTACCCACTGATGACAGCATGATGCCCGACTGTGAGTCAGAGGTCAGGCTCTCAGAACGTTCCAGGCTCCACGTGTGGCTCTCGTGTCTGGGAAAGCCAGATGGGGTGAGGTGAGGGGTAAAGAAGGGGCAGGGCGCCCAGCAGGTGTGGTTCCATGGACCTCCCTGGCTCTTCTTCCACTTCCAGCTCCCTTAGCTCAATGCCCTTCTCCACTATGGGGTGATGTAGAGTGTTGCAAATGCCCAACCCCAATATTGGAAGAAGGAGGGCTAGGGTCCCATGGATGAGTAAGTTGTAATGTGCAGAAACCCATTTCTTTCCTCCCTGCAACCAGCCTCCCCTAGCCTTACCTTAAACCCCCTGTGTGGGACCCTTCCACCACTGTGGTCCTTAGCTACCTATCTCAGAAGCCCAGCCCCAGGGGGCAGTATGTGAGGACCCTATTTCCTGGTGCTCCCAGGGAAGAAGGGAGCCAGCCATGTTATTTTTGAGCTGTCTGGGCCTTTGTGCTGTGTGGATCAGCCTTCACAGTTCTGGAGAGGAGGTTAAGGTGTGCTGTGATTCCTGTGGCAAGCTCAGGAGAGGGTATCGAGTAGCTCTGGATGTTGGAGTAAGTGGGCACTTTGTGCCAGATGAAGTATGTGAGTCTCCAGGTTTCCATGGGCTTTGGTGGTGCCTACCTGTGGCTGGAGGTGGGCGTGGCTGTGGAGCAGTGGTGAGAAGGTGAACAGGAGTGGCTCCCTGAGAAGGTGGTCTCAGTTTCTCTCCTGATGACATGGTCTGTGGCTGGCGCATTCTTGGAGATATACTGGAACGGACAGAGTTGGGTGAGAGTTAGTGACCATGGCCTAAATCAACTTTTCTTGTTGGGGACAGGGATGTGATGAGCACTGACTGAGCTCCTGGTTGGGGAGACCCACTGGGTAAGAGTGACTTGATGCTGGGGCAGTGACAGCTCCAGCAAATCAACCCCTACCCCTTCCTGATGAAAGTGAGCAAAGCAAGGCCAGCCATCCTGGTGAGGCAGTGCCTAGCAGGAAAGGCTGGCCATGGGATAGGCTGGCTGCTGCCCTGGCCCATCCTTGCAGGGGGCATGGGAAGGCTGGCTGTCCACTGGGGTCTCAGAAGGGGGCCCAGGAAAGCCACTCACATCTGCCATCTGGATCTCCTCTGGGTCCAGCCGTGGGTGGCTGGGCCCATTGGCCAAGCTCCGGTTTTGGTGGGCCGGGCACATGTTCTGCCGGAGGTGGTTGTGCATCTGCTTCCTCTGTTTTCTGCACAAGGGAAGGGAAGGTGAGCCTGGCATTCCCCCAACTCGCCAATGATGAACTTCCCTAGCTGCCTCTCTAGGGAAACAGCTTTTCCCCCGTGTCCAGGGCTGCTGCTCTTCCCTGTGCTCAAGCTGCCCCTATACCATCACCACCACCCTGAATCCAGCAGGGAGTGTCGTGGCAGTGAGCTTTGGCTCGCTCAGAGAGTAGAACTTCATGGCTTTCTAGTTATGCAACCCTGGGCAAGTTACTTAAGCTCTCCACGTTTCACTTTCTTCATCTATAAAACAGGGTGATCACTTATCCATTCCAAAGACTATTGATGACTAAAAGTATATGAAATATTCAAGGCTGGGTGCAGTGGCTCACGCCTATAATCCCAGCACTTTTAGGGGCCTAGAAAGGCAGATCATCTGAGGTCAGGAGTTTGAGACCAGCCTGACCAACATGTAGAAACCCTGTCTCTACTTAAAATGCAAAATTAGCCCGTCGTGGTGGTACATGCCTGTAATCCCAGCTACTCAGGAGGCTGAGGCAGGAGAATTGCTTGAACCTGGGAGGCAGGGGTTGCGGTGAGCTGAGATTGCGCCATTGCACTCCAGCCTGGATGACAGAACAAGAGTCTATCTGTGTGTGTGTGTGTGTGTGTGTGTGTGTGCGCGCGTGCGCGCGCACGCATGTGCTGACTCCCTCTCTCCCTTATTTATTCATCTGGTATTTATTGAGGTGTCACCATGTGCCAGACACTGTTTTGGAGCAGAGAAGATAGATAGATAGATAGGGTATCTGCCCTCCTGAAGCCTGTAGGCCAGTAGAGGAAGCAGATGGTAAATATGTAAGCAAAGAAATGAACTAGACACTTTGAGTAAAGTGTCATGAAGAAAGTACACAGGGTGCTGTGATTAGCTGTGGGACTACTTTAGATTGGCACATATTAAATGCTCAGTTTATTTGATAATAAATCTAATCATGTCACTCCCCTGTTTAGGACCCTTCATTGTGAAGCCATGGAGATGGAGAGTGGAAGGATAGTTAGCAGAGGCTGGGAAGGGAAGTGGGCGGTTGGGAGGGAGGTGGGGATGGTTCATGGGTTCAAAAAGTGGTTACAAAGAATAAAAGAGACCTCCTATTCGATAGCATAATGGGGTGACTATAGTCAATAATAATTTAGTTGTACATTTAAAAGAGTGTAATTGGATTGCTTGTAACACAAAGGTCCATGAGGACCCATCAGTTTGCTCAAGGTCACAAAGGATAAATACTTGGGGGGGTGACTAGCCCACTTTACATGATATGATTATTTTGCCTTGCATGCCTGTATCAAAATATCTCATGTAGCTCATAAATATATACACCAACTATGTACCTGCAAAAATGAAAATGAAGCCCCTTTATTGGGCCTTAGTGTCCTGTTTCTCTCCCAGCCCTGTGTCTCGCTGCCCACCTGGCACCCCAGCTAGCTCCTCCGTGGTGAGTTTGTTTCTGATCCTCCACCGTGCCCCGCCCTCTCTGGCCCCCTGGCCTTGCGCAGCTAGGCCATTCACCTGGAATACTTTCTCTCCTCTTCACCTGCTAACTCTTGTTCACCTCTCAGGCCCTGGCCTAAATGCTGCTTCCTCAGGGAAACTCTTTCTGCTCCCCAGCCAAGGTTAGGTGCCTCTAAAAGGTGTCCTGTGACACCGGACCACTTGCTTAGAGCACTGGCCATACGTCTGAGGCAGGGCCTGGTGTCCAGCAGGCACCAAATGAGTGTCTGTTGAAGAAATGAGTAAATGCAGTGGGGGCAGGACAGGCGTCTTGCTTTTTCTGTGATTCTTGGACTCAATTTTGCCTCTTGGACCTAGTCTCCTCTGGGCTCACTGGGCCCCAACTCCCTCCTCACCCTCCTCCAGACTTTCTGGTCCTGGATTCATTCAAGACAAGGCCAGCAGGACCTCAGATGCCACAGATGGGGCAGCATGAGTCCATACCAGGGGCTCAGTCCCTGGAATGGTGGCTCCGTCCAGTCTAGATTCTTGCTCTACAAATATGAACAGTTGTTACAAACCTGTCATCTTTCTGCCCATCAGAAGATCATAGGGCCTTGGATGCCGAGCTAGGGAGTCTGGCTTTTTCCAACAAAGACTATAGATGTGCCTTGTTGGCTAAACCTAGACTCCCTAGCTCGGCATCCAAGGTCCTATGGTGCCATCTGGGTCCCAGCTATCTTTTTAGACTCATGCTCCCTTTTTCCTGTCCCTGGCCCTTTGCTCCAGCTAGTCTGGGCTGCTCATGCTCCAGGAATACAGCTGACCCTCATCTATGCTGTCATTTAGCTTGGACTGCCCGGCTCCCTCTCTGTCCACTTATTCTGCTTGTCCCAGGGTTTTGCCCCTACCTCTCTTCTGCCCAGAGGAGCCTGGCCCCGCCTTTTCTATCCTCTTGTCTCACTGCTCCCAAGGTAGGATCAGGCAGTGCTCTGAGGCATCTGTCTTTCCCTGGGAATACAGCTGCCCTCTTTGCGCTCCTCCCCAACATGGCCCAGTGACTGCTCACTTGACAGGGCACCTGCTCCAGGAGCCTGTGGGGTCAGCTGCACGCTTCTGCTCAGGTCATCACAGTGTCCTTTGAGGTACATACCAGGATCATTCCCATGAGGACCCATCAGTTTGCTCAAGGTCACATGGGAAATAGCAGAGCTGGATTTGAACCCAGATTTGTCTTCTTCCAAAGCCTGTGCTCATGACTATTCTTTGTCAGTGCCCTGGGGCCTTCCCCATCCTCTGCCTCTACTTCTTGGCTCAGACCTTTGGCCCCACACCCATCTAGCTACAGAGGCCCCCAAAGGGGCAGTTGGGGCCTAGGAGGGTGTGGAGGGCTCCAGTGGGGTGGAGGAGGAGAACCTCCTTCATAAACAGTCTTGGAGGCCCATCCCTTGGCTTGACCTGTCCCCAGGCCAAGTGCCTGTCACTCACTTGGTCTTGCAGTAGGCCACAACACAGACGATGCCCACGACCAGCAGAGCCACGCAGATGCCCGTGATGGTTAGGACCCTCTTCTGGTACAGCTCCTCGGCTTCTGCAGAGGCAGGGTGGATGTGAGGGATGGAGTAGGAGGCAGCCCCATGGGGATAGTGGTGCAGAGACCCCCTTTCCCCGAAAGCCACAGGCTCTCCCCAGCTCAGGTCCTGTCCAGCTCCTTTCCATCCCTTCTCTCCCCAGCCAGTTCCTTCCCTCCTGCACGCTCTGTTTTGCTTTCCACTCCCCTGCAGTTCCCACCTACCCATGGATCTGGTCACATACAACTCTGCCTGAGTTCTCCTCCCCAAGCCCCATGCCTGCCCAGAGCACATGAGTGGCAAATGCAGGAGAATGGGAAGGGATGGAGTGAAGGCGAAGCTCCCAAGGCCGTAGAGCAGGGGAGGACAGCCCAGTCTGGCCGGCTCCCCTGCCCTGTTCCACCATGGCCTAGTAGCTGCAAAGAACCTTGGTGTGCCAGGAGGAGTTATTCTTCATGGCAGTGATCATGTGGCCCCTGGGCCAAGCCTGGCTCAGCCACCTCAGCTTCCCTAAGAAAGTGCAAAGTGGCTTGTTGCAGGCTGGTGACAGCACATTGGACTCAGAGGCTGGACAGAGGGGGTGCCAGACCAGGAGGAGGGACAGACCAGCCAAGCCCATGGAAGGGGTGTGGGAGGAAGGCCTTTGTTAACCCCTGTAGCCTGGTCAGGGTGTGGCCCTGGGCCACGCCAGGCCTCCTGTGTCTGCTTGTGAGAAGCCTGCTGGTGGCACCATAGACGCCTGGTATCTAGGGAAGTGCTGGTACACAAGGAACAGCCCCTGCCCTTGCTGAGAAGCTGAACTAGGCTGGGCCTCAAAGCCCTCCCAAAGGCCAACTGTCCTCTCTGTCCTCTGCTGCTGCTGAGGCAGCCCTTCTAAAACACAGAAAGTCAGGAGGAAGAAAAAGTAAAAGGTGACAGCGCTAGCTATAGCCAAGGCTGCAGCCCAGAGACCCCACCCCTGCCCACCATACCTGCTGGCTGGCCCCTCCACACTGTGACCTCCTCCCAGCTCAGGGGGAAGTGAAGACTGGACCTCAATGCCTTAGCAGAGCCCTGGGAAATGTCCCTAACCTCTTGTGCTTGCAGCATACCCTTTGGCAAAGGGGTACACACCAGTAAACACCCAGGGCCACAAATCCTCCAGACACACACAGATTTCTAACTATGCCTATTTGATTCACAGACAGACCCCTTCACACACACCTGCACACACACCAGCACATGCACACACACACAGTTAACCACACACTCCAGCAACAGGTGCACACACACGCCCACGCCCGCTGACACAGTCGGGCTGAGTTGTAAACAACCAGACACAACACCTCCACCCTAGGTCCCATCTCTTGGCTCTGTGCTCACAGCCCTGGCTCTAGCTCTCATGTCCCATTCACGTGCCTCATCCAGTCCAGTCAAGCATGTGTCTCCGTCACTCCTCTGAGACCACTCTGGTCACAGGCACCAACCACCTCCAGGCTGCCAAGTCCTGAGGTCACTTGCTTCCTTCCCAGCTGACTCTCTCCTTCTGGGGCCTCCTCCCCCTGGGCTTTGGGATGGTTCTTCTCTCCCTCCTACTTCATTGGCTGATCTGTCTCTGTCTTAACTGTGCTTTCTTCTTTTCTACTGGCCAGGAAGGTAGAAGGGCCTGGGTCTCAGGCTTCTTTCTTTTTTTTT
>NW_016107416.1:895002-1003891 GCF_001604975.1 Cebus imitator
TTTTTAGTAGAGACGGGGTTTCACCATGTTGACCAGGATGGTCTCGATCTCTTGACCTCGTGATCCACCCGCCTCGGCCTCCCAAAGTGCTGGGATTACAGGCTTGAGCCACCACGCCCGGCTCAGGCTTCTTTCTTTCTTGCACCTGCCCTCTCTCCCTTAGTGATTTCATTCAGACTCAGACTTTAAATACCATCTATTTGCAGACTCTCAAATTTATACCTCCCGCCCTGACTTCTTCCTGGAGTCTGATCGTGCCAGATGGCTCTCCATTGAGTCTGCACCCATTGGCAGCCTCTGTCCCATCAGGTATGGATGAGAGGACTGGTTCCCCACACTCCATGGTGTTATCAGACTTGTTGGGTTTGCCAGTCCAGAGGGCAAACTGTGCTGTCTCAGTGTAGCTTTATTTCCATTTCACTCATGAGTGAGGTTGAGCATTTTTCCGATTGGAGTCATCTGTGTTCCCTTTCTGCTTGCTATTCATGTCCTTTTCTCTTCAGGCATTTAGCTTGGGCTGTGTTGGGCTCCAGACTCATGCATCCAAGGGCCATGACCAAACAGAATCCCTGCTTCCACACCCTCTTTCCAAACTCCTCCTCGACTCTTTCCAGCCCATGGGTGCAGCCTGACTTTTCCTGTTGCTCAGGGGCCAGACCTTGGGCTCATTCTTACTCCCTTTCTTCTCATCTACCCTGCTGCTGGATCCAGCTGCAAGTCATCTCAGCTCTGCTTCCCAAGTAGATTCCGGGTCTGAGCGTGTCTTACCATTTCCATTGCTTCCAACTTAATCCGGGATGGTGCCACCTCACACCTGGAGATGGTCACTTTCTGATGGGTCTTTCTGCTTCCTCTCCTACCCATCCTGCCCCCAGCCCAAGCTATTGTCCATCCAAAGCTACATTTATTTACAGCCATAAAGCAGATCACTTCACTCCCCTGTTTAGAAACTCAAGATGGCTTCCCACTGCAACTCGAATGCAACCCAAAGCCTTACCATGGCCTCTGAGGCCCCCGGCTGCTTGGTCCCAGCCTTCCTTTTGGATTTCATCTGTGGTCCTCTCCCCTGTGTCCACTGTGCTTCAGAGCTGCTGGGAGTCTCTATCCACTGAACAAGGCAAGCCCGCTCCAACCACATGACTCACTCTTCCTGCTGTGCTGCCCCCTGCAGGACTTGTTTGTCCTCTGGTTGTTTGCAGGGTTGGACACTTCATCAGGTTTTAAAACAGATGTCACCTCCTCGGATAAGCCTTCCCTGACCACTTAACTACACTAGCACCCCACTCCAGCCAGGCACTAGCCCATCACCTCACTTTTATTTTCTGTGCAGCCCGGAACACCACCTGATGCTTTCCTGTTAGCTTGTCACCTGCGAGTGTGAGCCCAGGAGGGCAGGGACTGTGTGTCTGGTAAATTCTGTTCCGTAGATGTTTGTTGCATTGTGAGTGAATATACAGACCAGCCTTATAGACACAGACATATCTGCACCCTCACAGTCATCTCCTCCCACTCACAGTTCCACCTGCACAGCACACAACCCTTAACACGAAGGCATTCCACAGCCCCCCACACCTGCTCACATCCTGCCCTGAGATACCTCACAAGGTGTATACGTTTTCACTCTCAACACACACTTACCTGCAGATTCACCCCTGTGCATCCTGCCACCATCACAGACCCCACACAGACTCAATACCTCTCCCACTGCCCCATCACAGCCAGTAGCTACAGACAGATGCATCTTACACACAAACTTTACACTTTATCTTCTACTGAGAACAGCTGATAGAGGATAGGTGGTGGGGCTATTAGGCCTCCCCAGATCAGCCACGAGAGTAGCCTTTCCTAAACTGTAGAATCTGCACCACGTCTGAGATCCAACCCCACTGGAGCCCCCACCCTCGGAGCCCCCTGCCTATCTCCTGCTGTCATATGCCTGGGCACTTGAGGCTATGGAGGAGCCTCCTGGCACAAAGCCAGATAGCCAGAAACGCTAATCCTTTAAAGTCCCTTCCAGCCCACGGAGTCTCCCAGGGGCCAGAGGGTGGTAATAGCAGGTGGCAGGAGGACACATGTAAGATTCTGAGCTGGGGGACAAGGGGCAGGCACCAGAGGCCAGCCAAACCCAGACCCTGCTGGTCTTGCCAGTGTGGGGTCAGATCATGGAGGGAATGACAGCCTCAAGCAGATGGCAAAGCCAGGTAGACAGACACAGGACAGGGACAGAGAAAAACAAGGAGTTATCAGCTACTGGCCTGATGCAGAATGCAAAGCAATGGATGTGGAAATGGGGAACAGAAGGAGGACTAAAGCCAAATGGAAAGGGATGCCTCTCTGTACCACTCTCCACACCAGGCTGCTGTGGTTCCCAGACACCAGCCCTTCCAGGGACCATGTTCATACAAGGGGCCTATCTCTTGTGCAGCCAGCCTGTGGGGCTGCACTCAGCTCAGAAGGGGGCCTCCCCTCTGAGGCCTCCTAGCTATTGATCTCCCCATGTGAGGGGCGCTACTGTACACTGAGGGCCACGGTCTGAAACCCCGAGTGCCCTGCTGTTCATGAGCTTCTCTTGTCTTCCCCTACATCAACATAGTTTATGATAGGACATCTCAATGAGGCCAGGAGAGATTTTTGGAATCATCCCTCTTCCATTTTTTGGAAAGGAAACCAAACATTCAGCACACATGGCATTGGAGGCTGTGGAGAGGGGCCACGCGGATGGTGCTGAGTGACACACAGACATTTCATACCCTTTAATTCAAATCCAAGGTGCTCTGGCAGTGCAGAAGAGAGGAAGGTGAGAGAGGGAAGGGTGGAGGGAGAGACAGGTGGGTGGGGCAGGGGGAGAGAGAGACAGATACGTTGGTCAGGACTCTTCAGACACCAGGCAGCCACCCTGCGAGGTGAAAGCAGGTTAGTAGTGACCCCTCCCGGCCTCCTGAGCTCCTTCCCTGACACCCAGTCCCCAAGTGAGCCCCAAGGAGTGGAGAGGGAGATGTTAGAAACAGCAGGCAGGGCAGGCTCTTTAGAGATGAGCTGTGGGGTTAGTACCTGGTGGGGAGGCAGAGGCGCAAGAGTCAGTTGGCAAATGTCCCTGGGAGGAAAGGTGAGTGGGGTGGGGCCTCAGGAGCTCCCTGCTCCTCCCAGCATCAGTGCCAGGCCTTCAGCACTCTCAACTCTCAAGCCTTCCTGCAGACAGCTTGCCCAGCTCCCTCATCAAGGGCGCTATTTTGTTGTTGTTGTTGTTGTTCAGAGTGCAGGCATGAGTTTCCCAGACCGGCCCCATGTCCCTCTCCGGCCCCACAGGCCTAGCTGGCCTGCCCACCTACTGGGAGCCCGGGTGGAGCCTCAGAGTTTGAGGGAGGGAGCAGGAAGAAGAGGACAAGGTTCCAGACAGCAGGCCACTTCTCTACTTGACACTCCAACACCCTAGAAGCCTACAGGGCTGGACCTTGGCGCCTGAGCCTGATTTCACTACCGAGAAGAGCAAACTGCAACTCAGAGGAAGAGACAAGTGGGTTCACTTGTAGAATGTCTGAGCTCCTCAAATGGTGGGCAAATTACAGTCTTGGAAGTGGGATCGTGTTTTGAATGTGTGGTTTCAGGACCCCCATACCATAGAAGGGTTAGATAAAAGCACCCTGACTCAAGGGTCAGCTCTGCACTGACCTGCTGCTGTGAGACCCTGAGTGATACCAATCTAGTTAAGTCTCGGTCTCTTATCTGTTAAATGGGCAACAGGCTGGGACACAGGATCCTAGGAGCTTTGGAAACCTGGCTGAACTTTGGAATTGTCTAGACCAAGGCAGTCTGGCTCTGGGGTGGGAGCCCAGAAATCTCAACAGTGTTTTTAAAAAATCTCCCCTACCATTCTAAGGTAGCACCCAGCATCGGTCTACAGGCCTGGAGTGTCTGTTTCATCCCTAATTCGCTATGTGGATGTGGGTAAGGCATAATCCCTGTTTCCTCGTCTGTCCGAAGTGCCTGCACACAGCTAGAGGAAGATGTGAACAAGCCTAAAGGCATAAGCTCAGCATCCGTGCAAGGGCCCTGCTCCTGCCAGCCTGGATGTGCTCACTCTCTGGCTTCGCCAGGTGCATAATCAGCTCCACTAGATCCAGGGAGGATGTGACATTGTGTCTGATGTTCTCATTTGCCTCGGAGGAAGGTGAATGTGTGGCAATCTGCAGGAAGTCCTGCACATTATCCATCCCTGGACCTCTCATCTACTTCCTGATAGGGATTCCAGAGGGTTCTGCCTTTGGAAAAGGGCAGGAGAGCAGGGTGGCTCTGAGCCAGGGACTGCAATGGCTCTGACTGAAGAGCCTTGAGGAAGATCCTGGGGCTTCGACCCCCCCAGTTCCATGCAGAGACCACACCAATGAAGCGCTACTCCCAGCCCTTCCAGACACAAGCCCTTCTTGTACTGCTATTAAATCCCAGGTTGGGGAGTGACCTTGAAGTTCTGGTTTCTTTGCAGTCTCACTCTGACTGCTTGGAGGCAGGAAAAAGTTAAGTACAGTTTGTCCACTTCTCTCCAGGGTGTCCCAGGGCTAGTCAGCTGTGCTGAGTAGACAGTAGAAACTTGACAATTCTCAAAGAACCTTGGCGCACCTCTCACTGAGTAGTTAGTGCTGAGGCCCGGGGGCCCTTCAGGCAGCCGGAAAGCTCACATTGTTTGGATGTCCAGCCATGCTGCCCTGAGAGAACAGCCCAGCTTGACCACAGAGACCTGGGGCACTAAGAAGATCGGGTTCATAGAGCTGGTCTGGGCCCCACTTTTGGACAAGTTTGTATTAGATGAGGCAGCTGGGGCCCCGTGATGATGCTAGGACACTTTCCCAAGGTCACACAGCAAATTAGGGGGCAGAAGGGAGACTGAAAGCCAGATCTTTGGTCCCTTGGTGCTAAGCCATGGCTTTCCTGTCCACTGAGTCTCTGGACAGGCCTGGCTGGGTATTCCTGAGGACAATGGCCATCTGAAGAAGTGAGCAGGGCTACCAAAGCCCTTTAAGCGTTTTCTTCTGTGTCACCCCTCTGGGAACTGAATAGTAGAAGCAACTTCCAGGGCTCCTAACTGGCCTCTTCGAGTCAAAGGCCAGTACTGTTTAGAGTGGTGGCTGGCACTGTTGGTGGGGTCACTGAGGGCTTGGTCAGTCACTGGGTAGGCAGCTTTCTCACTGGGAAGGGTGGGATGGAACATGAGGGGCCTATGGCTGGCTCTGCCCCAGCAAAGAGAAGAGCTTCCCACTCATTATGTTCATTGGCTGCCACTCAGCTAGGGTGGAATGGCACCACTGAGTCACAGGAAGGGCCTATTAACCAGAAATTTGCATGGTGACCCAGTAACCATGGCAACATGATGCTGGACTCCCGACAGGGCCGTGCTTACCAGACAATATGCAAACTCTTCATCTTGGACATGTTCCATGACATGCAGTCATAGGGTGCCTGAACAAGGAGGCAGTGATGTGTGTACAGATGTGAGTGTGCGTTCCTGTGTTTGCACATGTATGTGCAGGTGTGAGCACATGCTCATGGGTTTTCTCATGTGTGCAGCCATGTCAGAACATGATTGTGTGTTTGTGCGTATATGAGCCCCTGCTCATGTTTGTGCTTGCATGTACAAGTGTGTGTGCTCTTTTACATGGGGACATAAACATGGACAAATTTTGACCCATGGGGATTGGAGGGGCTATTTTTGGAAGAAGGAGAAGCTTCAATGTGCTATTGCAGTCACAGCCTCTTTCCTTGATCTCTGCAAAAGATAACCTGGTCTAGATGCTGTCTGGCCAGGTGTGAAGGTTGGACACTTTGCTCAGGATGTGCTGGGAGTCAGCCTCAAGGGGGCTGATGCTGCCCACCCCCCATGCCAGTTATAGCTGGGAGAGGTACTAAACTGCACTCCAATCATAATGGTGGGCTCTCTGCTAAGCCCTTCATATGCAGCCCTTCATGTCATCCTCACAGTGACTCCACAGGCATAAATGTCATCATCCCCATTTTACAGATGAGAAAACAAATTGA
The DNA here is from genome assembly GCF_001604975.1 of Cebus imitator. Classification (NCBI taxonomy): domain Eukaryota; kingdom Metazoa; phylum Chordata; class Mammalia; order Primates; family Cebidae; genus Cebus; species Cebus imitator. Next base: position 901,030 of record NW_016107416.1, read on the forward strand.
GAGGTTAAAGAGGCCCCCGAACTAGTAAGCTCAGCAGCTGGGATTTTTATTGAGGTCTCTTTGAATTTGAAGCCTGAACACTTAAGCCAGCACTTCATACCACCTTTTCTGTAATTATCTGCTAGAGCAATATATGAAGTGCTCTCTGGGAAAGTGTTTGAAGAGGATAAATCCTTTACGAAAAGGTAACAGTCAAGCTACTGAAGACACTAGGCAGAAAGGCCTGGACTGCCTTTACAGGCCCTTTTCTGGGCTCCTGGGGCCCTGCTGACCCTCCCCGCAGACCTGGGCTGAAAGCTGAAGCGACCCAGCTGGCAGAGAGGCCTTGGATTGCAGCCCAGGTTCCGGAGGCTCTGCTGCTCTGATTTAGGACAGGCCGGGGCGCCCCATCCAGAACAGTCCCGCAAGCCTGAGAGGCTCTCTGCCGAGAGGAACATGGCCTCACTGTCTCTCTCACCTGCCCCCCGGCTCTGCCTGGGCTCTGCCTTGTTCTGAGGCCCCTCCTGCTCTATAGTCTTCCACAAAGGGCTGGGTATGACTCTGAAATGATTGTAGAGTCCACGTTCTAGAGAATTATGTTGGGCCGCATGTCCTGTCCACAGGTTCTGCCCTTCCTCCTTGGCCTCCAAAACTCCACTAAGAAAGTTGACCGTCTGGGCCAAGCAGCTCCCACCCATGGGGCCTCTATGCCCCTGTGGGGTTGGGATGCGGAGTAACTTGCTGACCTGTTGTGCTGTGGTCTGACAAGGACTTGGAAGGATCATTTCTCCACCCTGAGACCCAAATCCCCAAACCCCTTTTTTCCAAGGGCTACCTACATGGCCCCCTGGGTCCCACCTTTAGCACCTCCCAGAGTTCCACCTCCCAGTATCCAGTGCCCTGTGGACACTTGGTTCCAAACTCCTCATGGGGCCCAGCTGTCCTCCCTGGAGAAGAGGAGGTGGGGGGCAGAGGGAAGCAGGGGCCCAGCCTGCTCTGCAGGATGGGATGGGTGACTGGAGACAGGCCTTGCAAGCCAGCGGACCCCTAGCCCTGAAGCGGCATCAGTGGCTGGCTAGTGGCTTTTTGCTCTGCTTCACCTCCACCTGGCGGTGCTGGAAGGAATTGCTCTCAGGCCCCAAATAAAACACTCCACAATTGTGGCTGCGTCCTTGGACCTCGGGGCTCACTTTTCTTTTTTTCTTTTTTTTTCTCTTCCTTTCCCTTCTCCTTCTTTCTCTTTCTTCCCTTCCTTCCTTCCTTCCTTCCTTCCTTCCTTCCTTCCTTCCTTCCTTCCTTCTTTTCTTTCTTTCTTTCTCTCATTTCTTTCTTTCTCTTTCTCTCTCTCTTTTTCTTTCTTTCTTTCTTTTTTTTTTTTTTTTTGCAAATTGTATAAAAGAGAACGGTCTAACATCAGAATTTGAAGAAAGGAAGGGAATAAAATCCTAGATGGGAGGATTCAGACCACAGAGATGCTGGAGAGAGTCACCAGTTACCTTTCAATCCTCAACCTTTTAGCATCTCCAGCACCAACACCCCCCCACCATCTTGTAGCCACATAAATATCTCTGGTATCCATGGAAACCATTGCCCTGGGGCCTGCTCTCCCTTAATTCCCCTTCCTTCCCTCTACCCCGTTTCCAAACCCTCAAAACAAACAAATTCTGGAAAATGGGCTTTCTGAGAACTTTTTCTCTCTTAAACACGCCAGCACACACACGAGCCCACACACTCACTGCCAGCCCCATCGGTCTCCTCAGGCAGCCTTCAGAGGCACGGGAGTGCTCTGCAAATGCTTCCTCCCATTCTGGCCAGGCTGCCTGACCCCCAGAAGTCAGGAGGAGGCCTGGGTGTGGCCCTGGCTGCTGCAGAGAGAACTGAGCATTACTGTGCCCAGGAGGTACAGCCCACATGTGGAAGTGGGGGTGCCGGGGGGCGTTTCCGTCCCCTCTGCACAGGCTTCTGTGAGCACTGAGGATTGAGAGGAGGGCAGGACACCCTCTGCATCTCCTCCTAGTCTTGCTAAGCAAGGCCCCATCCCTCCCCAGGGGGAGACTGTCAGTCACCAGGGAAGAGAAGAAATAGAAGAAAGAGACATACTGGAGAAGTTGACCATTGCGAACTGCTGACACCTGTCCCCGGTGTATCCCACAGGACACCTACCAAAAGAAAGAAAACCAGAAAGAGAGAGCCAGGATAGCAAGACACAGGCATTGCAACACCCCGGCACGGGCTCCTGCCAATGCCAGCTGGGTTCCTTGCCACCGTTACCATTTGTATTGGCCTTGCCACTCTGCCCCTTACCTGCAGCCCTGAACTTTAAACCCAAGGATTAGGCCAAAAATGAAAACAAAGCAAAACAAAACAAAACAAAACAAAACAAAAAGAACTAACAAACCAAAATACAAAAAAGAAAAGAGAAACAAAACAAAACAGCCAAAGATCAAAACAACCAACACCCCTGGCCCTATGCCCTACATTGGGGGGACTGCACCCGGAAGCTTTCTAAGGAGCAGGGACTTGTGTTTGTATCTTCAAACATACTTTGCTTAGGATCTGGCATGTACAATCGCAAAGGCAGTTTCTCCAAACATCTCTGTCCGAAGAATCCATTTGGACATCTGGAGAAGGAAAAGGGGAAAAATCACAGAACAAACTGGCATCATCCGCGAGGCTAAGGTTAGAAATCAAAGTGCACAGTGATGAATGAGAAAAACCAAGTCAGGCACTTGGGGTCATACTTGCAGCTGAAGGGACTGGAGTCGGGGCTGGGTGGAGGGCTCTGAGATCTCCTTAAAAATCTGTCTAATAGATGTGGCTCCATGGGTGGTGGGGACGGTGGGGTGGGCCAGGGAGGAGGATGATTTAGGGAAGTAGGGTGAGGGAAGATGGGAAGTTGTCCTACTGGCCATTGAGACTTTCCTTCTTACCTGCCTGGTGCCCCATGAAGCAAGAACTGTAGCCTCTTGGTGCCAGGCAGTCAGTCAGCTGGCAGGGATCTGGGAGCCTTAAGGAATACCAAGTTCTTGGGAGATCCTCCCAGGACCTACTGAGGGGTTCTCTCCTGGGCCCTGGGCAGGTTTTCTCATCCAAGAAACAGGCCCCAGAAAGCTCAGAGAACTTGGGAATGCTGTTCCCAGACTGTATGTCTATGATCTAGATGTTTTATCTATTCTCTCAAAGAGGGTTCTGTGGCTAAATCAATGTAGGAAATGCATTCTCAGGGTGCCTTGCAGAGTTGCAGTGTACATTCACCTATGAAAGACTATGAAAGTTTCATAGGAGGAAATAGCTGAACTTTCCATGTAAGTTCACCTCAAATTTATTTCACCATGGATGTTGTTTTTTGAGGAACCCTTGTAGAACATGGTTTGGAGAAGCCCACTCAGTAGGGAAATGGGAAGTTGGAGAGGAGCTGGAATTATCAGCATCCCAAAGTGGGCCTTCCTGATACCAGGTGCAGGGAATCTGGTCTCAGGTGGCAAGGACCGCAACAGGGATTGGAGCAGGCTCACTGGGGGACCCTGGAAGCTGGTCCCCATCAAGGGCCTACTGGCAGCCATCCTTGGAAGCCCTTCCATTTCTTCATGACCTATTCCTCCATCACTGCCTGGCCCTGCCCTGGATCTCATTCTCTGATCTTGCCTTGCTTACAGCTCCAAAGCACCACCCACTCAATCTCCCTGACCTTGTCCCTACCCCTAAGGCACACTTTCTTCTGCTCTCTGGCTGCCACCCCTCTCCTCAAGCGAGTCTCAGATTTCTCGAAGATTTCTGGGAGACATGCCCAGCCCTGTACCCTCTTCTGAACCCCAACAAGGCCAGATACCTAAGGAGAATCTTACAGGGAGGGCTGGACCCCTTCCCCACATCTCCCTACTCAGAGATGGGTCTATATTGCCTCTGCATCTTCTTCCTTAGGAAATTAGCTAAGTTTATCACGAGTGCCTTCCTCAATAACAGACTACTGTTCAAAATTAATCCATTTAAACTTCCTCAAGAGGCAAGTGTACTCTACTTCCTAGCATTGCAGTATATAGCAACCACCAGGAAGCCACTTAGGCTTACAGTAAGTGGTGGCCATTGGTTGTGGCAGATACTCATGAACACCTGTGACCTCAAATCTGGAGGCGTGGGGAATGGGAGTGGCATTGAGCAGAGGGCTGGAGTTTCTCTGGGCCTTGATGGCATCTCCCCCAGGGGAGGCAGGAGGTTCATCCTGCAGTGGTAGGAGTCCGTGTGGAGGTTTGCCTGGCTAATGGAGGGGTAGTGGAGGGCTGGGAAGTGTATCAGGAAAGTGGCATCGGTGGGGAGAGGTGCAAGCTCATCTTGTTGAGCAGGTGGCTTGGGGGAGGAGACCACCATCAGCCCCCTTGTCAACACGTCCTTCTCTGATCCCTGGCGCTCATCCCTATTCATCCCAGCTCAGGAAAATGGAGGTAGTGGCTAAGGCTTCCCAACCAGACCAGCTCCAGCCAGGCTCAGCTCTTCTTCCTCAGCTCTTGGAAACTGATGTCCACTTGTGATGGGGACTAGAGGGGGAGAAGTGATTTTCAAACATAAGTGCCTTTGGGAGTGGAGGATTGCCAAAGACCCAGGAAGTTGCCAAAATGACTCTTGAATTCCACAAAGGAACAAGAAAGAGACAGATGCACGTGTGTCCAATGTCTAAGATCAGCTCAGCTCTTGGAGGCAGGGAAACCTGTGTATGTGTATGAATGTGTGTGTGTGTGTGTGTGTATGTGTGTGTGTGTGTGAATGTACGTGTGTGCGTGTGCGTGTGTGTGCATGACAGACAGAGAGAATGGGGGAGTACGGGGGCAGAAGGGTCAAGCAGAAATGTATTTCCATTGCTGACATAAGCGGGGCTGCTGCCCCAAGACCCTTGGAGACCAATGAGAACTCTATACGTCCCTGTGGCCTGGACTACCCTGACTACATCCTTACATCTTTCATGGCCGCTGAGTTGCACAACATTATGGTCCTAACCTTCCTTCCTTGAGAAAATGTGCTCCCCACTGGCTGAACAAAACAAAAGCCACTGGGGACAGGCACAGTGAGGGGTGGTGGAAGGCTGACAGCAACTACTGTTCTTTCTTTGGGGCACTAGCTCCTTCAGGGACCTCCTGGACACTCCTATTTCTCTCCTTAGTCCTGTTTGCTGAGGATGAGTCACATTCAGGAGGCTGGGGCTTCCCTAGAGAAGGCTTTGTGGGTGAGCTGGGCCTATAGCCTCTCTAACCTGCACCTAATACCAGGGTAAGAGAGTATGGGCTACATTAGCCTATCAACCAGGATGGGAGTCTGAACTAAGCATTGGGGGCTGGGTGGTGGTTGGTGGTTTCCACTGCAACTGGGATTGATCCTCTGATTTTCAGGGGCACAGTGGACAGATTAGAAGCAGCAGCAGGTAACAGCCTTCCCAGCCTTTCCCACCGTGTCATCGGCTATGACTCTGGGAAGGTCTGTCCCCAGGGCTGGAGAAGAGCAGGGTGAGAGAGGGGCAGAGAGGAGAGCCCACGGGCTGCATCTGGGGTGACAGAGAGGTCAGGATTTCTGCCTTCCCCTTCCCCACCCCACCTCCCGGGCCTCAGTTTCTCCTTTTAGTAGCCTGGGGATAATGCCATGTGTGCTGCCCTCACCCGGAGGAGGGGGTGGATGAAGGATGACGGTGTGCCCTGGGCACTGGAGGGAGTGAAGGGCCTCTGAGTTCATGAGAGGGGTGAAGATGTGGTGAGGGTGAGCAGGCAGATGGGGGTGGGATGGGGAATCACCTGGACATGGGTGGGGTAGGGGCAGAGGGATGAGGGGGATGAGCTGATGGGACGGGGAGGCATGCCACTGGTATGTGCACAGGGCTGGAAAGAGTCTTGTTCTGTCATCATCCCCTGAACCAGTCCCCAAGAGTCACGCACCAACCGTGCTCTACAAACACACGGAGAGAAGAGGAGAAAGCAGCAAGAGGGAGTGCAGAGGCCCCTGTCTAACCCAGACAGGGGACAGTCGCCTTGATTTGGACTCCCATTTTCAAATCCCTCTACGTTGTCTTTTTTAAAACAAAATTCAGTATCAGTGACACTGTTTCTCTTGGCACTGAATTCTAGAAAAACAGGAGGGACGGAGCGTGCCTGCTTTCCAACACTCCCTGCAGGGCTCTGAACCAATACACAACAACAAGTGTAAGAAAACCAGGAAGGAAAACTGATTTTTATAGAAACTGGAATGAAACTGACCAGTGTAGTTTCATTATCCAAGCTAAGCGGAAATGCAAAAAAATCAAAATAAAAAGTAAACAAACAGCACAAATGGTAAGACGTGAGTTCCGTTTCCTAAGTTCTTTCCTTTTTATTCCATTCAGGTGTCACCAGGAACCCCAAGAGGCCTGCCCCCCTTCCCTCCCAGCTCGTCCACCCCCAGAATGGCCTCTGGGCTCTGCCCTGCCCCCCACCCCCTGCCCTTCTCCAGCACAGCTCTGAGGACTTGCCGTTCTGATGGATGCCCCTCTCCCCCAAGGGCTGACAAAGGGAGTCAGGGAAGTTGGTTCCAGGAACCTCAGCTGGAACCAGGGGTGGCTGAGATGGGGAAGTGGTGGCTCTGGGTACCCAGGTCTAAGCAGTGCAGCCCAGTTGCCCTGGTGGGGAGGGGAACAGGGCACCGTCTTCACAAGGCTCAGGCTCCTGCCTCTGCTCCTCTCATTTAGCTGGGCAGGACTCAGGGGCCCTAGGGGTGCAACCTTGCTGGCAGGGCCCTCCTGGAGCCCATGTATCTCACCACTCCCTTGCTCACACCAAACTCTAGTACTGGAACTCTGGCCCCCATGGCCCTCCTCAGCTCTGGCACCTGGCCTGAGGGGCCAGAACCTTCCCTGCCTGGATGAGGGCTGACTTCAGTGACAGTGCTGGATCCCTTCAAGGTTCAGGGGTCCCAGGGGCTCAGGAAGAGGAGAGACCTGGTGTATATGTCACGGGGAGGAAGAGGGTGCAGGAGACAAGGAAAGGGGGATGCAGGGCTGGGCCATCCCTGTGAGGTATGCCGGGACCCTTGCGAGTTTCTAGTAGATCTGTTCCAAAGAACTCAAGTTTCAAGGTTAGAATGTTCCCTAGGGTCTGTCACACTAACATGGCAGCCTCCTAGAGGCAGAAGGTGGGGAAGGATGAGGGGCTGAGTGTGGGTTGAGAACTTCCCTACAGAGCCTGTTGTTGCTATTGGGACTCTCCCCTAAGATTTGGGATTGGGGAGGGTGGGAAAGAGATGGCAGCAGGTGTGGTTGGGGCCAGGGAAGAGGCCAGTGGGGGCAAGAGTCACGGTTCTGCTTGGCAGAGCGGGCCGGTCACCCAGCACTGAGCTGAGCATAAAGGAGGCGCGGCCCCTTGTTACCATGTTGTTAGGTGGAGGGGTCTTTAAAAGTCCTGGCCTCCTCACCAGGCTAACATTCCTGGGCAAGGCTGTGTCCAGGAAGGGGGCTGTAGATCTGGAGTGGGAGATCAGAGGCAGGGGAGCTGAGAAGTGCTGAGTCTGACCTGGTCTGGGGGAAGGTCAAACATCTCTCTCTGAATCTCCACCGATGTTTTGGTGGCCTTTACCCAGATGCCATGGGAATGGGGCAGCTTTAGCACCTTGCCAGAGCTCTAGGCTTGGGCTGCTTTGAAACACTGAAGTTATTAACTAGCCCCACCCCCCACTCCTCCCCTAGATCTGTTGGGAGCCTGTGCTGCCCTCACCAAGCTCCCTTCCCCTCCTCACACACTCACCAGAGAATCTGTCCGGCGGGCACTGTAGGCCCAGCTGCCCAGAAGATCTGGCTAGGCCTGAACAAGGCCTCCCTGACAGCCTGTCTCCCACCTGCCCTGTTTGCTATGGGGAGTGGGTGGTTCCGAGCTCCTTGGAGTTCCTGCTGGGGCCACCCTGCCTGGCTGCTGAGCAGGCTCTAGCCCCTGGGGAGGCAGAGAGGCCCCAGCCTGAGCCTCTCCTCCACCCTGACCTCCGCCATTGGGCCATACTTAGAGTGGTGTCCTTGCTGGTGTCCCCTCATCCCATGGAGAGGGGGCTAGGGCTGAAGGGGCACAGGCAGCACCCAGGGCATTTTTGTACAATGGGGTCCTGTAGGGCAGAAGGGCAGCCAGATCCTGAGGTCAGTACTGGGTTCTGGGCAGACCCCTCTTCTCCTCTCAAGGCTACAGGAGCAGAGGGCTCTGGGATCTGCACTCTGGCCGTGCCAGGCTCCTTGTTATTGGGAAAGATGCAGCCTGGGACATGTTCATTAAGAACAAAGTTTGGAGAGTTGCTGAGAGATGGGGAGGAAAAGAGGGGGAGAAAGGGAGACCAGGGGAGGGAGAGAGAGAGAGAAAGAGAGAGAGAGAACCCAGAGCCCAGCGCCTAGGGCATAGACTTTCACCATCTCCCTAAAGGGTGTTGGTGAAAGGGTAGACATCAGGAGATGGGGTGGGTAGGGGCCTGAGAAATGGAGACTGTACAAGCCCCTGTGCCCCTTAGAGCGTATAACTCCTTATATTCCGGGAAAGGGCTAGGAAGTAGGACAAAGCTTCCTATCTACACCCCTTGGGGAACCCTTGTCAGTGGCTTGGAACCCACTTTTCCTAGAGCCCTCCACTTCTGACCCAGCATCTCCTACCCTGCTCTTGCCCCCATGCCCACCCCTACTGGTCACTTACTTGCAGGAGATCTGGTTGATGCCCTCGATGTAGTAGCAGACACCTCCATTGACGCAATAGGACTTGGCTGTCTCGTTGCATTTCCGGGCGTGCCCCGACCAGGATGCCAGGGTGGTGCTCACTAAGGGTATGAGAGATATGTGCCAGTGACCCACTGAGACCATCTCTAGGCCCCAGCTATCATTTCCCTCATGCCCCATCTCAAAACTGGAAGATGACCAGAGGCTGCAGGAATGACTGGGGTGGTCCCTTCTAGTCATTAATAAGGCAAAGGAGAGGCCACCATGAGCTCTGCCCATCTGCCCAGTGCAACCCTGCACCCAAGCTCTAGGCGAACTTCCAAAGGCCAGGAAGATTTTCATTCTTTTGTGGTGGGGGGCGGGGAGAGCGCGGGGTGAGAAAATAGCAGGAACTGCTTCCTATGCTGAATAAGGGCCCACCTCTCCCCTTCCCTGCCTGGCTTTCTGGGGGCTCCCTTGCAGGTGGTTGAGATTCTGATGTCTCATGTGGGGAACAAACCCACGAGGGGGTGCAGGGAAGACACCTACACCTGCCTGCAAGGCTTGGGCTCTCATAGTGGACCAGGGAGTGGCTGGAAGGGAGCTGGGCCTGCAGGGGATGGCACCTTCAGGACATTGTCATTTTCTAAGATCTGGAGAGGTGTTGGGGGTAGGAGAAACCCTAGCTTCTACTCTCTTCCCCCTTTTTCCAAGGGCTGGGCTGGCTCCAAACCTCCCAGGAATGCTTCAAAGGCTACCATGGCCCATCTCCATAAGCATCTGGGGCCTTCTCCACATCTCCCCACCCCAGACAGCCCCCTCCTCCCCCACCTCATCAGCTGTTGCCCCTCAAGGGAGCCTCCAGGCCTTGGAGAGCCCTGGTCATAAATCATGGGTTTCAGGTTGTTGAGGAGACAGGGCTGGGGAAAGGGATGGGGGCAGCTGGGACGTGAAACTGGGGGAGAGCAAGGCTGGGCTTTAAGACTGCACGTCTGATTGACTGGACTCATTTGAGAAATGAGCATCACTGAAGCTCTGCTCCTCATCAGGGAATGGCGTCCAGAAAGCTGGCTTCAAGTGAGCATTCCTGCCCCAAACATCAGTTTTAGATGATGCCCCGTCCAATCCAGGCTGGACAGCCAGAAGCAGGTCCTGCTCCCCTCAGCTCCCAGGGCCTCTGAGGGCCTCTGGTTTCCACCCAGCCCAGCAGTGGCCTCCTGAATGAGGTGGCCCAAGTTACCCCGGCTGGCCCTGTCTCCTCAGGGGTACCGGGTCTCTCTCACTCCCTGAAGCAATGGGGGTGGAAGTGAGAGGAGGAGGAGGAGGAGGAGGAGGAGGAGGAAGAGGAGGAGGGCAGGCACTCGGCATCCTCAGTGTTTAGACATGTGGGGAGACGGATGGAGCGTGGGGGGCTGGGAGTGTATACACAGCTCTGCCTCTGTATATGTCTGAGGAGCACGCTGATAAAGTCCAGCGGGCAGGGCCGGCTTCACCGTCCCCTCCACATCATGCCTGCTACTGAGCTGGCATCCCAGAGCCCCACCCCTGCTGAGGTCTCCCTCCTTGGCTCAACCCCAGTCCCAGCTGGAACCCACATGCTGGCTGGGACTGGAGACCTCCTGCTGATCTCTGCCCCACTTTTGGGTCAGTGAGACCCAGGGAACTAAGAAAGGGACAGAGAAGAGAAACAGCTGAGGTGACCTCGCCTGCCAGTTGTAAAACCCCCTTGCTGGGAGAACCCTTGAGGTTGTCTTGCCCTTCATTTACATTGCACGGGAGGAATGAAGAGAGAGAAGGCAGCAAAGTGTCTGGCCAGAGTGCAGTGTGTTGCAACAGAGGCTCAGGGCTCCTAACCCCTGGCTGTGCATCCTCGTCATCAGCACCCAGGCTTGACATAAGCAGACGAATGCAAGCACAGTGAGGACCACAGGCCTGCGATCTCCTGTGGGCCTTGGCTCAGCCAGAGAAATCTCAGCCTGGATCTGTCAGGCCCAGCCTGGTGTCCTCTGCAGCTGTGGGTGGCATATACTGCCTATTGCTGTGCCCATTGTTTCACCCCAGCCAAGTGAGCAGTGGACAGCGGGGAAGATGCTGGGGTGGCCGGGGCCACAGTTGCACACTTGGGCTTCTCACACACAAGCTCTGTGCTCATCGAGGCCTTGGGAGGCCGAGGACAACTCCTGAAGAAAGGCAGCCTCCCCAGCCATGTGCACTGAGCACAGGCTGCCAGCATCATGTTGTCGTGGGGACTAGGCTGGGGCCCCGGGAAGGTAAAAAGGGAGGATAGTCAGGGAACCAGTCACAGGGGGTGTGGGGGAAAGAGTGACCACAGGAATTTCCACCTCAGAAAGGCCACTCCTCTGTAATGGCAGGGTCTTCCCAAGACACTACTGCCCAACTCTGCCAGTGGGGAAGCCACACTCTAGGGAGATTTCCACACGGAAGAGGTGCACTCACACTGTGGTGTAGTCACACTGTTCTAGCACATGTGGGCTCCTGAGGCAACGCGTCTGCACCCCCTCGTCAGTGTGTCCGTATACACGGACTCCATCCATGCCCCGCGTCTCCTCCCCTAGCTCAGGCCGACGTTGTCTCTTTCTTGGATGAGCACAATAGCTTCCTCTCTGGTCTTTCTGCCTTCACTCTTGCCTTCATCTCTTTTACTTTGCAGCAGCCACAGTGGTCTTTAAAATGTGTCAATTGAATAAATCTTTTCTATTATCAAAGCTCTCCAATGGCTTCCGTTTGCACTTAGAATAAAGCCCCCAGCTTCTCCCCAGGTCTAATCTGGGCTTGACCCCCTCTCCCACTTCATCTCCGGTCCCTCTCCTCCAGTATGTTCACACTACACTGGTCATAGCTCTGCTTCTCTAAGAAGCAGGTGCCCTCCTGCCCAGGATGTTCAAAATATCAGTGTCTCAGGGAGGAGTCTCCTGACTTCTTGAGCTGGTCAGGCTTCTCCCTTATTCCCTCTCTTAGCTTCATATACTTCTACTTATGGTTATTCTAACATAATTACATGACCAGGTATGCAACTGTTTCCTGGTTTTTTGTTTTTGTTTTTGTTTTTTCTGAGACAGAGTCTTGCTCTGTCACACAGGCTGGAATGCAGTGGCATGATCTTGGTTCACTGCAACCTCCGCCTCCCGGGTTCAAGCAATTCTCCTGTCTCAGCCTCCCAAGTGGCTGGGATTATAGGTGCATGCCACCACACCTAGCTAATGTTTGTATTTTTTAGTAGAAATAGGGTTTCACCATGTTGGCCAGGCTGGTCTCAAACTCCTGACCTTAAGATCCACCTGCCTCAGCCTCCCAAAGTGCTGGGATTGCAGACATGTGCCACCGCACCCCACCAACTGTTTGCTGTTTAATGCTTAGTTCTTTTGCTAGAATGTAAGCTCCATTAGGGCAGGAGCTATGTCTGACATGTTTTCCCTAAACCCCAATGTCTAGAATGGTGCCTGGCACATAACAGGTGTTTAACAAATATTTACTGAATGAATGAATGAGAAAATAAATATCTTATTTTTTGGAGGAAACAGTGCCCTCTGCTACCATCCCAGGGACTAGTCTGGTATCCTTGGAGGATGATGATATCTTTTTGGTAGATTAAAGCACTGTCTCCTATTAAATGCAAATATTCCAGAAAGGACATTAGGGGAATGAAAATCAAAGCTGCAATGAGGCCAAGCTCATGGCTGGCTCACGCCTATAATCCTAGTACTTTTGGGAGACCAAGGCAGGAAGATCACTTGAGACCAGGAGTTCAAGACCAGCCTGGGCAATGTAGCAAGACCCCATCTCTCTAACACACACACACACACACACACACACACTCTGAGATACCACTTTCACTAGGATGGCCAGAATCGAAAAGATGGGTAATAACATGTGGTGGCGAGGATGTGGAGAAATTGGAACCCTTATGTATTGCCGGTGGGAATGTAAAATAGTGTAGCTTCTTTGGAAAACAGTCTGGGAGTTCCTTAAAAAATGAAACATAGTCATGATGTGCTCCAGAAATTCCACTCCTAGGTGTATCCCCAAGAGACTGAAAACCTATGCCCACACAAAAACTTGTGCCCAAATATCCACAGAAACATTATTCGTAACAGCCAAAATGTGGAAAAATCCAAATGACCCAAGAACCCAAGCTTATGAGTGGATAAATAAAATGTGGCATGTCTACACGGTGAAATAGTATTTAACCATAAAAAGGAATGGAGTACTGGTGCACGCTACAACAGGGATGAACTTTGAAAACATTACGTTAAGTATAAGAAGACAGTCACAAAAGGCCACACATTGTATGACTCTATTTATATGATATGTCCAGAATTAGTGGTTGCCTCAGCTGGAGAGAGGGAGAAATGGGAATGGCTACTAGAGTGCATGGGGTTTCTTTTTGGGGTGACAAAAATGTTCTGAAATTAGCGGTGATGATTATATTACTTTGTGAATATAGTAAAAATCACTGAATTGTATACTTTAAAATGATGAATTTTATGGTATATAAGTTATAACTTAAAAATTAATTTAAAAAAGTGCCTGGAAGGGGTAAGCCCAGGAAGATTTGATAAACTGTTAGTGTCTTAGTGTGAGTTTATCAGAGCCCCTGCAGAGTGAGAGCAGCAGGGTAGGAGCCGCTGCTGTGGAGATGTGTCCCCTGCTGTCCACACTGCAGCTGCTTATCATCTTTGCTCATGGAGACAACTTCTGCCTGTCCTTCAAGACTCAGATTGAGTGTCTCTTCATCCATCGAGGCCCCTTTCCCTCTGGTAAATTGCCTACCTTCCTCTGAATTTGTTAGAAAAGACAGACTTTTAGAGTTCAGGTTTTAGTTTCCTGCCATCTGAGGGGCTTCCTTGGGGGCCAAGACTGTGACTCAGAGCTTGGAGCAAGATCTTGTTGAATAAGCGCTTGCTGAAAGAGTGACTGACATGAGTGTGCATCTGTGCGTGTGTGTGTTTTTAAACAGCCAGCCTTTTCAAGACTCCAGGTGAGGGACTGGCCCAGAGGCCTCTCCACGGCTTCCATGGTCCTATGACACCCCAGGTCAAAACTGCCTGTCCTGTGGGGCAAAGCCTGACATCAGGTACAGCCACCTCAGGACATTCCCAAGCTGCCTTTCACCTGAGATGAGGCATCTGTTTCTCTAGCTCAGAAGTGGGTTGGACCAAACCGACTATTGTCTTAGTACCACAAACTTCCTGCAACTCCTCCTGCCTGCCAGCTCAGGAAGGAGGGGACCTCTTGAGAACTGGCAGAGCTCTGACTACAAGGAAGGCCTAGTCTGATCTGAGGAAGGAGCCCTGGGCTCCACCCAAACAGAGCAGTAGCCACCCAAGAGCCGAGGCGATGCCCCGATGGCCTCCCTGTGCCCTCTTCTGGCTGCCCCATCCCTATAGCCCTGGCTTCCCTTTGGCCTGGGCGGGCCAAACCAACCCACCTTGGGATGAGTCAGAGGGGGCAGACCACAGGGTGTGGTTGCTGCAGGTCTCATAGGTTCCGTGGATAAACAAGGAGCTTCAGCATCTCTGCCTGGGAAAATATCCACAGCAGGGGCCTCCTGGTCCCCAGCAGTGGCCCTGTTCACCTCTCCCCATCAAGAGTAGGCTCTTGCCTGCCACGGACTGCATGAGGCAGCAGAAGTGGTGTGGTGTGGTGTGGTGTGGCGTGTGTGCATGTGTGTGTGCGTGTACTGGTTAGGTGCACAGTATGTCAGCCTCAACATCAAACTCAAATCCCAGAATTTTAGAGGGACAGGGGCTTAAAGATCATCTAGTTCAGCTCCACAATGGGAAAACTGAAGATGGGGATGGGTGAAGTGACTTACTCAGGGCTGCATGACATGGAGCCTGGATGACACCAAATCTCCATACTCTTTCCCCTGCTCTGCCTTGCCGCTCCCCCGGAGGATCAAGAGGCAAGAAGGCTGTGAGCAGCTGAGATTCCAGATATGCCCTCAGTGCTCAGCCCAAAGCCTGCACTGTCTGGTCCCTAAACTGATCAGAGCACAGCCCGCTAAGGGCTGACAGGAATCCATGAATGGGACAGGACTATGGCTTATCTGAAGGGTCTCACCATTTCTGGCCACAGGCCCCAAGCCCTGTGCAAGAGAGAGGGCACTCCTGTGCTTTTCTGCATGGCAGCCACTCCCGCTTCCTCTGCTAACAGCACCCCTCTACGGAAGTGCTTTTCCGTGGAGTTCTGGCCAGGCCGTCACTCACGGTGCTCTGCCTCTCAGTAGCCCCTGTGCACACACAGACAGGCCAGGCAAAGATGGTCCCCACCCTCCCAGCACAGCGACTGGTCACGTGAGCCACATGACCTGGCAGGGTCAGTCAGAATCCATGCTTGTGACTGTACGTATGGACACAGAGACAAAGCTATGTTTTTTCTCCGGGTGGCAGAGCTCTGACTATAAGGAGCCGGGATGTGGTAGGTCTGGAACTGTCTGAGGCCATGGCCTCCTCTTCCCACCTCACTCCCCAAACACGGAGAGGCCCATTTTACAGTAGGAAAGAATGAGGCCAATACATAGTGAGAGACACTGTCTTGACCCATCCTGTGAGTTCTTGGACGTTTCCTCTGAGTTCTTAGATTCTGTCATGCCTGGAGCCAGTTCCACTTCTGAACTTAGCAGCTTTATAAGCCAATAAATAAATCCCTTAAGATAGGTTTAAGTTAATTCTCATCAAGAAAGTCTTGACTAATGAAATAGGAAGCCCCAAATCCAAAGCGGATCCGAGAATGTCTGACCACTATGGCAGACGTGGCAAGTGCTAGACTCCAGACCAGCCCACTTTCCCAAACTTGGGATAGGTTGAGAGAAGTCGGAGCTCAGACACCCCCACTGCTATCATGTCCAGGCTGGGCCATCGAGGAGGCAGTAAAGACCTTGGAGCAGGTTAGAAGTTCTCTTATGTAATATCTATCAGGCACCCACTGTGAGCCAGGTGCTGTGCTAGGCCCTGAGGCTAGGGTGGTAGACAGACTAGACATAGCCCCATGGAGCTCAAAGGCTAAGTGTTTGCCAACTACTTTTACATGGTACAGCTCTATCATTAACTAGGTGTTTGACTCCTGGTGAAATATGTAACCTCTCCGAGCTTCTCATTATTTATAAAATATGTCCTGGCTTTGAGTATGGGTTCATGGGATAATGTGGAGCTTGGCTCAACAAATACTACGATTGTAACTTCCAGGAGAAAGCATCCTCCCTGTTCTCCCATTCCTGGGCTCACAGATTCACTGGGGTGGCCACATCCACAGAGAAAGTTCAGCAACAGCATGAG
Organism: Cebus imitator; assembly: GCF_001604975.1. Lineage (NCBI taxonomy): Eukaryota > Metazoa > Chordata > Mammalia > Primates > Cebidae > Cebus > Cebus imitator. The sequence continues at coordinate 916,978 of NW_016107416.1, forward strand.
AGTTGAAGGCTAATGAAAGGCTAGAATCCAAGAGATGCCATCAGACTATGGTTGGCCAAGGAGTGGCCCAGGAGAGGAGCCCTAGCTGGGAGAGACGTTGTAGTGGGTTGGGATGGTCCAGGAGGAAGGCTGCTTGGGAGAGATGGCATAGGAGCAAGAGTAAGAATGGAATGGACAGGGGACTGATGGAAGTCAGGTTGGGAAGATCACTTAGGCCAGGGTGGTGAGAACAAAGCCCCCGTTCTGTGGTTCTGTGGGGTGGGGAACATGACAGGATAAAAGCACCTTAGGAGGCTGCTGCCCTGGTTCAGGTGACTAGGGATAAAGCCTGAGCCAGTTTTACCCTTGAGGGATAGTTAGAGGAGCAGAAGAGGCAGACATGAGAAAGATCCAGAAAGAAGACTGGCAAGGACATGGAGACTCAGATATATTAGACACAGTGGCAAGGGAGACCAAGGAGCCCAAGGGGCTGGGAGGATGGGGTGTCCCTCACCAGTACAGGACAGTCTGGGTCTGTACTAGGTTTTTGTCTGGGGGCCACAGGGCACAGTGTGTTCCATGTCATCTTTTGGACCATGCTGGGCGTATTGGAAGGCTGTCTGGTGGAAATAGAGGCAGGTAATGACAGATACAGGATTAGATCCTGTGACAGGCAGGACTGGAAGTAAACCCCAATAAATAGGTAGCCAAATGGCATACTCTGTGTGTGTTGGGAGGAGGAGGGCGATCTGTAGGTACTCAGTCCAGAGGGGAGGGGGCACTGTCTGAGGACAGGCAACTTTGGCAGAGAGGACAGGCAATTTCCCAGCCAAGGGAAAGAACCAGGGCCTGAGAGGGCAGCACAGCAGGAAGGCAGCCTCTACCCTGAGGCTCGGCCTGCCACTGTCCAGACGAGAAGGTAAGAGGTGCTGTGAGGTCCTGACCTTGCAAGACTTGAAGGAATGGGGATGGCCTGTGGGGGAGGAGTTTGTCCTCCCTGAACAGAGGCTGCCACCAGGGGCCCCATGCATCCAAGCTGCCCACCCATGGCCCAGTGGAGAGGGCTGCCAGTGCTCAGGGGCCCAGCAAAGCAGCAGGCAACAGGCAGTCAGCTTGCGCACACCCCGGGCCTGCCTCTCTCTGCAGCCCCGCTCCTGGCAGCCCAGCCTCCTATAATTGCCTTCTAAAAATATCCTTCCCCCCACCCCCCACCTCTTGATTTCAAAATATTTGGTTTTCAGGGTATTTAAAATGAGAGCTGGCGGCTCTTCCAGGCCCAGATAACAAAGCTAAACATTTATGCTTCCACTGCATTTCTCTGAATCGGCTGAGATCTAGGGCTTGATATGGCACCAGCAGGAGGGAGGGGAGCTGAGTGCGAGAGGGATCACGTGCAGGGCCCGAGGGCTGGGGGGCCACTGGCCTGCCCTGCAAATCCTTCTAGGACCCTTCCCTCTGTCGGGGCCCACCTACCGCTGTTGACGTAAAGCCGGCCCCGGACGGTGTCCTTCCCCAGGATGTTCTCAGCCTCGCAGACATACTCCCCAGCGTCCTCCACCTTCACCTTGTTGAACTGTAGTCGTGAGTTCTTTCTGGTTAGGGAGGGGATAAGAGGGGGAAAGGCATGAGCCAGGGCCGGCTGTGGCTCCCCAGCGGTCACCCAGCGGTCGCCTCTCCACAGAGCCACAATGGCTCTGCAGCTTAGATGGGAAGGAGATTCCCTCCGCCCAGCCATTTCTGGAGTCCAGGTGGAGCAGGGAGTCTTTGCAGCTGCAGGGAGCCCTGAGCCCTCCGGACAACACAGGGCAGGACTAGGGGTGCGTACATGTCCTAAATCTATGATCCCTCATATCCACTCTTCTACGGCTGGACCATGGTTGTAACATTCTTCTGTGGGGGTAAAGCCAGGCCCCCTGTAGGAAGTCACATGGCCACCTCCCTCATTCCCAGCTGCCTCCACCTCCCCTGGGAAGTGGCAGCCTGTCATTCTGGGTATGCAAGGCCTGTTCCCAGATACCCGGGAGGGCAGCTGTCCTGACAGATTCCCATTGCAATGGTGCCCAGACTCCCGATGCAAACCTGGGGCTCTCCCTTTTTCTCAAAATCAGCCCTGCCACTAAGGGGCACTCTGTGGCTTCTCCAAGGGGGTTTTGTTTCATTCATTCATTCAGCAAATGTTTACTGAGCACCTTCTGTGTGCCAGGAGCTTGTATACCTTGGGGAACAAAAAGATCCTGAACTTGATCTTCAGGGTCAACCTGAGTGTTCTCTTCTTACAGAAGGGAAAACTGAGTCCTAGAGGAACTTCCTGATTTGCCCAAGGGCACTCAGCAAGGCAAAGGCAGAGGTATGCCAGGAGCTGCAGTTCATGAGGACATGGGCTATCTCTGGAAGCTGGGGCTAGCCCTGAAGCTTTGCACCTAGTCCTTGCATGCTAAGAACTGTGTGGCCAGGCCTGGGCGGATCCCCCCAGTGCTGTGACTCCAGGGCACCTGGCCCTGGTCCCCCTCTTCTTTCTGAAGCCCCAGCCAAACCTCTCCTTCTACCTCAGAGTTTCCTTGCACCTACCCCAGGGTGCTTAGGCTCTGCAAGGGTCTGTTCACAGCCCTCACCCCTCCCTCTGCCTCCAGGGGCCAGCATGGGCTCTGGATAAAACCTGGGACCCCAGCCCGGCCCCAGGAGGAAGCAAGAAGTAACATGGTTATTTCTGTACATGGTATGATCTCCTCCTCTTTTTAGTGCTGAATTAAAAGCCACATTTCCAGACTATGTGTAGAGGGCTGGAGAATTGGGGGCACATGAGGGAGGGCAGTAGAGGTGTCACTGCCCTGAGCCTAGGGGGTGTAAAGCTGAGCTATGGAGCTGATGGGGTAAGGAGGCCACGGGGAGGCCAGCAGAGAGGCTGGGCCAGGGTCAAGGAGATGCAAAGTGGCCCACGATTCCTACCTGGGCTGTCTCCACCTCTGAGGGGAGCCTCTTCCCAGGCATCCTTACCCCCAGATCCTCCAAACAAGGGTGCTACAAGGTTGTCTTGTCTACAGATCCTATTGCATGGCGATGTCCCTGCTGATGCTATGGTGACAGCTGCATAACTATACCATATCCTTCCTGGCTCAAGCTGGTCTCTGTCTCCTTGGCCTGGTGCCGGCCCACAACCCTCTTCTGTCAATTACAGTTTGTTCCCTTCATTAAACAGAACCCTGGAGGCCCCTCTGACTAAGACAGCATCTCTTTCCCTGCTCCAGCCAAATTAGATGCCACAAACTCCAGCTTCCCTAGGGTATGGCTTCTCTCACTTCCCAGTACACTGACCAGATTAGCAGGGAAGGGGTATCGCCTAAGGGTCTGGGGGTGGAGGTGTTGATGCACAAGGGACTCAGAGCCTTGTCACCCACTATGGAATTCAGAGGTGCTTCCCTTATACAGCATCATATGTAGCAGGATGTGACAGAATTTTAAGGAAGAACTCCCCACATGCAGGCATGTGGCACCAGGTACGGTGGGATGAGGATAGGCAGGTTGTAGAAGGTAGGCACAGGGCTCCGGGAGAACCCATTCCCTCTGAGGAACAATAAAGAGGTGGGGGACGGGAGACAATGACCCTGAGGCTTGCTGCAGGTGTCCTGGTTTAGCAGCTGTCTGATGGTTTCACTGAAGCAGGCCCTGGAGATGCACATGGGGCTCTGGGTCAGGGCTGAAGGGTGGGGCTCTGTGGGTTTCTCAGGCCCTGCGGGAGCTGGAATCACCACCTTCTCCCTCCTCATTCTCAGCTCCAGGCGGAAGCCTGAGGATTCGGAGGCAGGCCGGGTGCTGTGCTCTGCTCCTGCTGCTCCATCACACGCTGACTCAGGTTTGCCCCGAGATGGTGACCACGCCCCCCCACCTCCCCAGCTGGTTCTCTGCTGGCAGGGACGAGATCTGGGCAGCTATGTCCTCTACATTTTCCTCAGCGCCTCCCCACCGCCCCTGCCTGCTCAAGGGGCCTGTTCCAGCCTGCCCCTCATAAACAAGGGAACATGCAGCTCTGCAGGGGAAGGCCCCGTGCCCAGGGCTTGGGGTGGCAGTTTTCTCCTGGCACAGGAAGGCTTGGGTGAGCTGTCTCAGTGCAGTGGGCACAGAGACAGACAGCACTCACTGAGGAGGGGGTCTCTGCAGGCCATCAGAGATGCCCTGACAGAGCGCGACCTAGGCAGGGAGAGTGCCAGGAGGCAGGGGAGCCAGCTGCTGTGTGGGTGGACAGGACAGAGAACATTTTGTCAGAAAGCAGACTCCTGCTACTGCCCCGGCCCCTCTACTAGGTGAGGTGTGCAGTGTAGGATGGGTAGCGTGTGCAGGTGGCAGTTCTCACTAAGTCATTCCTAGGGCACCTTGGTTGCAGGGAGTCAGAGGTTCCCTATCACGGCCCACTCCTCCAGCACTCACAACTCACTGCCAAGAGCCCAGGGCAGGACAGGGAGATCAAGGAAGTTTCTGGATGCAGCAAATGGGGCAGGGCCTTGAAAGGTAGGGGGCAGGGGGCACACTTTAGACTCTTAGGGGTCCATAATACCCAGGAGAAGACCAGGCCCTATTTCTGGATGGGGTAACCCATTTGTCAGATGAAACTGAGGCTTAACCAGCATAGTCACTGGTTCAGAAGGCTAAGACCATCCAAAGGGCCTGCTGCCCAGTCCCAGTGGGACTCTACACCCAGGAGAGGAGCACTGCTACCCCTGCCAGATTCTCATCAATTCAGCCCTCAGTGCAGAGCTCTGCTAGGCCCTATAGGGGAGAAGGGGGTGTCTGGGTGTAGGGCTCCAGGCTTTGAGGCTCTCTCATGTTGGAAGGAGAGAGAGATCCCTCCACAAAGCAATGAAGCAACGTTTAAGGCACCATGGGAGGAGACAATGAGAGCTGCCTGGAGGGCTTAGGAAGGTGTCCCAGAGATATGACATTTAAGCCAGGCCTTGGAGAGCCTTGCCAGGGACAAGCGAGGGGAGGAGAGCTGCCAGCATAGGGAACAGCCTGGGCCATGAAAGGAAAGACCAGCAGCTGGGAGTTCAGCAGTTCAGGAAACAGCAGAGCAGTGACTTGTAGGCCAGGAATAGGAGTCGGAAGAGCCCCAAGGCTGTACCTGGCACGCAGTAGGCTCTCAAGCTCTGTCTTGAATGGATGATTGAATAGATGTTCATGTTAGAAAGATCATTTCCCATCAGGCACTCACAGTGGTCAGTGACTGTGGACCTCTAGAATTACAAGGAAACTGGGTACATAAGCTACACTTTTTTCTTGAAGAAAGGGATGAGGCTTCTACCAGATTCTATAGTAGAAGCTGGATTAGAGACTCATGAAGGTAAGGACCATGTCTGTTTCGTTCACTGACATATCCTGAGCCTCTAGCAGGGTGCCTGGCACATAGTTGATACTCCATACAGATACGTTGATTCAGAAATGAATTCTCAAAGGGGTCTGTGGTTCAGAAAAGGTGGGGAGTGGCCGAGAGTGGGACAGAGGAGGAAAGGAGGCTAGAGGCAAGGAGACCAGATAAGAAATGTGCAGGCAGGGAAAGAGGAGTGACCCCCTGCGCAGACAAGGGGTCAAGGGTTGAGCATCAGGGAGCCTGGTTGAGCTACAGATGAGAGGAAAACACGGGAGGGAGAGAAAGGACTAGAGTGGGTAGGAGAGAGGCCAGATGGAGCATTCAGAATTGGAAATGTCTGTGGGGCATCTCAGGTGTGGCACCTACTGTCTCCCCTGCAGCACGGGTCTGGAACTCAGGTGAAAAAGCCATCATGTCTGAGATGGAGACTTGGGGTCTCAGATTCTTAAAGCAACAGGAGAAGGTGAAATCATCCACAGGTGGAAAGGGAGAAAAGCAGAGTGAGGCCCAAAGCTCAGGAAAGTTCCAGCATTGACGGCAACTAAGAGACAGTGTCCAGACTCACAGCAGGACCAGGAGGAGCACCACAGAACCAGGGGAGCGGGTGTTCCCATGCCGAGGCTGCTGAGAGCCTTGGAGGCCTGAGCCAGGGAGCGTGGAGATAACCGGGGTTTCTCCAGGGCCACAGCCATCGAGAGGTTGGGCATGTACTCAAAAGGTGGATTCCAGCAGGGCAAAGAGTGGGTGGAGGACGAGAGAGTGTGCAGTCAGTGGGCACGAGGCTAGCTCCTTTAGTGACTTCCTGTGGTGGTGGAGGCCGGAAATGAGATGCAGCAACCGCTGGAGGGCCAGGAGAGCAGCGGCGTGGAGAAAGAGCATTTGAGAAAAAAAGCCATGGGTGTGGGTTTGTTGGTAGGGAGAGAAAGCTGAAGTTACCAGAGAAAGGAGTGAGTTGGTAGTACCCGGGCTCTGTGGGTATGTGTTTCTGTGTGTGGGAATGTGTGGGAGAGAGGGTGAGTGTGAGTGTGGGCCACTAGGTAGGGTGGGATGAGGATAGGCAGGTTGTGGACATGTTTGGGAGTCATGAGGAGGGAAAGGGGAGCTCTCCCGACTTCCATCACCGCAGTGAAGTAGGGGAGAAGCCATCTTCTAGAAAGAGGGTAGGAGGGAGATGGGACCCAATCGCCCCAGCTCCAAGAAGCCTGCTCATTCGCTCCAGCTTGGAGCCAGCCTTGGAAGGACAGTGAGAAGGGGTGGGGTGGTCTCAGAAGGTGAGCTGGGTGGGCAGCCTGAGCTTCTTGCCAGTGCTGTAGAATAGGGACACACAGAACTCCCGACTTGCGCTGGTCATGGCAAGTTCCTTAGGAAGCGGCATTCTTTCACCCACAAACCTTTGATCTAAGCCAAACCCTTCCTTAATTACATTCTGTTTTCTGCCAGGATCATTTTCTAGAGTGATCAGTTCTACTTCTGTTCCCCACTCTTGCAAGGAGAATCAGAGAACTGGAAGCAACTCCCAGTCCCCTGATTCCCTCATCCTCTTTTCCAGGTTCCAGAGTCTAAGGGCCAGAGGCAGGGCCACGGCAAGCCCAAGCAGCCGGCCCAGCCCGGGCCTTCTACCACTTTTTGTTGTGGGTAGGCTGGTGTGCTCTAAAACCATCCTAATTTGCATTTTGTGTGTGTGGTGAGGTGGTGAGGAGGAAAATGACAGCCAGTAAGGGAGTGGCTGTAAGCTACTCTGGGAGGGGTGCAGAAAAGCCTTGGGAGTTCCTCAGTCAGAGAGGGAAGGCCTAGGTCCCTGGAGCCAACAGAGCAGACATCAGGTAGAATGCCTGCTTCTACCTGGCAGGCAGGGGTTTTTCATCTTGCTTCTCTTTGAGAGGCAGGAGAGAGGTGGTGGGCTGCCTTGGATGATCAGATTCTCTGGTGCCAGAAGCCCCCTGCCTGACCAACCCAAAAAGGAAGACAGGCCATCTCTCACAGCCTGGAGACTCAGGGAACTTCTCTGATTCACTTCCCTGGAGCACTGATTCATGATTAAAGACAATTCTCATGTTTCAGGGGAAAACCGTCTGAAGAACAGAGTTCTCCAACACCAATCAAAGTGTTGATCCCTTTCCCCTTACCTAGCTCTCTGACAAGTGACAGCTCGCTAAGCTGAGAAACCAGCCCATTACGTGTGACCTCCCAGAGGCATTCTGGAGTCAGGGTCTTTTATCAATGATGGGGCTTTCCGACACTGCAGCAGGTCTTTCGAGAAGTTTTAGGGATGAGCAGGGACTTACACTGATAGAGCTGACTGTGACAATCAAATTGCCTTCAACTATCCAGAGAAGCTAATGGCTTAATTCTTGCCTGTGGTCTTCAAGACCCTGGGCCACCATGACCAGAGGGTCCCCGAGTTGCAGGAAGAAGGCTGGGAGTGGCAAGGAAGGGGAGTCAAGAGAGAGGCTGGGACTGGCTCTACGGGTGAGACTGAGGGCACAGCCCTGCCCTGCTCAGGCCCCCCACCTCAAGAGGAGGAAGGGCAGCTGGTTGGATGAAAGACAGGCTGGATATTGCTCACCTGCCGTTGCCATATTTGATGCGAATGTCTCGGCTGCGGTTGAGCTCCTTGCCATCCTTGAACCAACGGTAGGAAGGCTGGGGATTACCAGCTGCTGCCTCACACTTCAGCGACTGCTTCTCACCCACCTGTCCCGTCTGGCTCTTCATCTTCTTCAGCTTGGGCCGGGTGGCTGTGGGGTACAAGGCAGGTAGGTGAGCATGGTGGCGGTAGGGGCAGTGCCAAGCAGGAGTAGCGGAGAGTAAGGACCACTGTCTTTGGGCTGGAACTGGGGAAGGAGGGGGTGATCCTGAGAGCCACCCCTCCTGGTGTCATTTCCTAGTTCAATTCAATAAACATTTACAGTGAGCCTGTGATGACATCGATGTAGTTATAACTTGCAGAGTTTCCTTCATGCCTTGAATGGTATGAAGCTTTATATTAGCTTATGAAATCTTCACAATAACCCCATGATTAAACCCACTCACAGATGGGGAAACAGAGGCTTAGAATGGTGAAGTTACTTCCCTAAGGGCAGATGATGGAACTGGGATTCAAACCCAGATCTTGACGTCGGCACTCAGGATTAAAAATCATGGGTAACAAGCCATGGGGACCGCACTGGTGGGCTCAGGCCCAATCACGGATGCAAAGCTGCAAATGCCAAGCTGATTAAATACCATTCTGCTTCCACACGCCCCAGTCTCCCATGTTTTACTTCCTTGCTCCTCTCCTCACCAAAACACACACACACACACACACACACACACACACACACACACACAGACACACGAGAAAGTACTCTGTTCTCAGGAAGGTGAGGCCAAACCAGTGCTCACTGCTGAGGTGTATAATAATTATTTCCAGTGGGATAGTCCCTTACAGGATACACAAAGCCTTCATGCAGGCTCTCGTTTGGTCCCTGAGCTCTGTGAGGTAGTGTCATACTGACACTGACGGTGCAGATGAGACTCAGAGAGGTGAAGAAACTTGCCAGAAGCCACATAGCCAGGCAGCCACAGAGCTGGGAGCAAAGCTCAGGTATCAGGATTTGCCATGTGTCAGGCTAGTAGCAGAATGGTGTCTGATTTTGTGGTCTCTTCTCTCTCTGTGAGGTGGTTAAAAGCCTTCCAGTAGCAGAAGAGAAGGTCTATTGGAGCCAGGGAGTTGCCTGGGAACTGACTGGCCCTTTCCCTGCAGCTCAGAGTGCTGACAGTGGGCCAGAGCTGGCTCTGGAGAAGGGCAGGCAGGAGGACCCGGCTAGAACAGGGTCCCCTCATTGAACTTAACCCTGAGCTGCTGCATATACGCAGGGAGTAGATAAGAGGGGTACAGGGCACAGAGGAAGCACAGAAAGGAAGACTTTAAAAATGTATGATGTAGGCTTATGCAATAATTCTCATAAAATAATTTTGTTCATTTTAGAAAATTAAAAAATACAGAGGGATGAAAAAAGAAGAAACCAAAACCATCCCTTGTCTCCATACTCATAAACAACACCTCCCCCATTTGTAAACAAAATGGAATCAATGCCATTTGTGGATAATAATAACAATAATAGCTAACCTTTCTTAAGTTCTATGTGCCAGGCTCTATGTATTCTTTCATTTAATGAAACAATGTAACCCTTTTGCCTGGCTGTTAAATATTAATAATAGCATTTCCCAAACTGAATTCTATAAGCAGGAGTATCTGGAGAGATGAAAACAGGTATTACTTGAGAAGAGGGTTCCATGGGAAAATGGGTTTGGCGAACATGTGGGTTAAACATAGTTAAAGAAGTATCTTTGGTCGGGTACAGTGGCTCACGCCTGTAATCCTAGCACTTGGGAAGCCGAGGAGGGTGGATCACAAGGTCAGGAGTTCGAGACCAGCCTGACCAACATGGTGAAACCCCGTCTCTATTAAAAATACAAAAATTAGCCAGGCATAGTGGCATACGCCTGCAATCCCAGCTACTCAGGAGGCTGAGGCAGGAGAATTGCTTGAACCCAGGAGGCAGAGGTTGCAGGGAGCTGAGATTGTGCCACTACACTCCAGCCTGGGCAACAGAGTGAGACTCCATCTCAAAAAAAAAAAAAGAAGTATCTTTATTAACTTCAGTATCGTTCTTTAAGTGAGGGTTTTGAAGCCTTTTTCTTGGAACTCTTACTAGCATTTCAAGGAAATAAAGTTATGTGGAACAAATTCTATAACATAACTTATACGTGTATTTATTTGTATATGTATATATTTTGACAATGATTCTATTGAATATACATACATATATCTTGATAGACATCAACATGATTCAAAATTCAAGAAGTGAAAGGGTTCTATGGCTTAGAAAACATGTCTCTCTCTAACTTCTGGCCACAACCACACAGTTGTCTTTCTAGGAGACAATTAATCTTATCAGATCCTTTGACCTCCTTTCAGAAATCTTTTATGCATATACAAATCCACCCTCCCCCTGAATATTCACACACCATTTTTCTTACAGCATCATTTTTCATGGTTGCATAATGTTCCTCTATGGGTGCATCATAATTTATGTAACTGATTCCTGTGTGGAACATACAGCATGCCCCCCTCCACCTTCCCATTACAGACAACCCCAAAACAACATCCTTGCAGCTTTATCTCTGCACACACCCCACGTACACTGCTGTACGGGGCAGCAGGGCTCTAGACTCAGGCTGCCTGTGTTTCAATCCAGACTTTGCTACTTGTTAAATTTGTGTCCTCAAGAATTAACTTCATTTGTTTGCACCTCAACTTCCTCAGCTGTAAAATACAGGAGATAAATAATAGCTCCCACCTCTTAGGGTGATGGCTGTGAGGATTCTATGAGATAATGCATGTACAGCCTGGCACACAGAGAACATTTAACAAAGGTTAGCTATCATTATTATTATTCATAATTATTTCCTAAGGCGATCTTCCTAAAAGTGGAATTGCTGCGTCAGAGGGTACACAGTCTTCCTCAGCTTTGCGCATTGCCAAATTGCCCTTTGGAAAGGTTGCACCAATTTGCACTCCCCCCAGTGAATGACAGTGCCTGTTTTTTCCACACCCTCACCAACACAAGGTACTATCATGTCTTTAATCTTTGCCAATTAGCTAGGCAAAAGGTAATGTCTCTTTGTTGTTTTAATTTGCATTTATTTGATTACTGATGAGGCTGAACATTTTTCATAAGTGTATTGGCCCATTGTATTTCTTCTTTTTGAATTGCCTGTTCATGCATGCCATCTGTTTTTCTACTGAGTGCTCATCCTGGTGATTTGTAAGAGCTTTTTATAAATATTAAGGCTATTAACCTTTTGCTACAAAGTTTTTCCCCCTCAGTTACCTGTTTTTTTATATTGCTGATTATTCTTCTTTTTTTTTTTTTGGCACCCAGAGATTCTATGTACATCAATCTATCAATGTGTTGGATGTTTTAGAACTTCATTATTCTAAGTGTGACTGAAATCCTGCCTTATCTTCCTTCCCTTGCCCACCCCCACTCCCTCCTTCATCTGCTCTGGAGTCCCCAGTCACTGCTTATATTAGGCCTTAACCCTGGATGCTAATCAGAATCACATGGGAAGCTTTACAAGTCAGGTACCTGTGACATATCCTAGGCATTCTGAAGCAGAAGCTGTGAGCGTGGGTTCAGGTTGTGGGATCTAAAGGGCTCTTCAGGTGTGCTCCTTTATTTTTGGAAATGTGACATACATTCAGGAAAGTGCACATATTGTAAGTGTATAGCTCAATGACTGGTTACAAACTGAACACATATGCACAGGTGGTTTTGTGCTAAGATTGGGTTGACACCTGGTGATGATCTAACTTCTTGGTCAAGGGGTGACCTCCAACTAGTCCCTTCCCCATTTTTGTGATATGGGGACACAACACAGAGAGCTCATCTCAGGTTCTAAAGTGTCCCCTTACCCCACTTGGAGTGTGTTGACTTTTCTTACAACTTAGAGACAAGGGAACCACCTGTCCCCACCACCATGGGCCACTTCCCTCCCAGCAAGACAGGGTGGGGATGGTGGTGGCACCTGGTGGGAGGAAGCAGAGGTTACTCTACCATCTTGATTCCTGACATAAGTTCCAGGACAATACTCTGCACTGAGCCTGTGGCCACTGCTTAGCGATGATGGTGATGGGCTAGGGGGATGTGCTACATAGGGACTGTCCCCAGAAACAGTAGGCATGGCCCTAATTTAGAGGGCCTGAGGAACTGAGAGCTCCAAAGTCATTGCCAGCCATCAATGGAAAACACAGGACCGCATTTCAAATCACAGGGAGCCCACTCCATCTAGTGAGAACCTTGTGTGATTCAGCCATTTTTGGATAGTCCACTCACTTCAGAACAACCCTATCTAGTTCACCTGTTCCTTATGTATTTATTCAATTCACTCCAAATGAATTCATTCATTCATTCATTCATTCATTCAACCACATCAAGAGGTAGGCATCCTACTGTTAGGGAGTCTGAATTTTAGTGAGGGGGACAACAAGCAAAAAACCAGCACTAAATATGCGACAGTAAAAACAAAATGCAGCTGGATAAAGGCCTTAAGGTGGGAATGGGTTTGGTGAGTTCATGGGGCCAAAAGAGGCATATGTGCCTGGAAGATAGCAGAAGGTGGGCAGGGTGTGAGGGGAGCTTGGAGAGGTAGGCAGGGCCCAGGTTGACATGGGCTGTGCAAGCTAGGATGAGAAGTCTGGATTTGTTTTGTGCATTAAAAGAAAAACAAAACCTTTTTATGTGCCTACTAGAAATTTTAGATACGTGGATTACATTATATTTCTATTGGACAGCACTGGTTTAAAGCATGACAAAATAAAAATAACCACACATTTGAATCATGCCATGTTCTTTACAAAGAGTTTTCCTTTATAGCTCTTAACAGTTCATCATCTGTGATGCTAAAAGCCATGCCTCCTGCTCTGGCAGCTGCCAGTCCTGGTCTTTTGCTCACAGAAATCCTAGTTTGCAGTTATTTGAAAGTTGAAAGCCAGGGTCGGGCAAACCTCGTAGGAAAGTTTCTTGGGGTCAGGGGGCAGTGGCAGCAGCATAGGTGGCAGGAAAGAGAAGAATGTATGCCAGATGGCCTTGGAACAATGCCCTCCCGACCCTAACTCGTGGGCCTAGAGCCCTGCCAGGTTTTCTGTGGCAAAGATTGAGGTGACCTCCCCAAGGTGGTCCTGGGTTTGTTTTGTAGGTGTGCTGGGAAGGCATTAGAGGCTTATAAGTTGGGGGATGATCTGATCTTACTTTCTACATTTTAAACTCATTCTTGTTCTGAGCCACCATCCTTTCTCTATGCGTCGTCTAGCCACTGGATCTAGTACCAGCCCCTGGGATCATGTGGGGTAAGGCTGAGGGGCTGTTTGCACAGCAGTCATATGTGCATCCAGAGACAGTTCTTACGGGGCCTCAGACATGACTGGGCTAGGCCAGTCCCTTACCTAGACACCCTCTCTGAGCGAGGTCAGGTATTGTCTGTGTCTCTTGTGACAATACAAGGCCCAGGGCCCAGAATGCAATGCTAGTGTATGGGTGTAGAGACCATCGCACCACGTCCCAAGAATGTGTTGGGGCCAGAGCTGAACCAAGCAGAGGAACAGGCTTCCTGGGAGGCATGGGATCTGTCAAGGAAAGAACTGAAGCAATGCAGTGGACAGGCATTTATTCCCCATTCAGTCGACACTGATCCCTACCGCTGCTCCTTCCTGACAGATGGAGGGGTGGACAGCAAGCCCATGGCTACTTGAGCCCTTGAGTACTGAGCACCTCTCCTTTCCCCTAACTGTTTATTGAATGCCTGCTATGAGCCAGGTTCTGTGTTTGGCCCCAGACAGAAATGATCCAGCTGTATATGCAGTAACCGCCCCCTACTCTCCGAAGAGTTTAGCTCGTCCCCTTCTGTTGTTGTTTTGTTACATAAGAAATTTTTGTTGTGAAAAAATTATACAAGTAAGGAAAAAGAAAAACACATCTAAATCAATTCAATTACCACCAGAGAGAAAGGCACTGTAGGCACTTTCAGATGTCTCCCAAAAGACTTTTTTCTCTCCAAAATGCTTTATATCCTATTTTTCTCAGTCAATATACATTCCAAACATTTTTCCAAGTCTAGAATCATTTCAATCGTTGCATAATATTTCATTGTTCAGATGAGTGTATTAGGTTGTCTCCAGTGTTCTGCTAATAATAACAATATAGCAATGAATTTCTCCATAAATTCAGCTTTGTGGCTGAAGGGAGCAGCAGCAGTCCTGGGGATCCATGCATATTTTCTCATGCAGAAAGGGGACCCTCAAAGGTCCAGCACACAGGAGAGTGGACAGATGAGACGCCTATAGCAAAAGCAAGAGGAAGTTCTGTGTGCACAAGAAGTGGGGGAAGTTCCCAGCACTCTGCACCCATGACCATCACTGACACTCTGATCCCTGCAGTGGCTCCTTCCCCAGAGATAAAGGGGCAGGCGGCAAGCTGATGACCCAGGTAGGTCTTTGGATATTGGGCGGCTCTCCCTTCCCCTAGGGTTTCCTCCTCAGACCAAGCCCCCTCTGCTGAGCTGCCATACTTCTTAGTTTTAGGGGAAGCCCAGAGGCTACTTTATCCAGTCCTCTTCCTCCTGGGAGAGGGCTCACCTAAACAGGACTAGGGTTTACTGTAGTGGAGGTGTGGGGAGATCTCCTTTGGCAGCTTTATAAGAGCAAGAAGAAGCTCTCTCAAGGATGGCATCGGCCTCCACAAAAATATTTTCCGCCAGAACAGAATCCATAAAACCTTAGGACATTGCCCCATGGCTGCCATGAGTTGGGCCACAGGGTATCTGGTGGCTTCTGCTTCCTATCTCCCAGTGCCAAGCCAGGGCATCTGGCCTGTATCTGTTTGACAGGCCATCCCCAGAAAGCACCTCATTAAAGATAGCGACAACAGCGACAACCAGGACTGCTCCTTCCCACATCCCAGCCCCGAGGCCAGGAGGTGCCGCTGCTGCCAGCAGCTTAACCTCATTCCTCTCGGCAGTGGGCGGTGGGTGTGGAGCCTACCCAGATCTGAGAGCAAGACAGACGCTCAGGACGCTGGGTAACCCAGCCAGGAAGGACCTGGCTCTGCCTCCCTCCCGGCACCCAGCGGGCAGGGGCAGCAGGCTCTTAAAAGGGTTAATGATCCTCACCTCATGACTAAGGCTGAGCAGTTCCCTTTGCAGAGCAACACCCGGAGACAATGTGGCCAGCCTGCCTGGCATCAAAGTTTCCCACTGTCCTGCTGCTGGCCAGCTGTGGGCCAGCCCCCTTCCCACCCTTCTCCCACCCACAAAGTGACTGCAACCTATTGGAGGTTAATTACAGACTCCAAGTTCAAATGAGGAAAAAAGAAAACCGACTAAATTAAAAACACAGCTGGTTTAAGTGGGCACAGACAGCCTAGGCAGCCAGGCATCCTCCCCATGGCCTGCAGAAGAGCCATTTCACACTCACAGGACGGCTCCCAAAGGGAGTGTATGCCCAGCTGGGCTGCTTGGCTTTCCCTGAGCCACATCTCCTCAGTCATCTAGGCCCAGCCCGATGCCTGGGCTGGCTTTGCCCTCTTCTTACATCCATCCAACAAATACCCACATGCAACAGTCCCTATGATGTACCAGGCACTTACCAGTCACCGGGGATTTGGTGGGAAATGAGGCATGGCCCGGCCCTTGGCTTGGTCTCTGCCTCCTGTTGAGGGTTCCCACAGAGGCTGGGAAAGGAGTAGAGCCTCAAAGAGGACCACCTTCCCTGCACCAGCAAAAACCGGCCCAGACCTGATGGCTTTCAGCTCAGCAGCCCAGGTGCCTGGCACTTCAGCTGCAAGGAGGAGACAGGCAGGCCAGCTGGGATGAGAACTAAAGAGGGAAGGCAGACACTGCACCGGGAGGGCAGGTAAAGAAGGGGAAGGAAGGAGGAGGAGGAGGAGGCAAAACTTGGCAGCACCAAGACCAACTGAAATGATTCCTGCCTTAAAGCTTCACCTGCCCATACAGAAGCACCCATCCACTGACACCCAACCTGCAATGTGACAGCAGGTATGCACAGGCCCAGGCCTGACCAGCAGGGACAACACTATTCCCACCCATGGCCCCCTCTGCTAGCAGTCAAGCATCCTGAGAGAAACACTGGCCTCCTCAGGGCTCTGCAAGGCCAGGGAGAGATGCCTAGTCCCCAGGTCCATGCCGCAGTGCACCACCCAGTGCAGGGCTGGGATACAGTGTGGCACATGAGCAGCAGAGAGGAGGACAGAGGGGGATGTCACCTATGTCTGTGAGAGATGGCACAGGTTCACAGAGCAGGGCAGCAGTTGCTGGGGTAGGCATAGGGATACTCAGCACAGACGCCTCAGTCTCCCTGGGTTCTTAGCAGTGCTTGGGGCACAGGCTGCAGACACCTAGAGCTGGCACGGATGAGGCACAGAGGAAGCAGAGCAGGAACAGGGGAAAGAGAGGCAGCTGAGGACACAGCAATCCAGGTCTTTGTCCCAGTCTCCCACTTTCTCAGCTGTCTGCCCTTAGGTAAGTCGTTTAGCCTCTCTGAGCCTCAGTTGACTCATTTATAAACTATGCTCTGTCTGTTTCAGAGGAGTGAAGGAAGAGAAAGCTCTCTATGGAGGGATGGAAGGCCTCTGACCATTATCTCTTCAGCTGCTGAGGGCGGAGGTTGGGGACAAAGCGGAGATGACAGTTCTGAAAAACTGTTACCATTTACCCAAACTCTGTTTAATCTCCCTACTGGGGAAGGCTGGGCTCTGGGCCAAAGTCTTGGGCCCTGGCCCAGGAGAACCCTCTGTGGAAAGAGCCTGCTGTTGGTGGACTAGGCTGCCTCTTGCTTGGGGAATTCAGAAAGAGCCAAGAAGGGGTTCCCAGAGCTCTATCCCCTTTGGGGTGGGCCTGCGTTTCCTGCCTCCTCGCCTGTTTGGAGAAAGTTGTTTCTGAAGCTCTGTGTCTTGGGGAAATGTAGTAGGGGTTGGGGAAAGGGAGAAGCGCCTTGTATACGCAGAAAAGACTGGCTTCTCAAACTGGGATACATGCAAAGCCATAGGATGATCTCAGGGCCTCTTTCTGAGGATCTGCCAAGCTTATTAATAAGGAGAAGCAGCACCTTTATATCAGAACAAATGCATATGATGGATAAGAGTGTTAAGTTCATGTGGATTTTTAAGAAAAAAAAGTATAAGGTTTTGAAGAAATGCTGGATTTCAGGAGAAAGGTCTTAGCTGGCCTGAAGCAGAGCAGGAAGAGGCTCATGTGCTCACCACAGGCGCAGGGGGCCCAGGCTGCCAGAGGCCCTGTCTCCTTCCCTTCAAATTCAACTACAAGCATGAAAGTCCCAGGTTAGGCACCCTGGGATCCTGGGTGGGCTAAGATGTGGTCCTTGTGCTCCAGGCTAGTGAGGGCAAGGGGGCTGGAAAGAACTCACCCCAAAATGAACACCTTCCTACCTGGGTATTTAGTCATCAGGTCAAATATAACATGTGGAAAACCAGTTTCTCCATCTTCTCTCCCAAGAGTGCTCCTTCTCCTGAATTCCCTCTTTCAGTCACTTTGTCATCCATGACAACCCTGTCTCTCTTGACCTTCCCCAAAGGCTGAGTCCATTTGGCTTCTACCAATCCTCTTATCCTCATAACTCCCCATCATCTGCCAGGCCCTGGCTCAGGCCATACTGTTCCCCGTGCCACGGTACCATGACACGAACAGTGTACAGTTGGCAGTTCCAACTCAATGTGCCTCATGACCATTCAGAAACCCTCCTTGGCTCTGTGATGTCTGAAGAGAAAGGCCACCCACCTTCCTTACCTGGCAGCCAGGGCCCTCAGGGCATGTTTGCTAGGTCAGTGAATGGGCCTCCTTCCCAAACATGCCTCTCTACATTCCCCTATCACCTCCCTTCAAGAATCGTATATTCCAGGCAAACCAAATCACTGGTTGCTCCCCAAACATGCCCATGCCCATTCTGTCCTGCCTCCATGCCCTCTGCTCCTGCTTCCCCTAAATGTCATCCCTCGCACAGGAAGCCGAGTTGAGACGGTCAGACATCAGGCTGTGGGGCCAGACGGATGCCACTCTGCATTCTGGCTCTGCCCAGCATCTTGTATAACTAGGGAAATTCCTTAACCTCTCTGAGCCTTTATTCCTTGTCTGTGAAACAGGGACAATCTCATGCACCTTTTAAGATTGTGGTGAGAATTAAATGAAGGTAATGTATGTCGAGAAGTTCACATGGTGCCTGAAACAGAGAGAAAGCTTAATAACCCGCAACTCTTATTAATCAAAATCCCCCAAGAGCTCAGATGCCACCGCCTTCACTAATCCATCCAGCTAGAAGCAGTCTCTGCCTCACACAGACTCCCTGAGCCTTTTACATGCTCTTCTCGGGGCTTCTCACCTTGGAGAAAATCAGGTTCTTATCTTTCTAGACTGTGAGGAGCTGGGTGGGTATGTGCTGCAGCATGGCCATGTTTCCTGGTGTCTGCCACTGAGTAGGTGCTCACTGATCACAGGCCAAGAAAATGAATTAATGATGTAAGGCTGGACTGTAACTGATGGGTGCCTCAGGGTGGCCCAGATCAAGATGACTGTGAGCACTCGCTGGAGCATGGGGTCCCTTGACAGGTAATCCCAGAGCCCTTACCTACCCAACACTCCTCCCCAGCTCATCCCTCTCCCTCCCCAACAGCCCAAATAGGCATCTGCCCTAGAATGGCAGAGCAGATGATGAAGTCGGGGCCCTTACTGAAAGATGACTCTTGCTCAGCCTACCATTGCCCAATCACTAAGGGGCTGCAGCCTGGGCAGGAAGCTCAACTGGGGCAACCTCCTTCCATGAGACTGATCTCTTTGAACAGGAGGGGCCAGCCAGGTCTCCACATACAAGGGTGAAATAGCTTGAAAATGTTCTTATTCATGTGTTCATTCAAGAATGGATTGAGCACTGAGCACTGAGCACATTTCGAGTGCTGAGGGTCAAGTTGATGTGGCCTTGGCCCTGGTGGAGACTCTAGCTGAGCAATGTGCTCCTCACCCTGGGGACCAGGGAGGCCCTGTGGAGGAAACAAAGCCTATGCTGAGCCTGAAGGGTGAGCAAGAGTTTGCTAAGAGAGAACATATGCCAGGAAAAGTGAACGGCAGGTTCACAGGAACAAGGCCGGAAGGAACCATGATGCACTCACGGAACTGAGCAGAATCCATCTGCACCGCAGGCATGAATGGTGAGACCCAGGCTGCAGTGGCTGGTTGAGGGGAGCAGGCTGCTGCCCTCATTCTTGCCCTATAGGGTCAAGTCCTTTGCCTTGGTGCGTGGACTTCCCTCTCAGGGCCTCAGTTTCTCCATCGTTACAGTGAAGGGAGTGAACTATGAATTCAGATCCAGGCCTCAACTGACTGCACCAGAAGTCACAGCTCCTTTGCCAGCCCCAAATCCCCAGAATCCTCCCAAAGTGTCTGCAGCTGGCAAGATATCCTGAGGCAAAGTCTGTGGCCTCCTGTACCCACCCATCACCACACGCACATCTTGACGTTCAGCTGGGGCTACTGCAGGAGCTCCTGACTGTGCTTTCCCTTTTTCTGTCCTTTCTGGGGGTGGCTATGATTCCTAAAGAGCAGCTTGGACCAGGTCACCCTCCTGCTCAGAATCCTTCATTCCCTGCTGATTCATATAAGTCCACACTCACTAGCCTGGCACTCAGAAAATCCACTGTTTGGCCTTGTTGGTCTCTCCCTCGTACATATTGTGTTGGCAGCATACCTTCTGGATTGTGCCCGATTTCCCCAAATATCCCGTTTCCCAGCCTCCATACCTGCTTAAGTGACTTCTTCAATCTGGGCACCTAGCCCCTTTGCCAAAGTCCTTCTCATGCTCCAAAGTCGGCCTCAACCCCATCTCCTCCTCCACGAAGCCTCCTCAGATTCCTCTGGTTAGAGTTCGTCTCTTCTATCTGTTCTGGGCCTTGCAATTGGAATTAGGTCCGTTCATGTCTATCTTGTCCTGCCAGGTGAAAGGATCTCAGCCAGCACTGCAGACCCCAAGCCTCATGCCTGACACCACGGAGCTGGGTGAACACCTATGGAACTGACAGGCCCTCCACAGGGCTCTGCTCCAGGAGGCTGGGCCACTCAGCTCAATCAGTGTTTCTTAAACATAATCAATGGGGAGGGGCACGGTAAAATGCATATTACTGGCCCCCATCCCCATAGTTACTGACTCAGTAGGTCAGAGGTAGGTCCCAAGAAATTGTATTTCTAACAAGTCCCCAGTTTGTGCTTTAAGTCAGGTTCCTACTAATTTAAATGTTCATCTTTTGCACAAAGAGCTCCATAGGACCAGACATCTACCACCCTGGTACTAGATCTAGCCAGAATCTAAACCTTTAGCTTGGTTTCTGGCCAGGCATTTGACCACAATAAACCACTATCTTTCCAGGAGCTCCTGCCTATTTGTGCAGCCTCAAGGCCTCAGGGCTGCCCTCCTGTGTCAGCATCCATGGTTCCTGTTCACACCTTACGGCCACAGTCACACTACAAGCTCCTTGTGAGGGCAGGAACTCAACCTGCCTATCTTCGTAACCTCTAAACCCCACCCAAGAGCCCAGGAAGTAGATATCTGACCAGGTGACCTGATGGAGAGGGCCTGCTCCAAGTGGACCAGCAAAGATCCTCTGGTTCTCCCTGGTTTTTGCTGAGGTGCATGGAAGAGCCCAGAGCCAGGTAGACAGTGCATGACTGAAGCAGGGCAGGGGACAGACTTGAACTTAGATCCTATCCTGCCACTAATTCATAGTTCATTATGGGACTTTCTCTACTCCAGTTTTCTCACCTGTAAAGTGAGGATGATAAAATAATACCTACCCTTTATAGTATCAGCTTATTTACTAAGCACTCATTACATGCCAGTACTGATACTATAGCACTCATTACATGCCAGTACTGACACTATAGCACTCATAACATGCCAGTACTGACGCTATAGCACTCATTACATGCCAGTACTGACACTATAGCACTCATTACATGCCAGTACTGATACTATAGCACTCATTACATGCCAGTACTGACGCTATAGCACTCATTACATGCCAGTACTGACACTATAGCACTCATTACATGCCAGTACTGATACTATAGCACTCATTACATGCCAGTACTGATAGCTGCCTCCCTGTCTCCAACGCAATTTGGTCATGGACATGTTTCTACTTCTAAGAAGTCCCTTTCCTTTCCCTGGTAAATTCCTATTCACCATCCAGACTCAGCTCAAATGCCATCTCCTCTGTGAAGTCCTCCCTACACCCTCCCAGGAGAACAAATCATTCCTCTCCTCACCATATGTTGCACATTTATCTCGGGTCTTACTCTCGGTTCCGATCATAGGTAGTTGTATAAGGATCTGTCTCTGAGCTTCCTGAAGGCAGGGCCTATAGTTTATTCACATAATAGAAGCTCAGTTAATGCTTGCAGAATTGAATACACAAAAGTGAGTGAAAGCACATGTAGTTTATGAAGTTTGTGTAGTTACCAGGTGGCCAGAGCCTGGAAGCCTTGATGAGAGGATGGCTAGGCTGGAGGAAGACCGGGAAGATGGGCTGCTACTTGCTTCCCATCAAGTTACAAAGGGTGTGCTACCGGCTCAGAAATCGTGGAAAACACAATGAGAACGTGGTTCTAATGGGGCCCAGGTCTCGTGTTTTGGCAATGTTTTGTCAGAGGTTGTTTTTCATTTTTTCCTAAGCTCCTCTTCCCTATAGTAGCAATCCCTCAGGCCAGCCTGGTGGGCTAATGAACAGAGGAGGATCTAGTGGAGTAAGTGGGGCTGACCAGGTATGGGTAGCAACTGGGAAGCCAACCCCAAGGCCAGGGCTAGGGCCTGCCCAGGGTGGCCCAGCACCTTTTCCTCCATGTATCTTCACTCTGGTAATGCTCTAATGTCAGAGAGCTTAGGGCTTCTCTGACTTGGCCCTGAAGCTCCCAGCACCAAGGGGAAGAAGGCAGCAATAGGCATCACTTTGGGATTCCTGCAAAAATCTGACTCCAAGGGACTTTGCTTCCAAAAAACTACTGCTTCTTCCTCCAGCAACTCAATGAGCCCACACAGGCCAGAGGGCCTAGGCATCCACCTGGGGAAAGAAGGGCCCAGCTCATACTCTTTTAAGGGGACTATCCCCTCTACTTGCGACCTAAAGCTAATAGTCCAATTTTATTTCTATCTCAGACCTATTGGCCATCCTGGGTGACTCACTGCCCTACCCCAGCCATACTTCTGTGCCAATCTGGAAAGACTAGAGCTCTCTCTCCCCTCTTCACCCCTACTGAATGCCTGGGACCTGGGATGAAGACTGATGAGTCCTGGTCTGTAAACTGCTTTGAGCTCTCAGGATGAAAGACTGCTGGGAAGTACAAAGTCACTCTCTGCTTGTTGTTATTGTTTGCAATGAACCCCAAAGTGCCAGGGAGCCAGAGCAGAGCATGAGGCATAGGCTGAGCTCCAGAGTGGCAGGAGGACAGCTCCGGGTGCCCGGCTCAACAGGGTCAGCCAGGGGCCAAGACCAGAGGTGGAGGCTGCCAGAAGCAACCCCCACATGTGGCTCCAACATGCACACGAGCACATCCCACCTCTGACCTGGCCCTGGACAGCCTATAGAAGGGAATTTGTTTTAGTAGTCAGGGCAGCATCTTTATCAGAGGCAGGAGATAGGAAAGATGGAAAAGAAAGACCTTGGAAAGATTTATCTGTGTCCAGGGAACTCAAATGAGATGTGTCCAGAGCCCTCAGCTTGTGACACTAATCTACCATCACACTCCAGGACACTCTGGTAAAGACCAAAGCCTGCCCCATGTCTGCCTATAGGCAGCTTCAGATTCTCAGTTCCTAGGGGACCTCCAGCAGAGGAGACATTTTTATCAAACCCTGACCAACTGGTGCACACAGAAAAGGCTGGTAACTTAGAATCCCCTTCCAAAGTCATTCTTTAAAGCAACACAGTAGCTCCAGGGATTCTGATTTTCTTAAAGGCCAATTTTCCCCACTCCTCCAGTCTGACAGTTTTCCTCCTCTGGGGCTTCTCAGAGTTACTGGGTATGAAGGCTCACACTCTGCCCTTCCCATGTAGGTGAGGGCTGAGAGTAGACTGCATATCCAGAGACCCACAGAAAAGGAGGGCAATGTCCGAGGTCACACAGAGGCCCAACAGGGATGAACCCCAGATGCCTGGCTTCCAGCCATGCCATTCCACTATACCATGAGTGAGCCTACTACTCAATGCCCCCAGCACTGCTGCCAAGGCTAGCAAGGCTATGAGCTGGGGAAAAGGGGAAATGGAGGGTGAAGGGACCCAGCCCTGGGTTAGGGATACCAGGTGTCAGCCCCACAAACTCTCAGTGAGTCATGGGGCTTCAGTTCAGCCCCACCCAGAACTCCTGCACTGAGGCAGGGGAAAAGCCCACTTCCCCACACTGGCCTGGGTGTGTGTGGAGAGAGGTACCTCCTCCAGCTGTTTCTTAAGGAGTAGTTGGATGGTGCTGAGTGTGTCGTCAAGGACCAGGGGGAGACAATTAATTAGTGTCCCCTTCCCTCTCCCCTCCTTTCTCCCTCCCACTTTCCAGATTCCCACCCTACATCGAAGATGAAGGTTTTAGTGAATTACTTGCTCATACTTTCCATGTACGTTTCCCTGGCACTAGTGATTCCCACCAGCTGAAGCCCACCGAGTGCTGTTTGCTACTAGCTCAGCTCCTGCATCCTTGACATTGAGAGAGTGCCCTTACCTAGCCTGCCTTCCAAAATGCCCAAGGTAGGATGTGTATGTAGGAGAAGTGGGGGTGGGGTGGGTAATGGAGGTGGCTCACTGAACCAAATCCATAAATTTTCGATCCTAAAAAGAGGCACCTTGCATTCTTTCAGATCTCAGTTTGGGAGCTCATCCCATAATGCAGCAGCCCAGCTTGAGCTGACCCACAGGCTCCTCATAGCAAACCACCAATGCCCTTAGGGAGAGCTCTAAGACACGCTTGTCCAGCAGAAATGGGCCAAGAGGTTTTCTCTTAAAAAGAAGGGAACACAGTTCTGGCCTCTAAGTTTCCTTCGCTGCTTCTCTCTACCCTGCTGAAGACAGTGTTTGAAGCCTAGGCTCTTCCCAATAGAGACGGGAGAGCCTTGCTACCCCTTCTCCATCATGACACAGAAATTCAGGAAAGGAAAAGGATTTGGCCAAATTCTCAAGCAGAATCAAAGCCTCCCAGCTTCCAGTCAAATGCTCTTTTGAAGGCATTTTTATGTTGTCGATATGTTGGGCACTCCAGTAAGGGGATAGAGACCCAGCAAGATAGGCATCTTTGTCCTGAGAATGCTACTTTGAAGTCCAGTCTTATCTCTGGAACGTACTTTGTTACTTTAGCTTCAGTAAGCCTCTGTTACTCCTTCTGTAAAATGGAGATAGGACCACCTGCTCCCAGGATTGTTATGAGGATTAAATGGAGATGAAGCATTTGAACATGGCTCGCCTGTGACTAATACAGAACACATAAAATTAGCACAAAATTAACAGAACGCTTGCCTGAAGAAGAGAAAAGAATGGAGAATCCAGGATTTCCCCAATTGGGCCCCCGTGCAAGCCTGGTTCTGCAGAGACGATGTGCATGCCCGGGGCCTCCGAGAAGCCCGAGACCAGCGCACTCCTCGTTCACACTGCAGCTGCCCAGGGAGGGCACGAAAGTGGGTCGCAAATCTTGGCTCTGCTCCTCCAGGCGGGGACAGAAGCCAAAGGCCCAAGGGAGTCATTCCCAAAAACCAGAGAGGGACAATTGCCCAATGTCTGGTCCAGTTCCGAAGGAACTATCTGTCACAGAAGCAGAGGCTCCCCTACTCCCTGGGGTTCGAGAGCGGGGCAGGGCATCCCCTCCGAGTCTCTGGAGTTGGCGGGCGCTGCTGCCCACGCTCCAATGGCCGAGCAGAACTGAGGGGGGTGTGGCACATGGGTGGGGGCAAGCCCGAGGGCTCCGATACCTCCGAGTAAGGGAAGGCAGTGACAGCTCCCGGAGCGCTAGGTGGCCAGGCCGGGCCCCGGGTCTGCTCGGTCGCCGCCTTTCCGTTGGTACCCGCGGCTTCATCCCCGCTTGCTCAGGGCTGCTCGCCTGCAGGCCGGTAGGGGCGTGCAGCGCCTCTTGCTCGCCCCTCCGTAGGGACGCGGCTGCCCGGGGAGAGGCACGCACGGCCACCGCCGGGCTCCTGGCACGCAGCCCCTTGCCCACCCGGGCACGACGACCCGCTCGCATGCAGGCACGCGAGCCCTCGATGCCTGTCACCGCGGCGGCCGCTCGAGCAGCCCAGACTCACCCGCGCGACGCTGGGGGCGGGTGAGCTGGCAGCAGGTTTCTCCCAGGGAAACGGGGTTTCTGGGCGCGCGGAGGTGCCCTACCTTTCTCCCCGGGGTCTGGCTCCTGCTCCCGCTCTCGCTCCCGCTTCCTCCCCTCTCGGTGCTTCTTGCTGCGGCCGCGGCCCCTCCTCCTGGACTCCGACATTCTGCACGGGGTCCCAGGCGGTGGGACGTCCTCAGCTCTACGCTGCTGCGCTGCGCCCCCGCCGCCTGCAGCCTCAGTGCCCGAGCGCGGCGCCTTTCTTATAGGCGGTCACACCCTCCGGGGGAGGGGAGCAGCGAGCCTTAACTCTTCCCCTCCCACGCCAGCCGCCCTCGCCCCCCCTCCACCGGCTCGTGCCGCGGGGGCGTGTGGGCGGCCGGTCTGGGCCCTCGGCCCCTTCCCCCGGCCCCCCGAGGTAGGCAGGACCGGCGCCCAAATAGGGCTCTACAGACCTCCTCGCCGGAGAGGGGGCTCGAGCTGGGCTGGGGGCCTGAGCATGACTGGGGAGGGCGGAGTAGAGCTCCCCCAGCGAGGGCCAGGCTAAGGACAGCATGGGGGTGGGGAGACAGCGAGAAAAGGGCCCAGGAAGGGGTCTAAACGAAGCCCGCTAGCCAGCCCAGCGGGGTAGCGAGCACCCTTGGCTCTTGCAGTGGGTCTCCACAGCCTCCAGGCACTCCCGGCCTTACAGGCGGGTTGCCTGTGCCTCTCATCCCTGCAGGACTGACCTCAACCCCGTGGGACATCGCCATCTGGGGAACACCTTTAACGCAACCACCATTTGTGCCTGGCAGCAGGGGGTCTGTGGCCCAAGAGACCCTCCCAGCTAGGGCGGGCTGCAGTCTGCAGGGAACCTGGGTGCCCCAGGTGGCTTGTAGCTCCCCGCCCCCCAACACACACACTCTGGCTGCAACTCCGACAGCCCAGGCTGCCGGCACCAGCTGGCTCCTCTCTACAAGGCCTGCCGAGGTGAACTCAGGCACTGACTCCCCGCCCCCACCCAACCACTGGGTAGGGGCTGCTGGAGAGGACAGCGTCCTGCCTCCCGCCTGGGTGTGGTGCTGAAAGGGTTACATAGCAAAAGCTCTCCCTCTTCTGGCTCCCAGAAAGCCTGAGCCTGCGGTTTGCCTGCCTAGCGCTGCCTGAGGTGTCCCCTTACAGCCATCCCAACCAGAATCCAAGTCAAAGATCATCTCACCCAGTCCTCTGTCTCCTCAGGAAGGGTCCCAAGGCCTCTCTGGACAGTGTTCTCCTTAGGAAAGCCTGAAGCAGGCTTAGGACTCTGGGTCAAGGCTAGGGACTTGCGCTCCAGGGCTGCCTGGGGATGCGGCCAGAACTTGAGGCCAAACTTGTGGGGTGGGAGCACAGAAAGGGGGAAGCTGGAGGTGATGGCCACGCAAAGGGCTGATCTCCGGTGCTCTCAGGGCACAAGCCTGTCTCAGCAGGGGCCAGCTCTGGGGAGGCCAAGTGTAAGAGACAACGCTTGTACGCCACCCCAACTGAGGGACAGCGAGCACCCACCTCACTTCACACAGCATCACTCTCTGTAAGGTGGGCAGCAAGGGGCTCTGGGCAGAGCCAGAGCCAGGGGCCAGGTCTCACTTCTGCTTCAACCCCTGCTCATTCAGTTTCCAAAACGGCACTCAACCCATGTCCCTCCCTCCTCAGCCACTCGGGTGCTGCCTCGGTTCACTCCCTCTTCCTATACCATAGACAATGGTTTCCTTGCTTGAAGTCTTGCCTCTCAGTTCTGACCTCTCGAAGGCCATCAGAGTGAGCCTTCTAAAACACAAACTAGATCACTTCACTCACTGTAACCCATGGGTTAAGCCTAAACTTTTCATGGGCATCCAAAGCTCTATTCTACCTGGCCCTAGCTCACTAGCCCCAGAGCCCAGCCCATACCTCAGCCACACTGACCTACAAGCCACACACTCTGTCTCCTCTCATACCTTTGCACATACTATACTAATCTCTCCGCCCAGGATGGCCTTCCTCCCTCTGTGTCCTAGCTGACCTCTGTATTAATTTGTTTAGCACATAGGTAGTCAGGCTAACTGTATTTCAGGCACAGTGCTGGCTGCTGGAGATACAGCAGTGAGCAAGACAGACATGGGCCCTACTTACATAAAGTTTAGCGGGGACGGACAAATAGCTAATTACACAAATAATGGATTGATTAAAATTTGTGTGAAATGTTCAGGAGACATGCATTCAACAAACCTTTATGTATGTTGACATACCGCTTGATAGAGGAAACAAAGTGTAGTGAAGGAAGGCTTTCCCCAGGAAACACTTAAACTGGGATTTGAAGTATAAGTAGGAGTTGGCCAGACTA
Source organism: Cebus imitator (assembly GCF_001604975.1). NCBI lineage: Eukaryota > Metazoa > Chordata > Mammalia > Primates > Cebidae > Cebus > Cebus imitator. The sequence goes on from NW_016107416.1 coordinate 944,568, forward strand.
AAGGGGTAGTGGGGGAAGAGTATTCCTGGCAGAAGCACATCCAACGGCCCTGAAGCGGGAAGGAGCTTTTGTTCCTTTGCAAGGGAGTGTGCAGAGGGGTGTGTGTGTGTACATGTGTATGGGACGTGTGTATGAGTGTGAGTGTGCACATGGGTGTCTATGTGCATGAGGTGTGTGTACATATGGGTGTATGTCTGTGTCTAAGGGATGTGTGTGTACACATGGGGTTTGTTGGAAGGGGTATGTGGGGGAATGGTATAAATTTGTAAAAGGAGCCTGGAGAGGAGGCAGGCAGTGGTCAGATCAAGCAGGACAGTTATAGTTTCAATGAAAACATTAGGGTTTAATTTTAAGAGCAGCAGTCTGCTACTGAAAGCTCTTCAGCATGTATGTGAGGGGTGGGAGAGGGTAATGGTGAGAGCCTCTGCTTCCTGAATTCTTTTGATGTATCCCTATAAGAACACTTGACTTTGTATTGTTTTTTGTTTCCACCTCCATCTCTTCCATGACAGTAAGAGCCCCTTTAGGATTGTGACCCCAGTATCCAGTACACGGTAGGTAGTAGGTACCTCCTTGCGGGATAGATAAGTCACCCCCTTTTCACTAGTAAAGAATGGCCAAGAGTATCAGCAAGAAAAAAATGGCTCAAAGTGGGAGACTGCAGGCCAGCTGAAGACATTCTCTCTGGGGGTAGCTCTCCCTGCCATCCAAAGAAGCTCATGGCTTGGTATCAAATGAATGATATGAGCAAGAAATGCCATGAAATTTAAAGGGGGCATAAGCACTCTCCCTGGGCTGGGGGATCCAGACCTAGTGCTGAGGGAGGTTGGGCTTGAAGAAGAGCTTGGAAGAATGGGTAGGATTTTGATGAGGGTAGGATTTTGATGAGGGGGAGGTGAGGGATTCCAGATAAGTGGTATACGGCAAAGATCTAAGGAGAGGACATCTGCCCAGCAGACAATGAGCAGACCAGGTTTATGTTAGGAAACTATGGGAGCTGCAAATACATACATACCGAAAACACTTACGGGACACGTGCTGTCTGCCTCGGCCTAGTGCCAAGCACTTTACACCTTTAAGCTCTTGTCATCCTCACAACAATCCTGTGAGGAAGGTCAACTCTTATTCCTGTTTTACAGATGAGAAAACAAAGGCTAGGGGTAACGAGACTTCTCATTCACAGTCACGCACCTGGTAGGCTGCAAAGCAAGGACTCTAGCTTTTGCCATTTTTCACTAGGGCCCATGCTCTTTACTCTGAGACTAAACTGCTTGTAAGCAGGCTGGAGACACACTTGGACAGCCAGCTGAGGCTTTCAGACCTTATTTAGTAAATAATGGGAAGTTGAGGATGCTTTTTTGAGGAAAGAAGTGACTTGTGTATTAGAAAAATTGATCTGACTGGAATGTGCAGGATGTATGGGAAGGGGAAGACGGTGGAGACAAGGGAACCAGTGAAGCAGGTCAACCATCAAATATTTCCTTACAGCCCTTTAAGAGCCAGGCTCTGAACATTTTGAGGGTCATGTAGACTCCCTACATGAACTAGCAGTAAAGGCCATGAAAAGGGTAGTAGGAAGAGTCACTAATATGATAGTGTTAACTCACTTAATTCTCCACGACAACACTGTGAGGTAGGTCTACTATTATCCCCATTTTGCAGATAAAGAAACTGAAGCACAGATAGGTGAGGTAATTTTTGTCTAAGTCAATACCTAGTAAGTGGCAGAGCAGGTTAGGGACCCATGCAGTTGGGTACCCAGAACTCACATTCAAGCGCAGTTCTATGGTGTTGCTCAAGAAGAAAGATGCGAGGCAGTGAGAAAGCCCCCAGCCCTCAAGCCTTACCACGGGCCTCAGGAACTGCACAGTCCCCACAGCCCTATGACTGATGCTCAGTGCTGGATCACGGGCAGGTGGAGAGAGTCACGTGGCACCCTGGGGTGTGCCAGCTAGACTCTCACTTCCCCAGCCTCCCACTTCCCACAGCAAAGGCTTCTCAGGCGAGGGAGGACAGCCAGGCATTTGAAGCACCTCTGGCCTGGACCAGGGCTCTTGCCAGGAGCTTGAGAATGACCCTGTGAGCCAGGCCTGTTGCTATGGGAACTCCCTCCTCTTACCACAGGTTGTGCAATGCCGTGTACAACCTCATGCAGAGTGAGCAGGTCCTGGGGATGGGCCCAGAGACCACATCACCCAGAAAAGACCCACCCTAGTTTCACAATGAGACACTAATAGTAACATAACAAGTTAATTCAATTCCTTTAAGGAGAAAAAACACAATGTTTGACTGGCTTACAAACTTTTTTTTTCTTTTTAACATTTTCCTTTCCACTTTGAGGCTGTGCCATGGGCAAACTTTGAAGTTTAGGAAAGTTTAGACTTGTTTGAGTCATGTGCAAAAATGCCTTTGAGTGAAAGGGGAAAAAAACCCCATACTACTGCTTCCCCAACCTGAGACTTTGGGACTCCGAGTCTTACCTAGAAAATCCTCCTGCAAAGGGGTCTTGGGGACCATGCTGAAGTTTGCCCACTCCCCTTGGACTCGCTATTTCATGGGAATTCTTGGGGGAGAGCTTCAGCGGCCTCAGATTAGGGAGAGCCTTAAGCAGTTCCTTGAATCCACTCCCTCCATCCCAGGAGAAGCCATCCCTGAGCCCATGGTATGTTTGCCTGTGAGTTAAAAGGCCTTGAAGAAAATGAGGCTACTCTTACCCTTAGCCACCCTAATTTTAGTGCCTCAAATACATGAGGCACACTCCTCACTCAGTGAGGCTGTCAGAGGAGGAAATAGATCAAAATGCCACTCCCTGCAGAACCAGAGAAATTCCCAATCATCCAGAAGGATTAGGCAAAGCCTGGAAGCCCATTCCCCACATAACTCTAGGATGCAGTGGGGGCCTGGCTGCAGCCAGTCAGATCCTGAGGAGTACATGGGTGCCAGACCCAGCTTCCCAGGCCTAGAGAGCCCCCTGCCGCATCAGAGCTGAGGGAGAAGGTCTCTTGCCAAATCTGCATCATGGCCTGTAGCTTCAGCATCCCAGTAAGCCGCAACTGGTTTCTTCTCTTTAGAAAGTCTGTTCATGCCTCCACCTCCCTCAGTCAGTGCAGAGAACTAGGTGGCCAGAAAGAAGGGGGCTGTATGGTCTGCATAAAAAGGGCAAGCTTGGATACTAGAACACTTGGGTTTGGGCCCAGTTTTGCTCCTGAGATTAGATTAATCTGAAAAAGTCATTTTCCACACCAGGCACTCAGGCTACGAACCAGGGAGACACGCTTCCAGATTCCTCTGCCAGCCAACCCAGAAAGGCGACAAGAATCTGGATGGCTGAAGGAGTAAGAGCTACAGATCCCCGCAGAAAAGCTTTTGATTGCCAGGTGAGAATGCTTCTAGAGACACACACAGCCCTGTAAACCTTGGCTGCTCCCCTCAGAATTGTGCCTGCCTGCTCAACACATGCACATACACATTCCTCGTTAAGTGAATGAACTTCACTGATCCCTGAAACAGCTGAGAAACTGATAACCTACCCAGTCCTCCACAGACTGTGATGTTCTGAACAAGACTTAGTTTCCCCTTCAAAACAAAAACAAGCAAACAACAAAATGGCCCCACAGGCCTTTCTCACAGGGATTTCAGAGTGGATGTGGAAATTCATCTCTGATATCCCAGAAATGAGGACACTTGAAAAGGACCCAGTCTTAGGCAGCTCCTTATGTCCAGACGCCCGTGCCAACAGTGCTGAGCTGCACTGCCCTGCCATGCCTTTTTGACCCTGTTCCCTTTTCCTTTGCTCCTACGGGATGCAAGATCAGATGTTACAGTGCCTGAGCTGGGATTCCGGTTGTAGGAGCTGCCATGGGCACCTCTGTCCCCACTCCCACCATTTAGGAGGCCCTTCTTGCATCAACCCACCCAATCCCAAACCCAGAAGAGAATTCATGCTCCCTGCTTCATTTTCAGACCCTCTTTGGAGAGAGCAGAAGGTGGAAGGGAAGAGGCAGGCCCAGCGCAGGAGGAGCCTCAGGAGCAAACTGGGAGGGACCAGGAGAGAGAAGAAAGCATTGGCTGAAGAGAAGGTGGGGAGCCTCCCCTGGCTCCAGGGGCTGGGAGAAGGAAGCCAGGCAGCAATGGGAGAGCAAACGAGGGGAGAGGTGAGGCAACAGGCAGGCCTGGACAGGGCTGGGAGCAGGATGGGGAGAGGAAGTGAGAAGCTGGAGCAGCCCCAACAATGGGGTGGGGGGACAGCATGCGAACAAGAAGACAAAGGAGGCCAGCAGAGCAGAGGCCCCCGGAGGCAGGCTAGGCTCTAATTCGTGTCCCCAGGGCCTGCTGCGTGCTCTTGGGTAAGTACTTTTCCCTCTCTGGTCTGCCTCCCCATCTAGAAAATGTGAGGTTGGGCTGGATGATGTTGAGAGATGCTCCCACCCAAGGAACCTAAGGTTCCAAACCTGCCAGCGAGAGGGAAAGGGCTGGGAGTAGAGGAGCAGATGGCCCTCAGCCCCATTAGGAAGAAGAGATGTTACTCTGTCCACAGGCCCTTCTCCCAGCCCCATGATCTCTCAGCCCCCACCTTCTGTGGTTGTTGTCTGCAAGCCCCTCTGCTAGGCTGGGGGAGGCAGTCAGGAGCTGGCAGAAAGCCCACGGCATGGTACCAGGCCCTGCTGCAGGTGAGTAAGCTGCCTGGATTCCTGCTGCCAGCCTCTTCTAGGGCATGCCTTGTGGTAAATTGCCCCATCTGCAGGGAGACACCTGGGAGACTCCTGCACTTTATCTTAGGTGACCCAGAGCCACAGTTCCCCCTGAGATGAGAGGTGGGAGCCTGTCTACCTTCCCCAGGATGGGGGGTGATTCAACCCTTCTACCTGCCTCCCTCATCAAGCTAACTGCATAATTACACAACAATAATAATAACTGGCACTTACACACCAATGCCTATGTAAGTACATAATTTATTTATGTAATGATATAATGACTTCTTTGCTGGCCTGGGGGCTGTGGGGACTACGAACAAGGCCTTAGCTACTATCTACACCACTCTGGGGCACAGTGACTGCATGGATCAGCAACCCACAGGAACCGTGGTCCCCAGAAACAGTTGTCCCCTACTGTGGGTCCCATCCTAGCCTAGCAGAGGTAGTGAGCAGCCCAGCCTCTTAGATGGAATTTGCTCACATCTCTATCCACTCTGGGAGGTCAGGCTGCTGGGGTCAGCATCCATTCTTAGTCCCTTGAGGACTGAGGTGGATCCTCTAGAAGGATGCAGTCTCTTACCAGGCAGAGAGACAATTCAAGCCAGGCTGGCAAATTTGGAGAGAATCCTGGTCACCGCCCAAGGAAACAAGAGGCCTTGCCCAATATAGGCATTTATGAGCCCAGAGGCAAAAAATTCTCTTCTCTCAGCCCTGCCCAGCCTAGCCCAACCCAGCCCAGCCCTGCCCACCCCAGGCTTGGCTGTTCCTGGGACAACAGCCCAACTTCCCTGGCCTGGTCTGGGTGCTGGTTCCCATGCCACACTTAGGCCTCTTGGGAATTTCCCCAGTGGACAATGTTGCAGACACTAACTTCACAATGGTTATGGCAGGTCTCAGGGACCCTGGAGACCCAGCTCTGGCCCTGCCCTCCTTCCTACTGCCCCAAATCACCCCAATCTTTCTCCTCAGAGCACGCACTTACAGCTTATGAAAGTTCCAGCACTAATCACAAAGCAAGAACCACTAGACCTTCTACACTGCTGGCTCTTGGGGTACCCTGGGACTGCAAATACCATAATTTTCCCAGGAGCAGGATATGCAAATTCCAAGCAGATATGATATGAAGATAGGGTCAGGACACCTGAATTATCCTTTTAGCTCAATCAGTTTTCTTCTGCTGGTTCCTGGGGAAGTCATATTTTCTCTTTGGGCCTCCATGTCTACTTACCTGTGAACCAAGGGAAAACCGAGACGCTTTCCAAGGGCCTTTCTAGCAGTAAATCTTCAAAGAGGAGCCGTGAGTCTCCACATACGTTTCTAGCTCTAGGACCTCTGTTCCTTGCCATCAGCTGCTGCTCCACAGATGACCCTCTGCCAGCCTCCCTCCCACCTTTGAAGGTCAACTACTGGTTCTCTGAAAACTTCTATTCTTCTGAGCCCAGTCTGTGGATGTATGTGGGGCTGCTCATGGGAACTAGCATGCACACACATGACCTCGGGAGCTCTGAGACCCTGCGTCTGGTTATTGGATGCTTTAGGTCTTTGCAGGCTTCTAATCAACGGCAGCTAATCAGCACCCACTCATCATGCAACTTGTTGATCTTGATGGCCTTGTGAATCTGTGCTCACCCCTATATCTGTTTCCCACACTGTGCCCCAGTCACTTAGGCTTCTGATGAGTCTGGTGGCCTCTCCACCTACTTTGAAGCAGTGAGTCCTGAAAATTATGGTCACTGAGGTGCCCACCACAAGCCTTTGTCTAATTGCTTGCATTGTTTCGGGTTTCTGACTGATGTCCAGCGGACCACTTCCTTTACATGATTTTATCCACAATTTTCCCCAAAATTATTCTGTAGCTTCAACACTACTAACCCACCCTCTAAGCCCAGTGGCTCCCCTGGCAGCCAGAGGATTCATAGCTGAATGGCCCAAGGGGCCCCTACCAGAGCCTTTGTGCCCTTTCCCCTGCCTTGCCCTTGCCTGCTCCTTGGGCTACCAGGCTCAGTACCAGACAATGCTTACTCCACACTTGCTTAGTGACAGGCACAGTACTGGCCATTACAGTATACAAAGAGCCTGTCCTCAAGAAGCTTACAATCTAGAGGGAGGACAACACTTACACAGATGGACAGAAATCACAGTTAAGACAGCAGCAGCAACTTATGCACAATTTCCTTTGAGAGATCAGACTAAGTATCCTGGAAGTTCCTTGGAGGGATAGTTAAATGAGACTTGGGGCCAGGTGCAGTAGCTCAAGGCCGTAGTCCCGGTGCTTTGGGAGGCTAAGGAGAGTGGATTGCTTGAGCCCAGGAGTTTGAGATCAGCCTGGGTAGCATGGTGAAACTGTGTCTCTACAAAAAATACAAAAATTAGCCAGGCATGGTGGCATACACCTGTAGTCCCAGCTACATGGGAGACTGAGAGGTGGGAGGATTGCTTGAGCCCGGGAGGTTGAGGCTGCTGTGAACAACCAAGATTGCTACCACTGCACTCCAGCTTGAGTGGCAGATGAGCTCTTAAAAAAAAAAAAAAAAAAAAGTGACCTGGAGTGGTCTGTCATGATGGATTTTTTATAAAAGGAAGAGGAAGATTCCAATTAGCAGAAAGGGCTGGAGATGGGTAGGATGTGAGCAAGCTGGGGGTGGGAGTATGGTGGTCAGAGGGAGGTACACTAACTTATAAGGGTAGTGCTCCAAACCCCACACCTGTGCCCTCAGGCCTTTCTCTGTCCCTACCACCTCAAGAGTAAGGAGCGCACACATCTGGAGTGGTCTTAAGGCCACACCAGGCATAGGCCTCAGCCTCATTCAGACCTACCTTCCTCTTGCTGCTTTCCAGGGTTCCCAGTATTTGTATATACACACATGCACACCCACCTCCAAGCAACAGCTTCATGAGCTCCTCTGCCAAATTCCCCAGGACCCTCCCACTCCATTCTCAACCTCTCTTTCTCATTCACTCATGCCTGTATACATACCTCACAGCCTCATCCCTCCTATCATATACCACCTGCCCATTACATAACTCTGTTTGGGATTAGTTTTGCCCAGAGGTATGAACTGCATTTCTGCACATTTAAGCTGTCTTTGATTCATTCCTGCCCGTTTCTTAGTTCTGTTTGCCCAGGTGCCCGCCCCACCCACTAGCTCTGAGGCCCCAGGGAACATGCCCATGTTGGGCTCAGCTTGCCCTACAGCTCCCAGTTCCTCCACTCTGGGTCTAAAGAAGTGGATGTACAGCAGCACTGGCCCCCTGGCTGGTTACAGGGGCCACCACAACCTTGTACCTTCCATTGCTCTCTATTCTTCCTTCCCAGGGAACGTTGGCCTTCCCATCTTCAAGGGGAGATGCACTCCCATACATGGCCCTAGGGTGTGGGCTCCAGTAATTCAAGGGGAAGGGGCAGTGGGAGAAAAGACCAAATGATAATTAATAGCTTGTTTCCCATTAAGCTTCTTTCAAATAAACTGGTTTAATGTAATTATGGAAATGGATGCAAGGGGGCTCTTGTTGTACTGTAAAATAATAATCTAACAACCATCATTTTATTTTTAAGAGCTTATTACCACATTGGCCGAGAAGGACTTCCCAGCCTTCTCTTCTCCTACTGAGATGGGATGCTTTCATGGACAGAGGACAGAAGACAGAGGACAGAGGACAATGGAATCGGGAGAGCGTTTCTGTTCAGTGTCACCAGTTGAAATGGGGATTCAGTTCAGCAGTTTCCAGCCTCTGTAAGGAGGTGGCGCCAGCTAAGCAGCTAAGGCTTGACAGGCTGGATGGTAGCCAGGGCCCACCAGGTCCTGCTTGTATTCCACTGGTGCCTGATGCAGACCCCTGATCTCTGGATCACCAGGGAGGACACTGAACTCCTCGGAGGAGATTGCTACCAGGATTTTATTCCTGGTATTGCACTCTGACCAGGTGTCAGGCTGCACTGCCTGATCCACAGGTGTTTTCTCATAACAACTCTGAATATTGTCGTTTGATTTACAAGCATCAGATCTGTATAGCTTAAAAGATAACCAAAGACTGTGTGGTAAATTCTAGATGATCAAACGAAAGGAAGGATCGCGTGACATTTGTATCCCAGAAGACGAGATGAGAGTATAGGAAATGCTTTCCTGGAATATGGGACAGCCTGGCAAAGGCATTGAGTGGGAATCCACAAAGCAAGTTCAGAGAATGATGAATACTACATTTTGACTGACATGTAGGAAGTCATGGAGATAAGGCTAGAAAGACTGGGTGGGAACCAGGCTGCCCAGAGCACCTGGAGCTCATGCTAAGGGAATAAAAGGATATTGAAGGGTTCTGAGCAGGAAGGTGACCCAACCCAAACTATACTCTTGGAGGCTCATCTGGCAGCAACATGCAGGGCAGAATGGAGCAGAGTCTGGAGGCAGCAAGACTGATCAGCTGTAGCCTGCAGCTTCTGTGGGATGCTTGCTACAAATCAATACAAAGTACTGATCCCATGGAAAACTTTCTGAATTACAGTCTCTGGGGTGCAGCAAGTACTTGGTATGTGTAACTATTGCGAGGCAGACAGTATATGAAGCACACTTAGAGAAAACTGGTCCCAGAGAATCCAGTCCTCACTGCTCAACTTGGCATTTAAAGCCTTCTATAAAATCTCCCCACCATCAATTTTCCCCTTATAAGTGCATTTTTAAGGTTAATTGGGATATAATTCACATGCCATGCAAATGACCCATTTAAAGTATATAATTCACTGTTTATGGTCTATTCACAGAACTGTGTAACCATCACTGCAGGAAGTTTTAGAACATTTTCATCATCCCCAAAAGAAACCTCATACTCTTTAGCACTGCCTCCCCTGACGTCCCTTTCATCCCCTGGCAACCACAAATGGACTTTCTGTCACTATAGATTTGCCTATTCTGGACACTTCATATAAATGGAATCATACAATACGTGGCTTTTCTTGACTGCCCTCTTTTACTAGGTATAATGTTTTCCAGGTTCATCCATGTTGTAGCATGGATCAGTATTCATTCCTTTCTGTGGCCGAATAATATTCCATTATACATATATATACCAGATATTATTTATTTGTTCAATAGTTCATGGACATTTGGGCTGTTTCTACCTTTTGGGGATTACAAATAATACTTCTATGGACATCCATGTATAAGTTTTTATGTGGACATATGCTTTCATTTATCTTGGGAATATATAATACCTGAAATTCCGCTTAGAAGTAAGATTGCCCACTCCTAAGTTTAATCGTTTGAGGAACTGCCAGACTGTTTTCCAAAGCAGCTGCACCATTTTACATTCCCACCAGCAGTGTATGAGGTTTCCAATTTCTCCACATTCTCATCAACACCTGTTATTATCTGACTTTTTGATTCTAGCTATCCCAGTGGATGTGAAATTGTATCTTGTAATTTTTTTTTAAAGCAGCTTTATGGAGGTGTAATTCACATTACCATACAATTTACCCATTTAAAGTGTACAAGTCAATGGTTTTTGGGACATACGTTATTTTATTGTGGTTTTATTTATTTATTTTTTCTTTTTGAGACAGGATCTCACTCTGTCACCCAGGCTGGAGCACAGTGGTGCGATCACGGCTCACTGCAGCTTGACCTCCCAGGCTCAAGCGATCCTCCCACCTCAGCCTCCTGAGGAGCTGGGCCTACAGGAATGCACTGCCATGCCTGGATATTTTTTTGTATTTTTTTGTAGAGACAGGGTTTTGCCACATTGCCTGCCTAGGCAGACTAGGCAGACTAGTTCTAGACTGGTCTAGAACTCCTGTGATCTAGTAATCTGTCTGCCTCAGGTTCCCAAAGTGCTGGGATTACAGGTGTAAGCCACTGTGCCTAGCCTTATTATGGCTTTGATCCGTATCTCCCTAATAACTAATGATGCTGAGCATCTAGTTTTGTACATATTGGCCATTTGTATGTCTTCTTTGGAGAAACATCTATTCAGATCCTTGACTCACTTCTCCCCAGTTTTACTGAGGTATAATTGACAAATAAAAATTGTGTATGTCCATCTTTAGTTGGGTCATTTATCTCTTTGTAATTTAATTGCCAGAGCTCTTTATATATTACATATACAAGTCTCTTATCTGATAAAATTTTTCTCCCAATCTGTGGGTTGTCTTTTCACTTTTCTAATGGTGTCTTTTGAAGTACAACATTTTTTAAATTTTGATGAATTCTACTTTACTTATTTTGTTGCTTATGGTGTTATATCTTAGAAACAATTACCTAATTGAATGTCACAATATTTATGCTTATTTTGTCTTCTAAGAGTTTTGTATTTTAAGTTCTTACTATTAAATCTTTAACCCATGTGGGTTAATTTTTGTATATGGTATGAGGTATTTTTGTATATGGTATGAGGTATGTGGGTATTCAGTTTTCCCAGCACAATTGTGAAAGAGACTATAATCGCATTTATTTTTGAACTCCTCCCAGTAATTCTTACGTGGATTGCAGTCTGGGAACCATTGAGTCAGAGAATATAGGAGTAGGTGAGGCAGCGGGCGACACAGTTTAAACTCCGGTGGTCATACCGAGAATTGAGATAAAAGGGTGGACGAGAAGCATAGGTGTAAAGGAAATGGTAACACAAAGTGATGGGGTGAATTTGTGGCTAAAGGTGGTAGTAGCTTTTAGCTTTTTAGCTAAAAAAACTAAAGATGATAATACAATTATTACATCTCTTCTTTGCATACCCTTTTATAGCTTAAAACATGCTTCCAGATAGCTTGTCTCATTCCGTGCTCTTAGTGCAATAGAGAGGGCATTACCATTTTCACATAGCAGATGAGGAAACTGAGGGTCCAAGATGTGGTTAGTGATCAGCGCAGACAAGCCCCAAGGTTCTTAACGTCAGACACTAAAACAGTGACAGAAGTTGGGGAAATGGGGGGAGAGCCACTTGAGCTAGTTAGATGGGTCAGATTTGGATTGCCAGCATGAAATCCCTAGCAGACATCTGGAAACGTAGGTCTAGAGTTGGCTCAAGAGGTCAGGGTTGAAGGTGGGGTTTGAGGAGTCACTGTTGAGGGGTATCAGTGAAGTCGTCATGGCAGGCAAGACTGCTAGGGAGAAAGCGTAGACAGGGGAAGGCAGAAGCAGAGAGATTCATGGGAAGATGCCTACACGTTAGAAGCCAGGAAGAAATCGCTGATGGAGAGGCCAGGAGGGAGCAAAACAGTGGATGGGGAAAAGTAAGAGGAGAATTTTCTTAAAAGGATAGGGTAGGTCAACAAGTAGCAAACATTGAATAAAAAAGTTAAAAAGTTTTGCTTAAATCTAGCCATGCCTGGCTGCAGAAGTAAGCACAACATGCTTTTGAAATGATTACCCTCCCAAAGGCAGAGAAGCCAGGCCAGGTTTCTGCAATTTGAGTACAGATTAAGCAGGCAATGCTGGGAGTTCTGAGCTTTCACTCAAAGTCAGAGAAATGGCAAGTATGGGATCACTAACCCACTACACCCCACGACCCCTGGGGCCCATACAGACTTGTATCACTAGAAGCAAGAAGCACTTCCAGGGATCTCATCCTTATGTTAGCTTATATGCATCAGCTGCTTGAGAAAATGATCTTTAAGGTTTCCTGAATCCTTGTAGCTAAATGATACTCTGGAGAGAGGAGGTGACAAGATGAGAGAAGTGATGTTAGACTGATCAAACATCTGGAGAAAGTTACTGGATCCTTTCCAGTTATACATCTTAGCCCTCATGAGATTCGTTTTTATCAGCATAGAGGTGGTGGTAAGTTACATGGCTAAATTCCTGGCTTTATGATAGTTTGATTCAATTGAACAGGGTTCTCTGAGCATCTAGGACTTGCAAGCTAAAGATGGTAGAGAATGCAGCAATATTGAAGACAGTCTTTCTCTGGAGGAGCTCGCAATTGCCAGACTAATGACAAGAGATGTGGTTTCTTGCATATACTTGGCATGCAAATATTTGGGAAAACAAAATTGAATTACAATACTAATACAGGACTTTAAAAGAGAAGCAATGAATGCACATCATGCAATACTAAGTAACCACTTCAATAACAAATATGATGGCTATGTTAGTGTACAAAGATTATAAATAAAATACAGCAACTGGATTAGGCAGAGACCATACCAGAAACAGCTATGCAGTGCTCGCAACCCAAAGCCAAAAGACTGGAGGGCAGTAAGAGCTGACCTGTTTAGCATCCCATAAGCTTTGTTCCTGTAAAATTGCTTAGGTTCGTAACAAAAATGAATGGTCCAGAAAATAAGTGCAATAGAAATGTGGAGGATGGAATGGTCATAGAGAAATGAGACCACAGGGAACATCCCCAACAAGGAGAATAGCATGTGCAAGCGATCAGAGGTAAAAACATAGAGACTATATCAAGACATAGTGAGTAAACCAGCTTAGTTTGGAAATGTAGATTCAGATCTTGGTATGAAGGCATATAGGCCAATTTAAACTGCCTGGATTCAATTTTATAGATTGAGGTATGAAGGCATATAGGCCAATTTAAACTGCCTGGATTCAATTTTATAGATTGAGGAGAGCTTCTGAGGGTTTTGGAAAGCAGTTCTCATTAATCTTCACATCTGTTCTCACAGAACAGATTAAATGAATTAAAAGTAAAAGTAAAGTTCTTAGAAAAGAGCTAAGTGTTAGTTTATTACTACTTTCACCTTTGTGGTTTGTCTCCTTTGTCTTCCACATAAGCCATTAGTTTCTTGAGAGTGAGGATTACATCTTCCAGAGAAGAAAGGAAGTAGAAAAGAAAATAAAAGAGTAGAAAAGAAAAACTTCTCCTCTGCAAAAGGCAATGTCAAGAAACTAAGAAGACAAGCAACAAACAGAAAATATTTGCAAAGGACACATCTAATAAGTAACTTTTATCCAAAACATACAAAGAACCCTTAGAACACAACAATAAAACAAAAGACCCAGTTAAAAAATGAGCAAAAGGCCTAAAGATGTGCCTTAGCAAAGAAAATATACAGATGGCAAATAAGCATATGAGAAGAGGCTCCACATCATATTATCTATCATCAGGAAATTGCAAATTAAAACAACAACGAGATACCATGGTATACCTATTAGAATGCCCCAAATCCAAAACACTAACAGCGCCAAGTGCTGGTGAGGATGTGGAACAACAGGATCTCTCATTCATTGCTGGTGGTAATGTCAAACCGTAGAGTCACTTTGTAAGACAGCTTAGCCGTTTCTTACAAAACTAAACACACTCTTACCATATGATCCAGCAGTGATGCTCCTTGGTATTTATCCAAATGAGTTGAAAACTTATATGCATAGAGAAACCTGCACAAGGACGTTTATAGCAGCTTCATACATAATTGCTCAAACTTGGAAGCTACCAAGATGTCCTTCAGGAGATGAATGAATAAATAAACTTGGTGCATCCTGACAATGGGATATTATTCAGCATTAAAAAAGAAATGAGCTATCAAGCCATGAAAAGACATGGAGGAGACTTAAATGTATATCACTAAGTGAGAAAAGTCCATCTGAAAAGACTACATACTGTATGATTCCAACTATATGACATTCTGGAAAAGGTAAAACTATGGAGACAGTAAAAAGATCAGTGATTGCCACAAGTTGAGGGGAGGGAGGGATAAAGAGGATTTTTAGGGTGGTGAAAAATACTCTGTATGATGCTGTAATGAATACATGTCCTTATGCACTTGTCCAAACCGATAGAATGCACAACACCAAGAATGAACTCTAGTGTAAACTCTGGATTTGGGGTGAGAATGATGTGTTAATCTAGGTTCATCAATTGTAACAAATGTACCACCGTGGTGGGAATGCAGATAGAGGGTATGGTTGTGCATGTGTGGGACAGGGAGTGTATGGAACGTTCTGTGCTTTCTGCCCAATTTTGCTGTGAACATAAAACTGATCTAGAAAAGGTACATCAATTAAGAAAAGCAATAGACAGTTATGAAGCAGTGTTTGTGTCACATGCTCTAACCCTTATTAAAATGTATCTTGTGCTCTCCAGGAATCTCCTCGGCACTCTGTGGGAGACAGCTCCAAAGTGGAGGTACAGAGCATGAGGGGGACAGGGCAGAAGTAGGTTACCAGGACTTGCTAAGAAACCTTGGTTCCTGTCCTGCTCAGCCACGAGCTAGCGCTGCAGCCTCAGATCGGTCTCAGGCTTTTCCTGTTTCACTCCGAAGTCTAGTTTCCTCCTCTCCAACAAAAGGTTTTGATGAACTATACCCTTAGCAAGGCCCTTCCAGCTCTCACATCCTGTACCTGTGCTCACAGGCCAAAGAACTTGGGAGCTCTGGCCTTCTGGTATGTTAACTTGCGAAATAGCACTTGAAGATCAACCTCCAAGGGCTCACCCAAACCCAGAGCCCAGTTTTAATTCATAAGGCCTAACAAATGGGAGACAAGCAAAATCCCAAAGACTGACGGGACCCATTTGGCCGGCTTGAGACTGTCACACTTGGGACCTCTAGGCCTCCTGAAGGGAGCCAGCAACTCAGCTATATGAGCACTACTCAAACAATATGGCTAGATGGCTTGATGCTGCAAACAGCAGTCCTGTTGGTCATCTCCCTTTTGCTAGATGCCAACAAAGCTAGGTGGAAAGACTGGCTTTGACAGCTCTAGGGAACAGGTACTGTGCCAAGGAGTTTCTAGCTTCAGGATGGCAAGAGGACGTGAAGAGAAAACAGCAAGCAAACCTGGCCTGGTCCAGCCCTCACTAGGATGGATGAGTAGGGCCTGGCCCCATGTTCCGTTGCCACCTCCCGCAATCCTGTAGGCTAGGCACTGGAGGGATCTTTGAGGGGCTCCCAATCCTACATAGGGGAGAGCCCCTGGCTGTCTTGGCTCAAGAATCTCTGGGGGATTGCCATGTCTTCTAGTCAGAATTGAACTCTCTCACAAGAGTGCTAAACCAGTTCAGCTTTGATAGGAATAAATCTTTTTGGTTTGTGAGACAATATCAAAAGTGCAGAATTTCTGGCAAAGGAGAAAAAGGAAAATACCCTGAGTATTTTTCTTAAGGGCAGTGAATTATGCCTTCCTTGTTGGGTTCTACAGATGGAATTACTCAACCGGCTTGTTCTGTTTTAATTAACCCAGCTAATAACTTCCCTGCTGGATTCCCTTGTTCATAACTTCTTGGTTTCACATAATAACGTGTTTGTTTCTTCCTTTGTGTTCTAATGAAATGATAATAACCTTCCCTGGCATTCATTTCATCCTTAATATCCGGAGATTTCATTAATATAAACCCTCTTTCCATCTGCTCTTGCTCCCTTTTAAAGGAAATATTTCTGTGTCCTCTTTACTTGTCTTTTTTAGGGAGGCTCAGCTAATCTCCTCTTCCCTCTAGAAAGAATCTTTTTGTGAGGCTTCTCTGGGCTGACAGGGCTTGGCACAGGTTCCCTCAGCCACCTCCCTTTCCAGGGCCTTGCTGAAGTCTCTTCACTGCTACTTCTGGGACAAAGACCACTGCTCATTGGAGCCTGGATCTGAGGAATGCAAAGGCATTAAGTTGCTAATAGATTTTTGGAATAGGGTCAAGGTAGAAGAGTGAAAATGACACAGGTGTGGGGATCTTGAGAAGAGATGGGGACAGCTGCCCAGGGCTGGCCCGAGTCTCAGGAGAGTAGGACACATGAAGCCTGGGAGCAGCCCACAGGGAGGGCATGGGGAGGAGGAACAGGAGGATAGCCCAGAACGCAAGGAAGATGTGAAGCTAATAAAGGCATTCAGATGAAGTAGGGGTGATAGAGTGTGTCTGTTCACCTGTAAGTTCTATTGTATGGTGTTCTTGCTGTTTTCTCAGTCAGGAGCAAATTCCTGACTAGCAAGGTAGAAAAATCCATATGAAACTAATGTCCTGTTTTCCGACCAAAGCGGCACCGTGTAGCCATCTGCATCACACAAATTCAGCACTCGCCTCTCTGCTGTCTTCCGCTACTCCTCAGCTTCGTCAGTGTTTGCTGGACACTCATGAAGCCTGAAACACTGTGCTGGGGGGACCTTCCTCTACATTCAAGGAGCTTCCGCACTGCTGGGGAACTGAGATGATGCTCCCCAAAGCACTAATAATCCCAGGTCCGGAGGGCTGGTGCCCACTGTGTACCCTGAAGGGCTCCGAAGGGGAAGCCTGCAGCTAAGTGGTTGGGTTCAGTTCTTTCCTGGTAAGTATTATCTTTGATTTCTACTATGATCTAGACTAGAAGCTTCCTCCAGGGGTCCTTCTATCTGTAGGTTAGCTAGTGCCTGGGAGTAAGACAGTTTAGGCTCTTGAGCCAACTGAGAGAAGGGAAAAGCAGAGGCTTTGCAGCCAAACAAAGCCCTGGGACATACAACCATGCTGACCGAGGCCATGGGCAGTAGCCTGCAGCACAGGCTCCCCTGAGGGCTGGTAGAGGACCTCTGCCAGGATGGGGAGCTTGAGGGAAGATGTCAGGTACTCTTCCAGTCCATTCTCCCAAACCTGCCTGGCCAGCACAGACCTCCAGGCCCTACCTTTCTACCTATTCCACAGGGTCTTCCAAGCAGCTCATCTATGGATGTAGAGAGGTAGCTCCTGACAGCTGGCCAGCTCCACTCTGGCTGCCCAGGAAACTTTATCTTATTTCCTTTCAACTCAGCCCCCTGCCATATGCATCCAGCAAGTGCAGCCAATGTGGCTGCTATAGCCTCTGAGTCACCCCATTGCCCCTAACACAGCAGCAGCAGGGCTCGGAGAGAACCTAGGGCCTTCCCCTGACACAGGAAGAGTAAAAGTACCTCTCCCCTCTCTGACCCCGCCCCCTCCGCCCCCGCCAGACAGTCTTGCTTTGTTGCCCAGAGCTGGAGTGTAATGGCGTGATCTTGGCTCACTGAAACCTCTGCCTCCCGGGTTCAAGCGATTCTCCTGCTTCAGCCTCCCGAATAGCTAGGATTACAGGCGCCTGCCACCACACCCAGCTGATTTTTGTATTTTAGTAGAGATGGTTTCACCATGTTGGACAGGTTGGTTTCGAACTCCTGACCTCGTGATCCACCCATCTCGGCCCCCACAAAGTGCTGGGATTACAGGCGTGAGCCACCGCACCCAGCCTGTACCTTTAACACCCACAAAGTTAACACCTAAAGATTTGTTTCTTTGGGTCCCCAAGAGGTAATGTGTCATCCCACACATGCTCTGGCTGCTCTGCCAGGGTCAGCATGGCGTGAGTATGAGCATCTTCGCTCCCCACACTTGACGTCTGTCTCTGTACTTTCCGAGCTTATCACGGATGCTGACCAGGGAAGGATGGCCCCACAGAGGCAGCAGAGGAAGAAGTGCTGGTGTGTGAGCCCTGTGCACACACAGCACACATGGTCGTGCCTAGTCGCATTTGGTCATATAAGCCTGGCTCTCTATGGTCTGCTAAGGTAGCCACCCCTTTCTGATTCTCCCTGCTTGTCAGACCTCAGGCTGGCTGCAGTGAGTGATGCAGTGCTTATGGCGTCAGGATGGCCTGCATCAAGTGTGATGCTGAGTAAGAATGAGCAGGGCTGTGCATATACCTGTGGGCAGGAAAACAGCCTACCTGTGCTTTTCCTGGTTCCTTATATCTTTAGGCTAGAAGTGGTTAGCCTCCAGCCTCCAGGCTCAGGCAAGGCTGCCTCTAGCCCGAAGGTGACACATGAATGTTTCTCTATCAGTTCATGCATAACTTCTACTGTCTGGTTTTCTTCTTTCGTGTTGTCTTGGTCAGGTGCAAGTAAATCTGTCCAGCAATTGAATCCCTACTCCCCCCAGGGATGAATCCCCATTCCCCTTCCTTTGGGAAGTCTGATATTACTACTTATAACTTTCTTTCCATTCCAAAGTGGATGCGATGGACCCCATCTGTGAAGTGTATCACTTGAGCTCACCTTCCAAGCACATTCCAAGCAGACCTTTTGCCAGGCAGTTGAACACAGCACCCTCTGTGACCACGGAAGGAAGAAAGGCTGCCTGGCTCCTGCAGGGAAGGAGTCCAGGGCCTTGTGCCAACCACCCACCCCCAGGACTCCACTATTGGGCTGTCTCTCTGTGCCTAACCTTAGTTTATTGTGCACAGTCAGGATTCTCATACAGTCTTGTTCTAAGAACTAATAAAAGGATGTGGTACCTGGCAAGGGTCACAGCTGTGTCTCCAGGAGACCATACTGGGAGCGTGTGCAAGTGGGAGCAGTGGTGTTTCTTCCCTCCCCTCCCTGCTGTGGTTATTCTCAGCTCACTCTGGGCTCAGATGTCTCACACCTGCCCTATTGCCCTGTTCCATTTGAAACCTTCACTGCAGTGAGCGCTAGGCAACTACTCTCTCCCTCCTTTCCCCCACCGCCCTTACTCTTACTCCTAGTCCCAAAGTCCTCATTCCCTGCTCAGAAACTGTGGGATAGCTCCTCAAAGAATGAATCAGGCAGGAGAAATAAAATTATAACAAAGTAATCTGGCAAAGCCTACAGGACAAGTTTTTAGCACTCTCTGGTCCCCTCTCCCCTTATCTCAGTTCCAAAAGGAAACTATCCCCAGGATTATTTCACTGGCCTTGGATAAGATGGCCACTAGCTCATAGCTTTATCTACCTCCCCTCCGGGAGGCCAAGATATGATCTTTGCAGAGATAGGTGCTATGCCCTTACTCTGCCTCTTACTCTAGAAAAACCCCCATTTATCTTAGAAAGCATGAGCCATCCCAAACCTCACACAATCACCCCGCTGCACATCCCATAGTCCCCAACCAACAGCCAAAGGCAAGAGACAGAAAGGAGCTCCCTTGCTATCAGTCAGCCCTTTCTGACCAGGACTCTTATAATCAGAGCAGCCATGGTGACAAAGAGAACAAGTGAGGACGAATGCCCAGGGCCTAAGTCCCATCACTGAGGCAAACTGTCTTTCCCCATGAGAACAATTTGCCCAGCCATCCTGATAACCTTCTTAAGAGGTCCATTTTCTTCTGCAGCAATGAATATTGTGGGCCACCTTCTTCCTGAAGTTCCTGCCCCTCCTTGCCCTCTTCTCCCAGGGTTCCTCTCCTGGCTCTTCCAGTTTTCTGAAGGTCACTTCTGCCTTCTTCACTGATGACCACTCTACATGTAAGTGCTTATCCAGATTCTGTAAGTAAGTAATATGTACTTACTTACTTATTAAGTATTAAATATTACTTACTACATGTAAGTAATATCCAGATTCTGCCCCTGTCTCATTCATCTGCTAATTTATTTCTGTCTTCTAGAAGCATATGAGCCCTGACCTGAGCCAAGTGTTGGGCAGGCATTGGTCATCTGCTTCCTACTCTCCACTCAAGGATTTCTACGACCCCCAGAGCAGCAGCTACCCCTTCTCCTAGAACAACCCAATTGTGTCTCTGATGCTGGTCTTTCCTGATGGCCAACTCTGTGTTCTTAACTCTAGCTGGAAACTTGCCCCTGGAAGATGAAGCTCAGCCACTACAAATGGAACTTACCGTCTTCTCCCTAAGCCTGCTCTCTGGCTCTTGACTTTCTGACATCTATTATCTGCCTCAGCTTTTCCTCAGTCACTCGAGCTGAAAATCCAGAGTTGTCTCTGACTCTCTGTGGCATCACGTTCTGTCCCTAGCTGTGCCTGGCTAATTCTGCCTGCACAGTGTTTGTCTAACACATTTGCCTCTTCCTCTCTACTCATTCTCATCATGACACCAAAATCAAGCCTTCCAGCATCTCTCAACTTTCCCCCTGTATCCTGGTTCTCTATTCTAGCACCCCACAAAAAGTTCCACACATAGTTGCTCCATTAATCTCCCCCCAAAAGCTTTTATCTTGTCACTTCTCTGCTCAGAAGTCCTCCTGAGCTCTTGGCCAACTCTCAAGAGTGTCCAACCGCAGGGCCTGCCACTCAAGGCACTCCATCTTGTGTCCTTTGTCATTGCTCTGCCTCACACAGTCTGTCGTCTGGTCACATGGTTCCCACACATACCTTACTGCCCAACATTTCTTATTTTGGCTCCTAGGTATCTTATGGCATATCTGCTGTTCCAAACCTACCCATCCCTAAAGAACAAAATCTTATGTTGCTTCTCTCCAATGACATTAACCATGTCATACCTTCTACTACAATGAATCCTGTGGCCTCATTGCTCTGACTTGATCATAATCTTTGATTTATGGGTGTTTTTTCATTCCTTATTATACTCCCAGCACATAACAATGGCTTTCATCGGGCTTGTAAAAAGAACGAAAATATAATTCCTGTTTCCTAGGGGATGCAAAATAATAGATGAGATCAGGTATGGGCTATGCATTCCTCAGAAGCCAGGTATGAAGGGTGGTCACAGTTGTACAGAAATGCCTGCCCAGCAGAGAAGCCACACTTCCACATGGGTGCCAAGGAAACAGTACCCACAAGAGGCTATCTGTAGGCCTCTTTTCTCAAATGCTTTTAACCACAGGATTGCTTCCCACCTCGGTCAAAAGATCGGATGCCACGACTTCTCAAGAGTCTGACTCCTTCCTCTGGCTGGGGCTTGACGCTCCACAAATTCCTCACAGGTCAACCCTACTATCAGCTACTGTGGCACTTTGTCAGTGAGAAAGTGACTGATATTTCAATAGATTCTGACTTTACCTTGGAGAAAAAGCAAGAAACTATCCAAATAGGATAGCATCCCCCAGAGTGGGACAGTCACATCTCATTTGTCTGAATTTGTGATGGAACATAGGGTAAACCATGTGACAAGATTCTTAATCCAAGATATTCTCTTCAGCTTCAGAGGGGGCTTCTGTACCAACATTTTAACATGGTTGTTTGTGGGACAAACCAGGATTAGAGTGTTTTTCCATGGCACCCTTGCTTTTTCCTAAGTTTCTCCTACTTCAAGTCAGGACCGGGTTTATTGCCTTTCAGACCCACGTAAACAACCAGCCTAATGCAAAACTTGTCTCTTTCAACAAATGTGCTGTTTCATACTTTCCCTGGGGAAAGAAGGGAAAGTTAAAAGAGAAGTCTTCTCTTCCAGTCTGCTGATGCTGTTGTAAAACCAAAGGACTTGGCTAAGCAGCAAGGAGGTGATCATGTCTATAAGGCACTGAAAACAAGATGTATCCTAAAGAATCCCTGCAAAGAGATGGCTTATGTTTTACCCGTTTTAGCCATGTGTAGGGTATGTTTGGAAAAGGATTCAACAAAGAGGACCACACTCCTCCAGGTCTCAGAGACAGAAAAGAAACAGAGTTCGGCTCAAACTTTCGGGAAGGTTCCCTTTGGTTTGTGTTTCCTTTCCTGGTAGGAGGTCTGCTTTCCATCTCTGCAGAACACGCTTCTGCTTCTGACGATAACGTGCAGGCCTCATTGGCTTCTAGATACTTACCATCTGTTGCTATTCCTACTCATGGCTCCACTTGGCAAAAATGGCTGGAGAAAATCCACCAGCTACCAGGAGAAAACAAAGGCTATTTTGGGCTACCAAGCAGGGGTTCTGAGTGCAGCAGCCCATGAGTGGATCCTGATGAAGAGCACAGCCGGGGCTAAAGCAGGCAGGCAGGCCATGGGATACTGTCTGAAGTAATAAGAGCTGTGCAGGGAACACTGGGCCACCAGACACCATTCAACGAATCCACAGATTTATCTGACTCTGTTTCACGTGGTAACAGTCAGACTAGTGGCCAGAAAGAACAAGAGCTTATAAGTCCAACTAGAATAAAAAGCTATGGCCACATGGGCTTTGAGTCAGACAGGTCTGAGTTTGAATGCTAGCCTAGTCATTCTCTCTCATTAGCTTGGAACTTTGGCTTCATCATTGAACCTTTCTGGGTCTTAGTTTCCTCATATCGAAAAGGAGGATAATGATACCTGTCTTACAAGGGTGTTCTGAAGACTAAATGAAAGATAGTATAAAGTGCTCAGGACAAGACCTGTCATACAGAAGGAACTCAATTTACTGATATTCTAGAGAAAAAGCCATACTCCCAATCCTGAAAGAGCTTACAATCTAGTTAGGAATCCAAATTACATAAACATTAGCAAACAATAGGATATGGTCCGGCACTGGATTATGGGATATAAATTTAAACATAGCAGTTCAGAGAGTAACAAGATCTCTGAGTGTCATAATCATCAGGAAAGTCAGAGTAGAGCAGGTGGGATGACAGTAGGTTCCTGAGTAGGGTAGGAAGAGATGAAACAGAAAGGAGACCCTTCCCCTGTTCCGAGGCCACGGGAAAATGCTGGGGCCAAGTTTAAAGAGTGAAGCCCAAAAGCCAAGTACAACCAAGTTAGTTTTGAAGGAACCCCAACTGGATCCAGATATTGGATTTAGAAGATAAAGAGTTCAAAAGATTTATTATAAATATGTTCTAATAATCATAGGAAAATATGCCATCAAGAAACAAACAAGTAGGGAATCTCAATAAGGAAATGGAAACACATTATAAAATGGACTACAGAGCTAAGTTGTACAATTTAAATGTAAAATTAAAAAATCACTAGATGGGCTCAACTGAGGATTTAAGATGGGAGAAAAAATAATCAGTTCACTTGAAGACAAAAGAAACTGTCTTATTTAATGAACTACCAGAGAAATGCAAATTAAAACCACAATGAGCTATCACCTTATACCTGTTTGGATGGCTATTAAAAAAAGATGAGAAATAAAAAATGTTGACAAGGGCATGGAGTGAAGGGAACCATTGCACAAGGCTAGTGGAAATGTAGATTGGTACAACCATTGTGGAAAACAGTATGGAGATTCCCAAAATAATTAAAAACAGAACTACTGTATGACCCAGAAATCCCTCTTGAAAGGTTTCAATCAATGAAATAAAACTCCCACCTTAAGCAACGAGAAAAAAAAGAGCAAGTTAAACCCAAAGTAAAGAGAAAAAGGAAATAATAAAATAGGCAACAAAATAAATGAAATAGAGACACAAAAATAATAGGAAAGATCAATGAAGCTAAAAGCTGGTTCATAAAATTGCTACACCTCTAGTAAGATCAATCAGAAAAAAAGAGAGAGGACATAAATTAGCAGTATTAAGCAGAAAGGTGTCATCACTACCAACTCCACATACACTAAAAGAATGATAATGGCATCTCATGAGCAATGTTATGCTAATAATTTAGACTAAATTCTTTAAAAATCATTGAACTACCAAAACTCATTCAAAAAGCAGTGGATAACCTAAACAGCTCTATATCTATTAAACCAAGTGAGTTTGTAATTAGAGTCCTTCTCACAGTCACAGCTCCAGGCCCAGAAGGCTTCATGGTGAATTCTACTAAATATATTTAAGAAACAAGGGATACCAAATTCTATGCAAACTACTTCAGAAAATAGAAGACAAGGGTACACTTCCCAACTCATTCTATGAGGCTAGTATTGCTCTGATTCTAAAACCAGACAAAGACATTACAAGAAAAGAAAACTATGTTCCAATATTCCTCATAAATTCCTCATGAATAAAATTATAAATTAATTTTAGGAAATAAAGGTTTTTATAAATTATTATTATCATTATTTTCAGATGGAGTCTTGCTCTGTCGCCCAGGTTGGAGTGCAGTAACACAATCTCAGCTCACTGCAACCTCTGCCTTCCGTGTTCAAGTGATTCTCCTGTCTCAGCCTCCTGAGTAGCTGTGATTACAGGTGTGTGCCACCATACCTGGCTAATTTTTTCATTTTTAGTAGAGACAGGGTTTCACCATGTTGGCCAGGCTGGTCTCAAACTCCTGACCACACATGATCTGCCCAGCTTGGCCTCCCAAAGTGCTGGGATTACAGGTGTGAGCCACCGCGCCCAGCCAGAAAATAAAGTTTAAGAACATTTTGAAGGATAATACATTATGATCAGATGGAGTTTATCCCAGGACTGCAAGATTAGTTTAACATTCAAAAATCAATGTAATTCACTCTATTAACAAACAAATAAAAAGAGATGATCTTCATAGGTGTAGAAATGCATTTGATAAAATCTAAATCTATTCATGACAAAACTCTCAAGAACAAAAGGGGACTCCCTCAATCTGATTAAAGGCATCTGCAAAAGACCTATAGCTATATTATACTTAACAGTGAAAAATTAAATGCTTTTCCCTTAAGATCAGGAATAAGGCCAAGAATCAATTCTACTCAACATTGTACTGGAGGTATTAGCCAGTGCAAACATGTAAGGGGGAAAAAAAAGGCATACAGATTGGAAAAGATGTAAAATTGTCTTGATTCACAGATGACATAGTTGTTTATGGAGAAAATCCTAAGGAATCTACAAAAATGGTACCAGAACTAATAAATGAGTTTAGCAAGGTTGTAGGATATATGGTCATTATATAAAAATCAAACGTATTTCTATATATTAACTATGATTACCCAGGGCATAGGGGAACTTTTGGGGATAATGGTAATATTCTATGACATAACTGTAAACAATATCATTTGCAGTAGCATCAAAAATACAAAAAATCTAGAGAAAAAAATTTACGTAAGATATATAAAACTACACACTAAAACCACGCAATGAAAACTGTAAACACACATATATATTCTGTGAACACACAGAATATATTTTTAAAAAACTCTTACGCATACGTTGTTTTCAGTGTGAAACTACACACCAAAAACTATGAAACAAGCTGGGCAAGGTGGTGTATGCTGTAATCCCAGCTACTCAGGGAGGATAAGGCAGGAGGATTGCTTAAGCCCAGGAGTTTGAAGCTGCAGTGGGTTATGATCATGCCTCTGTACTCCAGCCTGGATGATGGAGTGAGAACTTGCCTATGAAAATAATAACGATAATAATAATAAAGAAAACTGAAACATTGCTGAGAAAAAGTAAGAACTAAATAGATGGAGAGATGTGTTCATGTGATGAGAAGACTCAATATTAAGCTATAACTTCTCTCTAAATTCATCTATGGGTTCAATGAAATCCAATCAAATCCCAGCAGGCTTTTTAGTAGAAATTGACAAGCTAATTATAAAATGTATGTAGAAATGCAACAGACCCAGAATATCCAAAAGCAATTTTGAAAAAGAAGAAAAAAGTTGGAAACCTTACACTATTTGATTTCAAGACTTTTTTTTTGAGACAGGGTCTTGTTCTGTCTCCTAGGTTGGAGTGCAATAGTGTGATCATAGCTCATTGCAGCTTTTATCTCCTGGGCTGAAACAGTCCTCCCACTTCAGCTTCCTGAGTAGCTGGGACTACAGACCCAGGCCACCAAAGCCAGTTCATTTTTGTTTTAATTTTTGGTAGAGATGAAGTCTCACTATGTTGCCCAGGCTGGTCTCGAACTCCTGAGCCCAAGCGATGAATCCCCACCTTGGGCTCCCAGAGTGCTGGGATTACAGGCTCAAGCCACCACGCACAGCCTCAAGGTATATTAAAAGCTATAATAATCAAGAACGTAGATCAACAGAACACAATAGAGTATTCAGAAATATACCCACACAAATTGATTTTTGACAAAGTTTCTAAGGCAACTCAAGGAGATTCTTGGGGAAAAGGATAATCTTTTTAACAATGGTGCTGAAACAGTTGCATAGTCATATGCAGAAAGACGAAAGAAAGAAAGAGAAAGAAAGAAAGAAAGAAAGAAAGAAAGAAAGAAAGAAAGAAAGAAAGAAGGAAGGAGAAAGAAAGGAAGGAAGGGAAGGAAGGAAAAGAAAAAGAAAAGAAAAGAAAAGAAAAAAAAAAGAAGGAAGGAAGGAAAGAGAGAACCTTGACCCTTAAATCACACGATATTAAAAAATTAACTCAAAATGGATCACAGACCTAAATGTAAAATTCTTAGTGACCTTGGGTTTGGCAAAGATTGATTTCTTTCTCTCTCGCTCTCTCTCTCTTTTTCTCTTTCCTTCTTTCTTTCTCTCCCTCTTTCTCTCTTTTTCTCTTTCTTTCTTTCTTCCTTCCTTTCTTTCTCTCTCTCTCTCTCTCCCCCTCTCTCTCTCCCTTCCTTCCTTCCTTCTTCTTTCTTTCTTTTCTCTTTCTTTCTCTTTCTTTCTTTTCTTTCTTTCTTTCTCTTTCTTTCTTTCTTTCTTTCTTTCTTTCTTTCTTTCTTTCTTTCTTTCTTTCTTTCTTTCTTTCTTTTTCTTTCTTTCTTTCTTTTTCTTTTTCTTTTTCTCTCTCTCTCTCTCTCTCTCTTTCTTTCTTTCTTAAAAATGGAGTCTTGCTCTGTCGCCCAGGCTGGAGGGCAGTGAGCCATCTCAGCTCACTGCAACCTCCACCTCCTTAGTTCAAGCCATTCTCATACATCAGTCTCCTGTGTAGCTGACATTATAGGCATGAGCCACTGTGCCCAACTAATTTTTATACTTTTAGTAGAGGCAGGGTTTCGCTCTGTTGCCCAGGCTGGTCTTGAACTCCTTACTTCAAGGGATCTGCCCACCTTGGCCTCCCAAAGTGCTGGGATTACAGGCGTGAGTCACTACACCTGGGCAGATTTCTCAAATAGGACTCAAAATGTAGGAAATGTAAAAGAAAAATATAAATAGGACTTCGAAATTTAAAACTTCTGCTCTTCAAGTGACAGTGTTATGAAAGTAAAAAGGCAAATGAGAAATTGGAAAACAATCTGCAAAATATATCTGAGGGGACAAAGGAATTATGTCTAGAATATATTTTAAAAAACGCTTACAACTAGGTAATATAAAGATGAAAAAGTCCATTCAAAAAATGGGCAAAAATTTGAACAGACACTTGAACAAAAAAAGATATACCAATGGCAAAAAAAGTACACAGAAAGATTCTTACCATGCAAGTCATCAGGAACATGCAAATCAAACCAAAGTGAGATACTACTATACATCCACTAGAATGGTCAACGTTAGAACAAATGATAATACAAAAGGTTGGGAAAGACATGGAGCAACTGGAACTCCTTAGTAACTCCTGCTGGGAAGGTCAAATGGGGCAGTTTGGTAGTTTCTGAAAATATTAAACATAGACCTTCCTACAACCCTGCTATGCTATTCCTAGGTATTCACCCAAGAGAAATAAGAACATGTCCACACAAAGATTTCTCCACAAATGTTCACAGCAGTTTTAATTGCCCTAAACTGGAAATAATCCAAATGTCCAAGATGGAAACAGATAGAGACATTGTGATATATAAAAACAATGGAATACTACTAAGCAATAAAGAGGAGGGAATTACTGATACATGCAATAACATAGATAAATCTCAGAAACATTATTCTTGGCAAAAGAAACCAGACACAAAAGAATACATACTATGTGATTCCATTTTGTCTGTACTGACAAAAGGAAATCAGTGATTACTTGGGGCATGAGAAAACTTTTTGTGAGTAATGGAAACATCCAATAACATGATTGTAGTGGTGTTTACCTGACTGCATACATTTGTTAAGACTCATCAGATTGCACCCTTAAAATTAGTGAAATTTATTGTCTTAATTCTATCTCAATTTTTAACAATGAGGCAGCTCTACAAGGTACATATGGAATAGACTCCAAAGTTCATAGTTAAGTGGAAAAAATTAGGTGCAGAAAAATGTATACAGTATACATCATTTGTGAGGGGAAAAAAGAAAACACATAGGTATGTGCCATATAGGCAGAGAATATCTCTAGACGGATATCCAAGAAAATGTAATAATGGTAGCCTCTAGGAATAGGAATTCAGTGTCTGGAGTCTGAAATATGTGGGAGACTTTATTTTCCATCATGCATTCTTGGATTTTTTTTGCCATGTACATTAAAAAAAGACACTCATACCAGGAGATACAGGATTCTGTGGAAGTTCATAGGAGGGGTTTCTACCTCACAGTGGTGGAGAGTGTCAGCAAATACTTCTTTGAAGAAGTTATATTTAAGCTAAGACCTGAAGGACAGTAAGGAATTAGTCAATAGAAGCGGGGAAGAAAAAAAAAGATCATTCCAAACAGAGAGAATAGCATATACAAAGATCACAAGGAAAAAAAGAAAATGTGACAGTGGGCAACTACAGGGTAGTCCTGCGGAGCTGGAATATTGAAGGACAAATATGAGACTGATGATATACATGGGAGCTGGGTTTTCATCTTGTAAGCTAAAGCTCAGCAGACTTTTTCTGTAAAGAGCCAGATATTAAAGATTTTTGATTTCATGGGCCAAGAGACAAAAATCAAATAATTTTTGTGGGTATTTGCACAAGACACACACAAAACTTTTACAATTTTGAATTGACAAAATTCAATATATAATAATTGAGTAACTTTTTTTGTAATACAAGTCTATTAATGAGAATAAGAGAATTTTGGGGGGTGGGGGATAACATTTCACTTAACTGTGATGCAAAGCTAGTGTTCCTTATTATCAAAATTGATTGCAAATATTCACCTGTTAATGCTGATCTGTAATGAGATCTGATTTCATCTTTGAAAGTGTGTTTTTCATATAGAAAAGTAATGCCAAATATTGATATCAAGCCATGAGCATATGATTTTAATTGAGCATATTTGTCAGTCGGGAGGCATTTATAGAATTTGGATAGATTCTTCTCTTGATATTTGTCTTTAGCTTGTCATTACATTGCAGGTTAATTACTTCCAATTGAAGGTTAGGTGGAAGTCCCTCAATTACACAGGTAAGTGAATTCTGAAGTATAGAAATTTCATTTTCACTTGCATCAACATTGGGGAAAAAAACACTGCTGGAACTATAGCTTGAGCTCAGAAAATACATCCATTGCAAACTTGTGTGGCATGGAGAGTTTGCTTCCTGTTTCAATTTCTCATAGCACAGGAAGTGTGTAAAGCAGCTTGACATGATTTGTGATTCAAACAACATTAGTTATAGTCAAAATTATTTTACCACCATATATATTTTACAAATCAGCATTGTTTTGCCTTGTAATATTTTGTTAAATTCATTAAGAAATACCAAATCTGCAGCAAAAGCTATTATCCAAAGTCATTTAGTATTTAATAATACTGGTTAAGGGTGGTTTTTTAAATCCAGAAAAATATCAATTTCAGCTCTGAGCTGAAAGAAAAATCACAACAAAATTTTATTACTGTTAAATCATCAAAATGTATGATAGGAAACGTTTAGCTCTTATTTCTGACAAAAAAAATCACATAACTGTCAATGATTAAGTTCCTAAGAGTGAATGGCATTCACTGTTGACACCACTGGTTCAATAATACATGACAGATTAAAATATTTCCTTCAAAGTAACTGCACATAAATAACACAATGAATGACCATAGGCTTTAAACATCTTACGTTTTCACAAGTTTTGCAAATTTGCCTAATTAAGCCTTTTTTTCTGCTATACATATTTTTGTGATCATTAGCTATAACACATCTTAGCAGATTCCACTTCAGGTTGTGCTGAGTTAGTGTTTTCCCAACTATTCTCATCTGTAGTTATTCTACACTATTCTTAGAGGCTAATTCTTCAGTGACTTCAAATTTGACATCCATTCCTCAAATAAACAATAGTAACTGGCCAGTATTGTTAACATATGTCAACTCATCCAGAGCCTAGGAAAACCACTCAAAATCATTTTCCTTGTCTTTAAATTTACTATTTATGTTCCCCCAATGTCTGTAGTTCTTTGAACAATATTTTTGCAGAAGGACTAATAGTCTTTAGTGAATTTATTTTCTCTGTACACAGTTTAACTAACTCGCTATTTGTAAACAACTTTCCTTGCTTTGCTAAAAAATCAGCCACTTGGGAATTTAGTTTGATGCAGCCATATTTCCACTATTTATTCATTTATTTATTAAGACAGAGTCTCACTGTGTTGCCCAGGCAGGATTGCAGTGGTGGGATCTTGGCTTTCTGCAACCTCTGCCTCCTGGGTTCAAGCAATCCTCCCACCTCAGCCTCTTGAGTAGCTGGGACAACAGTTGCATGTCACCATGCCCAGTTAGTTTTTGTATTTTTAGTAGAGACAGGGTTTTACCATGTTGGCCAGGCTTGTCTTGAACTCCTAACCTCAGATGATCCGTCCACTGCTGCCTTCCAAAGTGCTGCAATTACAGGTATGAGCCACCATGCCTGGCTTCACTTTTTATTTTTGTGAAGAAATTCTGCTGTAATGAGATATTTGATTTTAAATTTTCTGATTTTTCTGACTGTTGCTTGTCTGTGATTTGGGAATATTGTGATGAATGTTAAGTGTTTGGTAATATTGACATTTTTGTACTCTTTTAGCATAGCTATAATGCCATTGTTCAATAAACCTATTTTTTGGTATCTAATTTAATAATAAAATAATATACAGTACATTGTGCCTCAAAAGCATGACAATCAAAGTCCACTTTTCTTTTCTTGTTTTGACATAATGAGGATGCACTGGTAATAAAAAATAAAATGAAATACCACAGTATAGTACACCACATGTCACTTATTAACATTGTTAGGTTATAACTTTATCACTACAGCAGTGCAGTGATGAGAGTGTCATATACGATTTTTATGGCAACTGCTCACTGGTAGTGCAAACAAACCCATAAACAATATGCAAACAAATGGCATGGCTATGCATTCTAATAAAACTTTATTTACAGACACAATTTTGAATTTCATACAATTTTCACATTACAAATATTCTTTGTACTGAGTTAGTATTTTCTCAACTATTCTCATTTGTAGTTATTTTTTTCAACCACTAAAAAAAGTATGGGCAAAAAATTTAAATAAAAGGTATCCAGATTGGAATGGAAGAAGCAAAACTATCTCAATTCACTCTCAGATAATACACATGAGATGATCTTTTAAAAAAATATTTCAACGCATACAAGATATGGTGATTAGATCAGGACAATCAGCATATCCATCATCTCAAACATTTATCATTTTTTTTTTTTTTTTTTTGAGACAGAGTTTCACTCATGTTACCCAGGCTGGAGTGCAATGGCGCGATCTCGGCTCACCGCAACCTCTGCCTCCTGGGTTCAGGCAATTCTCCTACCTCAGCCTCCTGAGTAGCTGGGATTACAGGCACGTACCACCATGCCCAGCTAATTTTTTGTATTTTTGGTAGAGACGGGGTTTCACCATATTGACCAGGATGGCCTCGATCTCTTGACCTTGTGATCCACCCGCCTCGGCCTCCCAAAGTGCTGGGATTACAGGCTTGAGCCACCGCGCCTGGCCTAACATTTATCATTTCTTTGTGATAGGAACACTGAATATCCTCCTTCTAGGTATTTAAACTATATATTATTATTAACTATAGTCATCCTACTGGACTATAGAACACTAGAACTTATTCTTCCTATCTAACTGTAATATTGTATCCTTTAACAAATCCCTCTTCCCCATACAGTTTCCAGCCTCTAGTATCCTCTGCTCTTCTTTTTTACATATTTGAAATCAACTTTTTGGGGGGTTCCATATATGAGTGGGAATGTGAAGTGTTTAATTTTCTGTTCCTGGCTTATTTAACTTAATACAATGTCCTCCAGTTTCATTCATGTTGCTGTGAATGACAGGATTTCATTCTTTTTTATGGCCGAGTAGTATTCCATTGTGTGTATGTACCCCATTTTCTTTCTGCATTCATCTATTGCTGGACAGCTAGGTTAATTCCATATCTTGGCTATTGTGAACAGTGCTCCAATAAGCATGGGGATGCAAATGTGTCTCACATATAATTTCCCTTTCTTTGGATAAATTCCCAGTAGTGTGATTGTGGAATGATAGGGTAGTTCTATTTGTATTTTTTTTGAGAGATCTCCATACTATTTTCCATAGTGGCTGTACCAGTTTGCATTTCCACCAACAGTATATAAGAGATTTTTCTCTGCATCCTACTAACATTTGCTATTTTTTGTCTTTTTGATAATAGCCATCCTAACTGGGTGAGATGATACCTCATTGTGGTTTTGATTTGCATTTCCCTGATGATTGGTGATGTTGAGCATTTTTCATATATTTTTTGGCCTTTTGTATGTCTTCTTTTGAGAAATATCTGTTCAGACCATTTGCCCATTTTTTAAATTGGACTGTATATTTTCTTTCTGTTGATATGTTTGAGTTTTTCATACATTCTGGATCGTGATTCCCTATTAGATGAGTAGTTAGCAAATATTTTCTTCCATTCTATTTTCTTTTCACTCTGTTGATTGTTTCCTTTGCTATGTAGAAGCTTTTTTTAGTTTGATATAATCTTATTTGTTTATTTTTGCTTTCGTTGCCTGTCCTTTTGAGGTCTTATTAATAAAATATTTTCCCAGACCAATGTCCTGAAGCATTTCTTCTATGTTTTCTTCTAGGAGTTTTATCAATTCTGGTCTTACATATAGGTCTTTATTGAAGAGCTGTCTTTTCTCCAGTGAATGTTCCTGGCACTTTTGTCAAAAATCGGTTGGCTGTAAATATGTGAATTTATTTCTGAGTTCTCTGTTCTGTTCCATTGGTCTATGTGTCTGTTTTAGGCCAGTACCATGCTGTTTTGGTTACTACATATTTGAGCAAAAAGAACAAAACTGGAGGTATTGCTTGGACTATTTGGGGTCTTTTGTGGTTCCATATAAATTTTAGGATTTTTTTTCCTGTTTCTGTGAAGAATGTCATTGGTATTTTGATAGGTAGATGAAATAATTTTATACATCGAAATACTCCTTAGTATTAAGGAGTCCACTAAGAAAAGCCATTAGAATGAATAAATGAATTCAACAAAGTTGCAGGATACTAAATCTACATAAATAAATTATACTCTTATATCCTTGGAATGAACAATTTGCAAATGAAATTAAGAAAACAATTTCATTTATAATAGCATCAAAAAGAGTAATGTAACTAGGAATAAATTTAACAAATGAGGGGCAAAACATAAACTCTGAAAACTACAAAATACTGTTGAAAGAAATTAAAGAAGCTCCCAATAAATATAAAGCCATCCTCTGTTCATAGATCAGAAGATTAAATATTGTTAAGATGGCAATATTCCCCAGATTGGTCTACAGATTTAATGCCATCCCAGTCAAAGTCCCAGCTGGCTTTTTTGCAAAAATTGACAAGCTGATCTTAAAATTCAAGTTGACTGGGTGCCCAAAATAGCCAAAACAATTTTGAAAAAGAAGAACAAATTTGGAAGACTCATACTTCCCACTTTCAAAACTTACTATGAAGCCACAATAATTAAGAGAGTGTGGTATCAGAATAAGGACAGACACAGATCAATAGAATAGAATTGTGAATCCGGAAATAAACTTTCACGTTTTTGGTTAATTAGTTTTCAACAATGGTATGAAAGTAATGTAATCAGGAAAGAATAGTCTTCTCAACAAATTGTTCTGAGATAACTAATAGCCACATGCAAAATAATGAAGTTGGATACCTACCTCACATCGTACACAAAAACTAATTCAAAATGGATCAAACACCTAAATGGAAGAGCTCAAACTATAAAACTCTTAAAAAAAACATAGATGTATTTCTTTGTGACATTGGATTAGGCAATGATTTTTTGGATATGACACTAAAAGTATGAACAAGAAAAGAAAAAATAGAGAAATTGTACTTCCTCGAAATCAGAAACTTCTGTCTTTCAAAGGACATCATTAAGAAAGTGAGATGATAACCTACTGAATTGTAGAAAATATCTGCAAATCATACATCTGATAAGGAACTTATATCTATAATATATAAAGAATGCTTACAACTCAACAACAATAAAACAATCTGGTTAAAAATGGGTTTAATTTTTTTCTTTGGGGAAATGTCTTTAATTTCTTCTTTGGAGAAACGTCTATTCAAAGGGCATGAATACATATTTCTCCAAAGAATACATAAAAATGGTCAACAAGCACATGAAAAGATGCTTAACATCACGAATCATTAGGGAGACACAAGTCAAGACTATAATGGGATACAACTTCACACCTATTAGGATGGCTACTGTAAAAAAAAAAAAGACAGAAAATAACAAGTGTTGGTGAGGATGTGGAGAAATCTGAATGCCTGTGCATTGCTGGCAAAACAGTTTTATTGAGACATATTTGTGTATCATACAATTCACACATTTAAAGTGTGCAATTCAGTGATTTTTAAATATATTCAAAGAGTGGTACAACCACCACTACAATCAATTTTAGAACATTTTATCAACTTGAAAAGTAACCCCATACTCTTTGGCCACCCATAACTTCCAGTTTTAAGAAATACTAATCAGCTTTTTGTCTCTAAAGATTTGCCTATTCTGGACATTTCATATAAATCAAATCATACAATGTTTGGTCATTTGTGATGGGCTTCTTTCACTTAGAATAAAGTTTTCAAAGTTCATCCACGTTGGACCATGTATCAGTACTTTGTTCCTTTGTGTTGCCAAATAACATTCCATTGTGGATACACCACATTTTATTAATCAGTTAATGGCCATTTTGGTGGTTTCTACTTTTTGGTTATGAATAATATTTCTATGAACATTTGTGTGCAAGTTTTTATAAAGATATACATTTTCATTTCTCTTGAGTATATATATACCTGGGAATGGCACTGGTGGGTCACCACCTTTCCAAACCAGCTCCATGTATCATCTTATATTCCTATTAGCAGTGTATGAGTGTTCCCATTTCTCCACATCTTTGCCAACATTTATTATTATGCATGTTTTTTAGTCTGGATATTCTAGCGGGTGTGAAGTGGTTTTGTGGTTTTGATGTGCATTTCCCTAATGACTAATGATGTTGAACATCCTTTCACATGCTTATTGGCCATCTGTATAGCTCCTCTGGAGAAGTGCCTATTTAGATCCTTTACCCATTTTTCCCAATTCTTTTTATTGTGGTGAAATGGACATATGTAAAATTTACCATTCTAACCACTTTCAAGTGTACAAGTGGAATCACGTACATGCACATTTTTGTGCAACCATCACCATTCTCCTTCTCCAGAGCTCTTTCATCTTTAAAATGGAAACTATACGCATTAAACAATTATTCCCTATTTTCTCCTCCCCACCCAACTCCTGGCAGCCACCATTCTACTTTCTGTCTCTATGGATCTGACTACTCTAGGCACCTCATATCAATAGAGTCATGTGGTATTTGTCTTTTTATGACTAGATTATTTCATTTAGCATAATGTTAATGAACTGTATCAAAACAGGCAGAAGCCTTCTTCCCTGAGACAAAAACTCTCTGTAGCCAGAACTGAGCCAGTCTCATTGCACCTGACATCCAGTCATCTCCAACCTTCTGGCTCCCACATACCAACCTTTCTAGTGGTGGGAAAGAAGTTCAGCTCTGAACTTCCCGAGAGACCTAGCCTGAGCCACTCTTTCCCCCACACGGAGGTCTGCTTCACATGTAATTGTTACAATCACTTCGATGATCACTGCCACCGTTCCAGCCCATCACTCAGCCCTTCTTCCAATCCTAGCAGCATCTTGACTACTAGCCCAGTCAACATCCTGGCAACTGCTACCAATAACAGTTCCCATTTACTGAGCATCTGCTATGTTGTGTCTAATCCTCATTGCAAAACTGCATACCAGGAGGTCTGGACTTTATCTTGAGTGCTATGGGAAGTTGTTGAATGGTTTTAAGCAGTATAATAATAAGATAATATCTGCATATTAAAATATTTATTCTGACTGAAGCATACAGAATAGAAGTCTGACAGGAGTTATCCCAGTTAGCAGGCTGTTGCAGGAGTCCTGGGTGAGATAAGGGTGGTGGCAGTGAGGATGAAGAGAACTGGTAGAATCTGAGAAGTGTTTAGGAGGTGGAATTTACAGTACTTGATTTCAGATTGGACATGAGGATGAGACAGAGGCTAGAGTCAAGATTCCCTCACCACAGGCAGGCTCTGCAGCCACAGGCACCCATGTTCCATTAACAATCAAGGCCTCTGAGTCTTGGTGACCCTGAGGCTTCTAGGATCAGATCCCTCAATTCCCTATCAACAGGTTTCTCCAAAAATCCATAATGTAGACACTTCAGTGAGGAATGAAACAAATAAGACTAACTTGACCACTGTAAAAATAATCTCCTGTTTCCCCCTTTAAGGGAAAAAGAAGCTGTATATTAAGGAAGCTTCAGGGGCCCCCATCTTTCAGCTCTCAAATTTTCATCATTTCCATCTCTCCAACAGCCCTTAAAAATCAATCAATACATTATTCCACAGACATATAATGGTCATGCTATGTACAAACTATGATATCACTACTTTAGGGTTAAGGAATCAGAGATGGTCTCCCCCTTTCTAGCAAATCCTGCTCCTAGGAAAAGACCCAGAACTAATTTTTACTGAAGAACAGATGGGTAATGGAGTATGACCTTCCTTTAAGGGAATTTTGAACTAATATATTTTTTCTTATTTCAAAAGTAATTCTCAATAAGTATCAGTAAGGCATAAAAGTCACTAGATCATCCACTACCTGAAGATAATAATTAGAAACATTTTGGTGTATATCTTGCCAGACTTATATAGATATATATACATATATATAATTTTATTTTTTTCCTTCTATGCTTCTATTCTATTTCAACTAGGGAACTTACATTTTACTTAAGAAGAACATCTTATACTAAGAAATAACCCCAGTATGACTGTTATTTGGTGCAGAGAACTTTCCTTTAGTCTTCAAAAGTCACATCTCTAAGGTTCACACATAAATGGTCGCTTCTAAAGAAGGCTTTGCTGGGTGTCTGGCCATGGCTAGGTGTTTATATTTACCAGCTGCCCCTAGACAAGTCCTGCTCCCCTTGGGTTTGGAGCATGAGAAAAGGAAAGTAGTAGACATCCTCAAAGCTTGGCAGGGGGCTGGTCAGGGGAGAAGGCCTTCCAAAGGGCAACTAGTACAGCTACATTCTTTGCATGGCTCCTTCCTCTGTCTAAACAGCAAAAGGCTGCTGAGAATGGCATGTGTGTGAGAAAGACACAAGGGAAAATTTGTTAAGAGCAGTGTCCCAGACCTTTCCCAGGGGGAACCTGATTAAAAGGATTATTTCAAAGGATCATTAGTAGAAAAATAATTTCAGGCTCCCTAGGGTAGAGCAGGCTTGGAACCAAGCTCTGTTTCAACACTTCTTCTATGTCCTTCAGAAGGTCAGCTAGAGTGAGTCACAAACCACAGGCCAAACTCCCAATGCCAGGGACACAGACGATTAACGCTGGCCCCCTCCATGACTGGCAGGACCATCTCGACCCACTCCAGGGGAGAGCTGGAGGGTTTGCCTGTCCCTTGGGAGCTGGGATACAGTGCTGGGCATCCCAGTACTTCCCTCACACCCAGGAGTATGATATGCCTTCTGCAGAATGTTTAGCTTCTTTCAAAGTAGTAAATTCCCTCATGTTAAGAGAGCTAAGCTCTCCCATTTCACTGAAATCTAAAGAGCTTCCCATTCCCACCTTTTTAGGAAGGTTCTGGTCCCAAAGCTGTACTGTGACTTGCAGTTTCCTGGAGAACCAGGGTAGCAGGAGGGTAAAGGTGGCTTTGGTCATCTCCAAGCTAACCATGCCTCCTGCAGGTGACCACACTCACAGTTGCTGCCTTTCCTGAGGCAAATACTCTCCACATGTCAGAATTAAACTAATCCCATTGCGACCGACATCTGGTCATATCCAACCACAAGGCTCCCACATATCAAGCCTTCTGGTGGTGGGAAAGAAATTCAGGTCTGAACTTCCTGAGAGACCTACCCTGAATGCACCACTCTTTCCCCCAAACAAAGGTCCACTTCACACCATTGTTACCATCACTTCGATGATCACTGCCGCCATTGCAGCCCACCGCTCAGCCCCTCTCCCAGCCACCATCCTAGCTGCATCTCAACTACTGGCCCAGTCAATATCCTGGCCACTGCTGCCAATAACAGCTCCCATTTATTGAGCATCTGTGATGTTGTCTCTAATCGTCAATGCAAATCTGAAAGTTTACTAAAGAGGAAACCGGCTCCAAGAGTTGTCACATTGCAGAGAAGAGGTAGAACTGGGCTTTCAACCTAGGCCTGGATGACTCCAAGCCTGTGCTGTTTCTGTTGCTCCATGCTGCCTCCCTACTGTGGGTCAAGCTCTGGACGCAGACTGAGAAGGTACACATTTGCTGGCTATGTGACCTTGCCAAGTCCCTCACTTTCTGTGCTTCAGCTTCATCTCTAAAATGACAGTTTTGTTTGAGGCAGAAAGATACGGAGCAGTGTTTGTGTATGTGTCTTGGGTGTCTATGTCTCTCTTTGGCTATGTATTGGGAGGTAGGAGTGAGGCCTTCCATCATTCCTGCTCTCCAAGCCCAGGGCAGTCAAATGCTGGTGCTGTCACGGGGACCTAGTGGATCATGGCCAGGCTGGAGGGTGCCTGTCCACCCCCTGCTGCCTCTCTGGGGTGCCATATGCTGTGGTCAGGAAGAGGGGACCCTGGAGGGCCCTTGGAATAGTCCTTATGCTGGGAGCCCTTTGGAGGGCTGATGGAATCATGAGGTAACAACAGCAGCCTGGGCTCTGTGGATCTCTTTTCTCTCTAATGAGGTTCCTCTGTCTCACAGCCATGGAAAGCTCCCAAGTTCCCTGAGATGCCTCCTTGGCCCATCCGCCTGCCTTTCATCCTACACCACCCAGCTTTCTCAACTCCTAATTGAGTTTCTGAGACCTCAATCCGCAGGCTCTTGACCGACCATGCAGAAAACCCAACTGGTTACAACACTGCAACCTCAGCCCTGCACCCTCCTATGGCATGCCCTCCCCCGGCTCACCCAGGCGGCCCGGCCTGGCCTGGTAGGAAGGACAAAGCTTGCAGCCTCAGGGTCTTAGCCCTGGAAGATCCAGGGCATGCAGTGGCCAGCCAGGAGGACTTACAGATGGGTAGAGGCATTTACCAACTACATCGCCAGGAAGAAGGCATGGCATAAGGGCATTTAGTTTGTAGTCAAGTTTTGGAATTCTCACTCTGCTTCTTCCTAGCCATGTGACCATGGGCAAAAGATTTAGCCTTTCTGAGACACACTTTCCTTGTGTGTAAAATAAAGATAATAATATCTACTTTGCAGAGTGGTTGCAGGGATTAACCAAGATAATATATTCAAAGCTTCTTGCTCAGTGCCTGACACATAGTTGGCACCCAATAAATGCAGTTTCCTTTTCCACCCTACTCCTCTGCCCAGCCTCTGCCAACACCAATGGGCAAACAAACTTGGCAGATCACTTCTCAATTATTTGAGGGTCCAGGACCTAGCCTCTCTACATTTTGTCCTTTAAACTGCACAATCCATGAACTACTAAAGGCGGGAAGAGGAAAAGAGGACAATGAGGCAAGGGTGGGAAACAGGTGGGCGGCCAGAAAAAAGGTGCAAAGGGCAGCCTCAGCATGAGACAGGAGAGCTTGTGTGGTTTAGATTCCAGAGCACCTTTAAATCAGTGCACGAGGAATTTGCTAAGAGCAGCTGGCCCCTGGATGGGGTGGGAGAAGGCTCCAGATTCACAGCCTGGTTTCAAGTGGGTCCTTCCTTCTAGCCCGTCTGGGCTGGAGGCAGGGAACCTGATATTTCCATACCTACGCAGATATGTCCCAACAGCCTGCCTGCCCTACCACGGCGGAGGAGGAATAATCACACCAAGGCCGAGTTCCCTCCTCCTCCGCCTTGGAGAGCCAGATGACCTCAGTGCTTCAATGCTCCAAACGGAGTGGGGCGGGGTGTGTGTGTGTGTGTGTGTGTGTGTGTGTGTGTGTGTACACACGCATGTGTATGTGTACAGCTCCAGCCCTTAGCAGAGGAGGCTGCAGGCCTGGGTTCAGAGGGATGCAACATCTGGCCAGCTGTGAGCCTGAGCCAGATGTGCGCCGGCCAGATGGAGGGCAAGCTCCCCTGGGTGGGGGTTGCACAGGAGGAAGTCATAACCTCATTGTGCGGCCTAATCCTGAACATATTACTCTGGAATATGTGCACTATCAACAGCATTGCCATAAAAAAGAGGCCTCAATAAAGAGAGAAGAAGAAACAGCAAGGCCTCAAGAGTTGTCAGTGGGCCTCTGACACATTTTCTGGGGTTGGGGGTGACATGGGGAGGAAGTCTGGACTAGCATTTAACACTGGGCCGTGGCCGCCCTTGTGCTTGTGAGGAGAGGGGGCTGAGCTGGGAGGTGGGTCTTCTGCTCTGCAGACAGCGCTACTGAAACTCAAAGCTGTGGATGCAGCCAAAAAGGGCCTTTGTGACTGGGTCTGAAGGGTTAACAAACCTGGGGAAGAGGGTCCTGAGTCTGGGAAGAGCTGGAAGAAAGAGATCAGCCAGAGAAACACTCTTGGCCCCTCTCCTCTGCCTTCATGACGCCAGGCATTCTGGATGCTTCTGGTGGGGAAGACACTAGAATATCTGTGCTTATTGTCCCCACTTCCATCCTCACTGTGCCCCATCCCCAACTCTTTCCCACCAGCTCTCATCCTGAGAGAACCAGCCAGATGAGCCACAAAAACTCAACCCAAGGCTATCAGGGCTGGGTGGTCTGACACCCTTGGGGAATTGCACTAGGGCCCAGCCAGCATTTTCTGGAACACTGACAAGGTAGGGTGGTCACAACAGGATTCCTGGAGGCTATGGAGTCTCCAAAGATAAGAAGGATTGACCAGATAATGAGAAGAGGAAAGGACATATCTTGTTCACCCTAGGAGGGCCCCAGCCCCGGAGATACTGAGAGGGAGAGGGAAAGACAGAGAAAGGAAGACTGAAAGAGAAGAAAAACCGCACGGGAACCAGAAGCACCTCAGAGCCCAGGTGGTCCAAGCCCCCCATCGGACAACAGGGAGAAGATGCAGAGAGAGACAAATAGTAGGAGGAAGCCATGAAGGGTCCCCAACACAGTACTCACGGGCCCTCAGGAAACTCCACCCCACCCCTGGCAGTTTCTCTGCACTGGAAACCTGAAAAGAACCCGAAAAAATGGGCCAGAGTTGAGGGCAGGTAGTCTGCTCACTAGGAGGCAAGGGGCGGGATGGGAGGAGTGGCTGGAAGCTGAAAAAAGAGACCCAGAGAGGGGTGGGGGACACAGAGCAAGCATGAGGCCAGGCGGCTCTCTCCCCTTGCCTCCTGCACGATCTGTGGCAAGCACAACTGCTTCTCATTAGCAAAAGTGACCGTGGAGGAGAAATCCAGCCCAACCCAGGTCACGGTCACAGCCCTAAGCAGCCAGCCACAGCCAAGCCAGAGAGGAGCAGGCTGGGGCCCCAGGAGACCTGCAGCGGCTGTCCAGCCCCAGGTCTCAAGGTCGCCCATGTCAGCACTTATAGTGGACAACGTTGAATAGGAAGAATTAAAATGGTTGGAGGGGAAGAAAGGGAGGGAAATCATGCCAGCACTCTCCTGGCTGTCCTGCCTGCCTTCTCCCTCCCAATTCATCAATCACACTGTGGCCAAATTCGTCCCACTGCCCAGTCTCCTCCTGAGGAAGTGGCAATGGCTTCTCGACGCCTCAGTCAAGATAAATAAACTTCTAAGCCCCAATTTAAAGGTTCTCTGTGATTTAGTAACCCTGGACGTCATCAATCCTCACTCCCAGGGCTCTCCAGGCCAGGCCCTCCACCCCAGCAACTCTCCGCAGAGGCCCCTACATATCCTGCCAAGTTCCTCTATCTTTGCTCACGCACTTTTCTTAACCTAAAATGCCTTTTTGTCTCGACCAATTCATTACTATTCCCCCTTTACATTCCACTCACCTGTGAAATTGGGAGAGTAATAATGCCTACCTCACAGGGTTTTTGTAAGGATAAAATTAGAAAATGCTTGAAACAGAGCCTGGCATGCAGTAAACATTAGTTATTAGTATTGTTATTATTGTTCTATTCATGACTCTTCCAGTCTGAGCCCAAGTTCTGCCTTCTCTGCAGGGCACTGTCTCCCTGACCTGGCCACCCACGATTGTCATCACCCTTCTTCTTGCATTTGCCAACTCAATTCGTGTATGTTTAAACAATATTTGTCAGGGGCCCTCTGCTATGCTAGGCACCATTCTAGACAGCATGGAGAAAATGGAGAATGAGAGGGTTATGCCCTGCCCTCGAAGAGCTTACAGTCTGGAGAAAGTCAAACAGTAAAAAGCAGTTACAGATATGCAAATACTGAGCTTAGGGTACAAATGCACCCAACACCTTGGGGGCACAGAGGGAGGGTCAGTACTGAGGGACAGGAGGGCTTCTCAGAGAAGGTGATGGACAAGTGGGGACCTAAAAGCCAAATAGAAGTTAACAGAGTGGAGGAAGGGAGAGGTGTTGCAAAGAGGAGGAGCAGCTGGGGCAGAGGCCCAGAGGGGAGAGGGAGGGTGATGGATATGGAAACTACAATGAGCTCAGGAAAGTTAAGAATGGACTGTGAGGAGGAATGGTGAAAGCCGAGGCTAGAGAGGTTTGGCAGCAGCCAGATGGCGAAAGGCTACATGAGCTGGGCTAGGACACTGGGGCCCAGTCCTGCAGGCAGTGGGGAATCATGGGAGGGGCTGTGTGCTCACGCTGACCCTTCACATGTGCCTTGGACTGTTGTTAACTATCTCATGGCTGCCAGACTTGTCTCCTCAGGAGATTATAACCCAGCGCCTTCTCACATCTCTTTTATCAGTGAGGTGGGATATCAGTAAGTAGATATTTACTTGATGCTTTTTTAAGGGCAGACCATGGACTACACTGTGCTGTGCACAGAGCAGGACCTCCATGCAAGTCTGATGAGTTGAGGGAGGAGGAGTAGAAACATGACAAATCAGGAGGGTGCTCTGCACTCCAGAGGGGAGTCCCAGGTCAGATCAGCCCCACGCAGCCTCAGACAAGCCGTTGAAACATCCTTGCCCTCAGCTTCTTCCTCTGTAAGGTGAGCATCGGGCCATCTGTCTACCTGCTCACCACACATGAGAGTGCAGGTGAAAGCCCTGCACAGGTAGGCTCTTTCCACAGGAGCAGGCAGATGCTGAGACAGAAAGGGGAAGGTGGGACCACTGCAGGGCAGGCTCTGGAGGCTGATGAAGGAAGCCCAAGCCAAGAAGGAAAGAGACAAATGTGTGCCTCTCAGCAGCTCCCCCACCCCACTCACATGTGTCCCTCTGTCCATTTATCCCTCCCCAGCTTGTAGAAATCACTGTCAACAATCCGCAGCATCCAGTTGCCTTTCCTAGCACCTGCACGATATGGGCGCCTGGATAGTCAGGTCAGGAGGCTCTGGGCTGTCCCTGTCCTGACCAGTTGGA
This sequence comes from Cebus imitator, assembly GCF_001604975.1. NCBI lineage: Eukaryota > Metazoa > Chordata > Mammalia > Primates > Cebidae > Cebus > Cebus imitator. The sequence goes on from NW_016107416.1 coordinate 988,366, forward strand.
ACCTCCCAGGAAACCTTCCCTAACCCCCAACTCACAGTAATCTCCCCCTTCTCTAACTCTTGCAATTTCAGGCCCTACCTATGTGACGTACCTGACTGACTTCTCTTTAAGGGCTCTCAGATGGCCCTTCCTAGCCCTAAGAATCTAAGGTGCCTGAGGGCAGGATCAGGCTGTTGTTGCCACTCCAGCATCCTCCAGGGTCCCCAGTGCAGGCTTCTCAAAGGCTTGGAGTTGCTGGTTCCAGCCCCTTCCTTTCTGAAGGTATGAAGAGGACATGACAGTCTGAATGGGCCACAGCTGGAACCCAGGGATGGAAACAGATTCACCAGGCAAAGGTCATACGCTGGAAGTAGTGGCCACATGGCCATTAGATGGAAAGGCTCATTCAGCAGGGCAGCTAGTGGCCCAATCCCAACAGGCAGGATGTGGAAATTCCAGGAAGCCAAAGGCTGCTCAGAAAGAAATGGAAATGCACTGTAGGTTTCAGCGCCCAACAAAGAGGCTGAGGCCAGGCCTCATCCCAAGCAGTTGTCCTCAACCCCTCCCCAGCTTCGTGGTACAGTGGGTGTGCCCAATGATGCAAAGCTGAAAAATGGGCTACCATCTGGAGAAGATGACAGGGCCTGGAGGACAGTGTCACCAAATGGCTTTCCCCCTGAGGCACTCAGGGCAGGGCTCATCAGCACTTTGAAATGAACATCTGGCTGGTTCCAGATGTGGAACCAGATGTGGAACCAGATGCGAGAAAATGACATGCTGGCACTGGCTGGTACGCAAGTTCAGGGTCCTTCCTCAACTCTCCCGCTGGCGAGGCCCACTCAAGGTCCTTCTGTCCATGCTCCTGCCTGCCAACCTCCCTTGGTTACATAGCCTGAGGCTGCAGGACTCTCATGATTGGCCAAGTAGTTTCTCATGTCCAGGTTTGGTCCACCCCAGAATCTATGCATTCTCTTGTTCAGCAGAGATGGGAACCAGCTGGTCACCTTCCCCCACTCAGAAATCTGGGTGAGGGTGAGGGGGTGTGTGTGTGTGTGTCTGTGTGTGTGTGTGTTCAAATAAAGAATCCCAAGAACAAGAGGCCAAGTCAGATCCCTTGCCCTGAAAAGGGCCCCAGAGAGGATGCAGCCCCACCCACTTGCTATATAGGTAAGGCAGCTGAGAAGGAGAGAAGGAGAGGTCTGCAGGGGCCCGGAGGAAGTCAGCCATAGATCTAGGAGACCAGATCTCAGGCATCGGGAGTCTAGTATTCTTTCCATACTGCCACCTCTTCCCACTCTGTTCCACCTGCCAACCCACCAGGTCCAATCTCTGCCCTGACATGCAGAGTGAGGGCAGCCTCTTTCCTGCGGTGAGGCACTCACTGTCAAGAGCTGCAGGTGATGATGTGCAGGTGTCAGAGTGAGGAAGAGCAATGAAAAGATGGCAATTTCTCTTCCAGGTTAGCACTAGCATTCCTCCTGGAGTCAGCAAGATAAAAGTGTTCAAAAGAAGAAACCAAGGGAGATTTGAGAGTGGGGAGATGGCAGAAGAGAAGCCCCAAGCACTAGTCTCTGAGGATGTGTTCTGATAAGACGAAGAAGGTTCCTTGCTCATCCGAAAGAGAGCCCTTCCGCTTCCTATGGGCACTTCAGCCATCATTGCTTCATTCTGCAAGGGCCAGCACTTCTGGATTCTCACTCTGGTGGGACTTAGACTCCAGAACCAATGACTTCCCTGGACACATTGCCTAGGATTGGAAGGCTCCTCCTGGAAATTTCCTGGGACAAGGACCCCAAATATAAGCTTTCACAAGCCCATTCAATTCATCTTACAAAGCAAAGGAAGGCCTGACTACAACTTTGCCCAGCCTCAGTCTTTCAGTCTGTGAAATAGGCAAAGACCACTAGTGTGGGAAAGAAAACCACCAGTCTCTTCAAGCAGAAGGTGTGTTCACCTTGCTCTCACTTCATTCTCACATGAGCTATGGCTTGAGACTCTGGGTTTCCTGGGAAGAGGCTGCTGTGTAGGGGGTAGGGCCAGCAAGCAGGAAAAAATGGCAAGCTTTTTCAAGCATCAATACTTTTTGATTTGAAATCTCTCTTTTCCAAACTTTGCAGAGCACATACTGTCCAGTCCCCTTCATTAAGGACTAATTACTAGCCAAGTCTTTGGAGTTGTTTGGGAGTTACTTGAACTGAAAAGGAAAACATAACTATGTTATTTCTTCTAAATAGGAAAAGGATATTTTTTGCGGGTGTTTGCAATGCTTACAAACAGCTGAAGGGGTTTTTCACTGTATCTTTCCAAAAATCACTGCTCTAGGCCATGATCAAATATGGAAAAAATTACCAAAAAAAATAAAAATAAAAATCCCCAAACCAAAAACTTTTCAGAAAGTCACAAATAGCTGAACTAGAAGCATGTAATAGAAATGGCCGGCGAACTTGCTTAGCTCAGTTTCCCACTATTTCCTGCCACCCCTGCTCACCACTCATGTCTGTGATTCACCCAGGCATCTCGTAAGAGACTTTACCTTCTAGGTATCAAAAAACCAGGAGCCAAGTACAGAACAGAGTGTTAGGGGAGATCTCAGCACTAGATTAACATCCTCATTCCACAGATGAGGAAACTGAGGCCCATTGACGGCATGAGTGACTTGCCCCAGGTCCCACAGCAAGTTTTGGCACAATCAAATTCCCAGTGTGGCTTTTACCAGACGATCAACCCCATCCCCAGAAATGCTGCAGGGCAGACTGGGGTAGGGCCTGTGGGCCTCTCTGAGAAGCCAGGACAAGTAGCCATCTGTGGCTGTGCTTTAATGTGCCCACCATGGAGAAGGTGAGCATTGTACAAGAGAGGGTGTTGGCCTGGGACAGAGAATAAGACTTCCCTAGCTTTTTTTTTTTTTTTTTTTTTTTTTTAGACGGAGTCTTTCTCTGTCACTCAGGCTGGAGTGCAGTGGCTTGCACTGCACTCACTGCAACCTCTGCCTTCTGGGTTCAAGTGATTCTCCTGCCTCAGCCTCCTGAGTAGCTGGGACTACAGGGGCGTGCCACCATGCCCAGCTAATTTTTTGTTGTTGTTGTATTTTTAGTAGAGACAGAGTTTCCCCACATTGGCCACACTTGTCTCAAACTCCTGACCTCAGACAATCTGCCCATCTCGGACTCCCAAAGTGCTGGGATTACAGGCATGAGCCACCACACCCAGCAGACTTCCCTGTCTTGGAAGATGAGTGTGGCAGCCTCCTGTCAAAGAGCATACTCACTGTGCTAGCCACTGCCAGGTAGGCTGGGAGACTCTTCTCCCCCCAGTTCTTAGACAACTGGCATTGAGGAAAAGGTGAGTAGGGGTTGGTAATGCTGCACCTCTATCCCTGGGTCCCGGGCTCTAATACATCAGAAACTGTCAAATCAGGAATCTACTCCACAACATCCCTATAACCAAGATCCAGGGCAAGGTTCCTGGAAACTTGTTCCAAATATCAATTGCCCCCAAATGAGGAAGGAAGAGAGGACTGGGGCCTTCCTCTCTTCAGAGCTGAGTTTGGAGCTCTGCTTTGACACGAGGTCTGCTGTAGGTATGGTCCAGAATGGTAATATAATATTATGGCGAAAATTATGGCTTTGGGCCGGGTACAGTGGCTCACACCTGTAATCCCAGCACTTTGGGAGGCCGAGGTGGGCGGATCATCTGAGGTTGGGAGTTCGAGACCAGCCCGGCCAACATGGTAATACCCTGTCTCTACTAAAAATACAAAAATTATCTGGGCACGGTGGCATATGCCTCTAGTCCCAGTTACTCGGGAGGCTGAAGCAGGAGAATCATTGAAACCCAAGAGGCGGAGGCTGCAGTGAGCCAAGATTGCACCACTGTACTCCAGCTTGGGCAACAGCAAGACTCTGTCTCAAGAAAAAAAATTATGGCATCAGACTTTTGGGCCTCAATCCTAACTCTGTCAGTTACTGGATATATGACCTGAAAGTTACTTAACTTGTCTGTGATTCAGTTTCCTCATTTGTAAATGGAAGTAACATAGCACCTGCATCCTCTGGCTCACAGTAAAGGCCATGTAAGTTGTAGCCGTTATTGCTGCTGTTAATTGCTTAATATTGACAATTTATGGAAGAAAGAATAAACAAGTAGATGCCTAAGAACTCAGAACCTACTTCCTATGTTGGACAGAACCTCCCAACATCAGTTTCAGGGGACAAGTTAACCCCACTGCCTCCTAGCACATGTCAGCATAGTCAGGGATGCCGGAGGAGAAGCCAACAAGCCCAAGACCTGGAGACCTGCCCATTCCCAGCTCCTCCATGAACTCTGAAGAAGTTGTCAGGCTCGTCAGGGCCTTGCTTTCTCCAGTAGTAATATGAAGATAATAGAACCCTTTGCTGTCTGTCAAGTTCTTTGAGAGGCTCGGATGAAAGGCATAGGCAGCCAGGTGAGATGCTGCTATTATAGCTAATGACAGAACCAATACGCTTGTACGCTGCTGCCCAGCTCTGAGTCAGGCTGTTTACGGTTCTTGCCTTGGTAGTAGGGTTTGGGGAGTGTTGATTGGGTTTGTGGTCTAGGGAGAAGGGGAAGCCCCAGCTGGTGCCCTCGTCTGCCCTGCCACCATACATTAGTGCATCTGCCATGATCGAGGTTTGGGCAGGGCTTCCACTCCCTGAGTTGCGGCCCTACTGCCCTGTCTCTCTGGGAATTTCAGTGTCCCTCACCCCCACTCCTGCCCCTTTCCTCCCCCACTGCCAGGACTCAGGCTCCAGCCCTGCATGTGACACATCATTCCAGAGGACAATCAAGCCTGTTTAGAAACATGTGGGACCCATGGTCTTTGGCTGCTGCAGCCAGAGGAATAAAACATTCCTCAAGGCCAGGCCCTCCCTCTCCCACCAGCCCAGGAACAGCAACCCAGAAGGGGCCGATCAGCATGGGGCTGGACTCCTTCTGTGACCTCCACATCTGGTCAGATGCTGCAGGTCCCTCCCTCCCCCTGGGGAGCTTCTCATGGGAGGCTGACCAGAGAACAGGGCCATTCCTGTTATATGTCACCAGCTCAGTCTCTAGATTGTGGTTGGCCCCTGCTCCCCACTGAGAGCTGGAGGTGAAAGAGGGGCTGGCAAAGCAAAGAGCGGCTGCTATCAGGCCATCCCCAGCCTCCTAAAGGAAGAGCTCTCTCCTTGGCAGCTCAGTCCAGTTTCAGGAAGCCTCTGCAATAGCCGCTGTCCTGAGTTGGCATTAGCCTGGGGACACGCAAACTCATCCAGCCTCAAACCCTGTATAATGTGGGGGCCAAGGCAGCCCCATGCATATGCCCCCTGGCCTCCCAAACTACACCCACTCCACTGAGGCTCTTGGTTTCCTGACCAGCACAGAGAGATGGTCATTGGGATTTAGATGGCTGGGTGTGGCAGGAGGAACCCACAGTGGTAACCTGATTGTCTCTTTCAATTTATCTGTTTCCCTGGCCCCATGAACTAGCCCTTGACCACCCCAGCATATTTTCCCCTCTCATCCTTCCCTCCAGTTCTCCCTGGTCATCAAGTTCAGCCCCTGAAAGTCTTCCTTCTACCAATGCTGCTAATCCCCTGTAGCAGATCACATGGCAGACACAAAAAGCCAGAATGGGGGAGAGCTAAAGAGAGCACAGAAAGAGGAAGGCTGTGCTGGAGATAAGCTTTGGAGGATTAAGAGAGAAAACCAAAGCTCCAGTGGGAGAAGGATGATCAGAGCCAGCAGGGCTTGAAACCGTGGGGACAGAACAAGATTCCCTTGGAGAAGGCTGGGGAGAGCATTCTAGGCAGGGGTAATAGTAAAAGCCAGAAGTGGAAGAGGGAAGTGGTTTGGCATCTCTAGGAGAATCAACTCTGACAGGGCATACGAGGATGGGGGTAAATAAAGAGAGACCTTTTGCTTTGGGAATCCTGGGCAATGAATGAAGCGCAGGGTAGGAGTGCACGGGCAGCCAGGGTGTTCGCTTAGACCATCTTCACAGGAAGCCCCATGAAGTTACACAGGGGGTTTCTTCATCCTTCCCAAGCCCCAGAAGGCAGGGAGGAACTGAAAGAAAACATTCTCACCACCATTTAACAGAGAGGAAAACTGAGGCTCATTAGTGCTTAGTCATCTGCCCAAGGTCCTGCAGTAAGTCAGCAACCAAGCTGGTGAAATATTCTAGATGCCCAGGCCTGGAGGGGTCCTCAAGAGTGGTGACCTACTCCATCTCTTGCTCCAGGCAGGCCAGATCCCAAAAAATTGGGCCTCGGACTATGCCTAACCATGTTGCAGTTAAACATATAACTTCTCTGGTTCACAGGCAAGATGGAGTCATATAAAAGCCCTCTCTAGACCTGAAGGTCATTTTTCAAGATTGACCTTCTCCAGGTCAGATTTCTCTTCCTCAGGTTCAATCTCAAGAGATCTCTATAGGCCTAAGCCTCCCATGATTGACATGGCACATATACTGGTGAATTAAATAAATGAATGCATAGTGAATAAACGAACAGACAGACAAATGGTTTCCAGACAAGCACAACACTTTGACCTCCATAAAGTAGCTCTCAAGTAGATGTCCCCAGCATCCCTAAATTCACTGAATAACCTGACATGATATATTTATAACCACTGTCTAGGGTAGTCTGGAGGTATCCTTGGGCCATATTCTTCCTTTAAAAGGATGAGTATCTTCCCTCCTTATCTGTCCTGACACACACTCACATACACATGCAGGTACAAATAAAGTATAGTTGCCAGCCCTTGGGGGAAAACTGCCTCCATCTCAACCAGGTTGGCATCTGCACTGGAGTCTCTTGATAAAGAGTGTTTCTTCTGCAGACAGCTAAGACATATTTCCCTGAGGTTCCTCCCTCATCTTCACTACCCTGATCCTCATATAAGGAAAGAACTGAGCCCTATACATACAGTACCGTTTATGCTTACCATGTGCCAGCTGCTGTGCCAAACAGTTTATATACATTTTCTTATTTGGTCTTCACAGGCACCCTGTAGGTTATAGAAGGGGAAGCTGAGACTTGGAGAGGTCTGGCCAGTAAAGAAAGAGACAGGCTTAGACTCCAGTCTGCCTGACTCTAGAGCCTGCCCTCCTGCTTACTTTTGCTGTCCTGCCTCTCTGTAGGCCTGGTGGCCTTGAATGTCCTCATTGCTCCCTGCCTAACCCCAAGCCCCACCCCAGCACACAGAATCTCATCTAGGTAAGAATACTCGATCACAACAGTGGGGGTTGTTCACATCCAGCAACTTGTCTTTGTTCAAACTGGTTCCCTTCTGGTTGTTTCCTTTTCCCCTAATCTCAGATTGAAGACCTATTATTTCCAAGCCAGGAAAAAAGAACAAGGGAGAAAAAAGGCGGGGGCCTCTGTTCCAGGAACCGTAACATCTCTCTGCGCTGCCCAGTTCCTCACTTCCCTGACTCTTGGACAAGCCCAGCCATGCCTGGCCCCCAGATTTGGTAAGAACATTGATCACAAAGCCTTTTTAGGGTCTTCTCTTCCTTTAGAGCCAAAGCTGGGGTAAGAGAACAAAGAAGGGATGGGAAGAAAAGCAGACTGAAGAAAGGTGCTAGAAAATGGTCATAATTCCAATTCCCAGCCCGGCCCTCCAATGTCTACCCTCCTCTCTTGGAACTTTATGTATCTCCTTTCTGGCCTAAAGAACTAGCTCCAGAGAGAATGTATGGTTAGTCACACACAGAAATACAAATACACACACATACACACACACACACACACACACACACACGTGCCCACTCTAGAATCAGAGCCTATCATAAACACACATCCCAGTCCAGTCTTATTCTCAGAGGTACCCAAAACCTCAAAAGACACAAAATCCCCTGAAGCTAAGACACATAATCATGAGCACATGCACCCACAATCACATGGTTCCAAACATTGCCATAAACATGCCCTTTCTACCAGACACAAACACTGTCACATGCATGCTTGGGGAGTGTGTCCCAGGTCTCTGGACACAGGCGTTTGCAGACAGGCTCAAAGAACAAAGGATGCTGGAGTTAGACTCCTCCGTCAGAGAGGTTCCCAAAGCTGACAGTGCCTCTACTTCTTGGCTGCCTGCTCTACCCAACCCCTGAAGTTACTGAAGTGGTTGGGTCCTATCAAGTCCAGGGAGAGGGAGGGTCCTTCCCAACTTTCCCATGACAAAGGTGTCTTGATGCAAGGGCACTAGGATTGTTGGTGGCAGCAGGCATATCAGCACTGCCTCAGGGCAGGAACCCTGTCACCACCTTGTCAACCCCTTATGGTCGAGCTAGCTCTCCAGCTCCCCACCTGGCTCCACAACAACAACCTCCTCCCACCCTAGGCACAGTTGTCACATGCTCTAAGACTTTTAAGAGCCTGCGTGAATGGTCCAGAGGGGAACTAGGTGGGAGAGATGGGTGGAGTCTGACAGCTCACTATGTATTCCAGGGTGGGTCGGGGACAATACCCCAGAGGGACACCCCGACTCCCTCAACTCCTCCCAAACCAAAGCCACAGGTTTTCCAAAAGGGCAAACAGCTGCTCGGAGAAAGCAACCCATACCAGCATAATTGCCAACAGAGCTGGAGGCACGGCATTCCCCAACCCCAGACCATGCCAAAGAGCAGAGTGACGCAGTCCTCATGAACAGGGAGGGACGGCAGCAGCAGCCCCAGCGGCCGGCAGGAGGCCATGGCTTTCATGCCACCTCACAGCAGTGCTGCTAATGCCCCAATGCATAACAGGGCCTGAACATTCACCCATTCAGGCCCCTGGACAGAGAGACTCTGGCACTTCTGCTGATGAATCCTGGCCCTACTGAAGGTCTTCCTACCAGCAGCAAAGCACAGAGCTATACTCTCTGCCAAGATATACCTCCTTCCCAGTCTGGTAGAATCCTTCACCCCAGATGCAGACAGTGCTAAAAGGAAAAGCTGTCAGGAGTGTTCATTAGTACAACTCTTGCCAAGGTCAGGATGTGACCCTGAGGTAAAGCCAGCAGAGGTATGGATGTGAGGCTCATGGCCTTTGCAGAGGGAGAGGTGTGCTGGCCAGGGGGAGAGGGGACTGTGGGCAAGATCCCCCTTACCAGTCTCTCATATTGCCCTATATCAGCCTATTCATTTTCTTCCCAGGACTTTTCACAATTTATAATTATGTTCTTTTTATATTTGCTTACTTATTATTTGTTTCCTCCACTAGGTTATAGGTCCCATGAGTTTAGGAACCACGTCAGGCCTATTTACTATGGTATCCCCAGTGTCCGTATGGTGCCTGGCACATAGCAGGGACTCAGTAATATTTACTGAATGAATGAATGGTCTCTGTCCACAGAACCTCTATGCACTTCGCTCCATTGCCACAGAAACACAGGAGTGATGCACTTAAACACCCAGAGAATCCAGATCTGGGATGGCAGGAAGTTCTTCTAGGAAGGCCCACTGGCCCTCCCATCCACCCATGCACTCACACCACATTCCACAAGTCTAACCTGAGCACTTATGTGACAGGTACTGCACTGGAACATGAGGATCCCTCCAAGAAACAAACACATAAAACCACTGGCTCCTTCCCTTACAGAGACGTGACTTTGGTAAGGAAGGGATATTAAGAAACAAATGACTACAATTCAGCCTGACAAGCACCATCAGAGGTAAGATCAGAGGACCCACCCTAGGCTTAGGCAGCTGGGAAGCTTTCCCTGAGGAGGGACATTCTAAATGAGCTCTTAGGAGTGGTGTGAATTAGCCAGCAAAGACTGGAGAAGGAAAGAGGGAAGAAAAAATGATTTCATAAAAAGAGGTTAGTATATGCAAGAGTCTAGAAATGAGAGAGTATGCGGCTTAAAAAAGGAGAACAGGGAAGTTTGGCACGGTCAGGGATGCTGAGGAGGTGCCGAGAGCGGGGAGCAGAAGCAGGAGGACCTACAGGGCCTGGGAAACAGTGTGCTGAGTGCTGATAGGCTGTAAACAGAAAAGTAAAACAATCTAAGCTTGTGGTTTAGAAGCTTCCCTAAGTGCACAGAAAAGTAAGCTCAGACCATACCTCCTGATGCAGAAGGCTGGTGAGGCTTCTCCCATCCCTATTGGATGGGAAGGAGAATATAGAAACTGCTCAAAAGAAGGCTTGGGAGGAACAGCGGTTGTGCAGGTCCCCAGCCTTCCCCAGTGGCTCCACATCAATAGAACTTGCTCGCTCCTTGCTCCGAGAGATAACACCCAGGAGATTACAGGAGACCTGAGGTGCCAGTCATGTGGAAATCACATGTGAGAGGTCTCCACACTGCATGGCCCAAGGCGGTAGGGTCAATGGGAGTGCCTGGAAAGGAAGAGGAGGCAATGGCTGGTGCTGGGGCCAGGGATCATGGGATTCAAGAAAGCTGTTTAGAGTCAACCTCATGCCTAGATTACAAGCACCTTCACGCCAGGGACTATTACCTGTATCCCACTCAGCCCTGCGTACAAGGTAGATGCCCAAGAAGTACTCTTGAGCAGAGGAATAGAAAACCCACTGAGACATTCTCAGGACACACATACCCCCTCCCCCAACAGTCTCCCTACTGAAAGACAAGTGTCCTTCCCCTCTCTTTCCAAATCCTGCAGCCCAACAAAGGTCACAGGTGGCCAAATGTACCCTCAGACTAGGCCAGACATCAAAAGCTGATGAAGACACTGCTACCATGCACAAAGTGGGACCAGGAGAGGGCAGTTGGTGGCCAGGTGGGAAGAAAAGCAGAGACACTTCTAAGGAGAGGCTGGTAACTGAAGGCCCTCAGATGCAAGGCCTCATCAGAGAATTAGAATGCCTGGGGCTCTAGTCAGAGCCCTGAAGACTCTTTTAACCTTGGGTCTTGATTTTCTTAACTACAAAAGGAGAAAAGGGCCGGGCACAGTGGCTTATGCCTGTAATCCCAGAACTTTGGAAGGCTGAGGAGGGTGGGAGTTCAAGACCAGCCTGACTGACATGGTGAAACCCGGTCTCTACGAAATATACAAAAATTAGCCAGGCATGGTGGCGCGTGCCTGTAGTCCCAGCTACTCGGGAGGCTGAGGCAGGCGAATGGCCTGAACCCAGGAGTTGGAGGCTGCAGTGAGCTGAGGAGATCATGCCTCTGCACTCCAGCCTGAGCGACAGAGCAAGACCCTGTCTCAAAAAATTTTTTAAAAATAAATATAAATAAATGAAAGGAAAACAGGACCGCATGCTCACTCAAGCCCCTTCCAGTGCTTCCCTCCGAGGGGAGGAGGCCGCGCTGACCCCCCAGGCCTCTGAGGGAAACAGCTTCTGCTTTCCTAGCAGGCATGGCAGCCTAACGTTAGGCCTTCCCGCTCTCCGATAGTCCCATCCCAGTGAAATACCGAAGCTGGGCCCAGAATCCCCATGCCTGCCCGACGAGCCGAGAAGGGGTGAGAAAGAAAGATGCGGAAACGAGGAGCCAGAGACAGCTGCTGAGGCCGGCCGCAGAAAGAACAGGCCTCCGTGGTGGGCCCGGAGCTGAGAGGGCATGCGTGAGGGAGGGCAGCGCGCACAAGGCCAGGCCCGGAGCCTCCTGGGGCCTGGTTTAGGAGCAGTGCAGGACTGGAACATCCTCCATGCAGACTGGAACATTCCTCTATAGAGAAGAGGCCTGGGGAATTTTGTCTCACTCTGCAAGCCTGGACTTCATCTTCGTTGTGTGAGGGGAGGAACCTGTCGATCCCGGCCAAAGGAGATGGGCTAGAGGAACAGCGGCACCTTCCTCCACGCCTGCAGGGGTTTGGAAGGAGGAAGGAGGGCTGGGAAGGGCAGAGGAGTAGCTCCCGAGCGCCAGCGCCGGCGTCCACACCCGGAGCTCTCCATTCAGGGGCCTTTCACTGAGGGCCGCCTCCCAACAGGCTGTGTTCTGGACACCACTCCAACAAGCAAGGGCATATTATTGGACAGGCTGCCCAGGACTCAGCAAGCCCAGCAAAACCCAGCTCCATCACCTCCACAGGGCAGCAGAGGCATCTTCTGGTCCTCACTGGGGAGGGCAGCCGACCTTTCCAAAGCCCCTAAAGCTCTCCTTCCAGCCTAGCCCAGGGGGAGAAGGCACTCCGAGGCCGGTGCAGGAGCTGAGACACAGCCTGCCCTGCCACCTGGTGGAGAGATGAGGAAGGTGCGCGGGCCCGCGTTCAGCCAGGTAATGCCCCGCCACCTGGTGGAAAGCTGCCGGCAGAGGGTTCTAGAGCTTGCAGTCAGCCTCGCCGCGTGGCAGCCCAAAGTCCTAGCCTAGAACGTGAAGGATTGTAGTGTTCTAGGGCTCAGAGGCCTTACCATATTCTTCTGACCCCAGGAGTAGCCTCTGGCCCTGAGGAAAGGGACATTCTAATTTAACCCTCCGAGATTAGGGCCAACATACTTGGCTTTTAATAACTTATTATGACTCTGACACAGTTTCCTGCAGCTTTTCTGAAGCAAGTTCTAGATTTGGAAAAAGGAAATAAGAAATGATAGCTATCTGGAAGAAATTATAAGAAATAAGAATAAGATATGATAAGAAGTAACAAATGATAGCTATATTGATAGGGCTGTTATTTGGAAAAAGGACTAAACCGATTGAGTGTAGTTCAAAGGGACAGATACAGAGCTAACAAAAGTCAAGGCAGAGCAGATTCTGCCTCGATAGAAGGAACGTTTCTACTAATTAGAGTTGACCCCCTGGCAGCCTTCAAAAGGAGTGTGCTATCAGGCAACAGGTGTGTTCAAGCAAGAGGCCTGGATCCCCAGTCTGGCAGAGATGTTAGACGGACAGTTTTGTACAGGCATCTTAGTGCCTCCTGCAGTGCTAAGATGCCACACCAGCTTCTCCCTGTCTCCTTACCTTTCTTTATAAATGTCTACTGAACCAACTCTATGCTCAGAACCAGAGATTTCAGAGCTAAATAAGACACAACTCTTGCCCTCAAATATTTTAGAGTTTAGTGGAGTAGTGAGCCTCTAGCCTCTAGTTCCACCTCAAATAATAGATGATGACCTTTGGCTTTCACTATGTTTACCTCTCAAACAGGAAAGGCAAGGGAAGCACTATGTGCCTTTCCTGTCCTTACTGGAAAAATTCCATACCTCCCATTGACATATAAACTTAAATAATATTACAAACAGAGTGTGCTATCATTGCCTAAGAATAATATAAATAAAGCAATAAAAACAGTGAACATCATTTTACTATGTGCCAGGCATTGTGCCCCTTACTTTACAAGTATTATTTTTACTTAATTGTGCCGGCAAAAGTTCAACGACAAACCGAATAACCTTTAGAAGTCCCTAAAGGGTTATACAAAAAAAGATGTCTGACTGTTCTCCACATTCTTCAATTCATGCCACAGGATGATGGTTCTATTACAAGAAGACCTAGGATAGCTATAAAAGAGAACATCCTGGGAACAAGATGGTCCAAAACACTGAAGTAAAACATCAACCAAGACGGCGGTGTTTCCTTCTTTGGAACACTTGGACAACAACCTGGATGTTCATTTGGTTCTAGGGATAAAAGGAAAGGAGTGGAGAAAATGAACTGGTTTGGCCAGTGCATAAGGTCTGGGTACAGGATCAGAGCTTTTCAGCCAGGTTGATAAAACCCCACATGATAAGGAGGTAGGCTTCATAGGACAACCAAGACTAGGGCAGCATCCCCACCTCCACTGGAGGGGCACTCAGAGTGAGCCGCTAGAAGACGCAGGCAAGGCTCATTTGGGCTAATCACTTGGCTTCTAAGTTCTACCCTGCACTCCGACCCTCTGTGTCCACCACTCCCACCAACTTCCTTTATCCTTCTGTGTTTCTCTCTGCCTATTCTAGCCTTGTGATCCCCTGATGAGCTGATCTCCTTTTTCAGGGTACCTCTGGGACCATCTTCTCCTCCAGCATGCAACCTGTGTATGAAAGGCCGCAGAGCAAAGAAGAAGTGGCCTGTGGTCAGAAGCAGTGGGAACGCAGGAGAGCTGAGAGAGTGCTCATGACTGGGATATAACCCCGAGTGCTAAAAATCAGACAGAAATGGCAGTGCTAATCTTTACATTCCACCAAAGTAGAATGTGTAAAACCTGCTGGGAATCCTTAGTTAGCACTATCTGTGAAACCTTTCCAAACATGTGTTTGCTTCAGACTTGAAAATGAGGCCAGTCTCCATAACCAGCTTTTCTTTTTTTCCCCCTTGGGTTTTGAAAGTTAATGAATATCCATCCTTCTTAGAAAGGGCACACAGCTACAACACCACCGTCCTGGAGACTATCCTGTTTGCTCAACCTCAGTTTCCCCAACATGGGGAGAAAAGAAGCAGATCTACCTCTGCCTCTGGGCCACAGTAAAGGACGATCTCAAATGCATTCAACCAGCCCAGACACCAAGCTGATGATATTTATAGGTCCTAAGGGTTCCCTGAGAGCCTCCAGGGTTGGCACCAAATTTCGTTTAAACACCCTAACTCCTCCATGATCACTCTGCCGTGTCAGCTTTGATTTATGGGCCTATTTTCCACTAGATGGTAAGTCACCTTCCTGGCATCCAAACAGCTGGGGTTGGAGTAGGGAAAGAACTAGATAGGCATTTGCTTTGCAACACATCTGTCCTTAGGGGGAAGCCAACAAGGAGCTGATTGCGCCTGCCATTCTTCACCCAAGCCCCTTTCACAATGACAGGGAATTGCGGGTGGGGGTGGGGGGAGGGGTGGAGCTGTGGCCCAGGCCCACAAGGAAATTAAATGGCTTCAAAATAGGTCAAACATGCCTTTGGCCCAAACCCACAAAAGGAAAACCAGAAGACAGCATGTTTGCCTTCCAGTTACAAAACAAATGTACAAAAAATCAAGCATTCTCAACTGCATGGGCAATATGCAATTATAAAATATAATGAAAATACCATCCCATTAGTAATATCAATAAAAACATAAAATGATAGGACTAATGTTAGTAAGAAATGTGCAGGATCTATCAATAGAAAATTATGCTCTAGCTCTATTAAAGGAAATAAACAAAAAGGAATAAAAGGAATAAATGAACATAAAAATGTAGCACTTTACAATGTAGATCTCCCCAAGGTAACCTCTAAATGTAATACCATTCCAAATTAACACCCCCAAGGGCATCACCGAGTCTCAAATTCATTTAGAAGACTAAATGTAGAATAGCCAAGAAAAATACTGATAAAGAAGAATTAAAAAAAAAAAAAAAAGAGAACATGCACTACCAGATATTAAAATGTATTTTAAAGCTACAATAATTTAAAAAGTGATGTTCAGGTACAGAACAGATCAGTCCATGGAACATAATATAAAGCCAAGAAACAATTCCAGGTGTTGAGCAAAGGCTTTGCTAACAGTATCAGTACTTAGATAAAATGTAATATTATAGATACATGTAAAATGTTAAGTGACATTTTGTATTAAGACAAAAAGAAAGGAGTGTCCAATAATGACATGGAATAACAAGCTAACTAAAATTTTAAAACACCAGGCCTATAATACACAAAAATAAGTTGTGGTTGGTTAAGAGACTTAAATGTTCAATAAAACACCAGGATATTTA